>NC_081257.1:23639996-23939996 GCF_030490865.1 Poecile atricapillus
GGAGGGAGGGAGGGAGGGAGGGAGGGAGGGAGGGAGGGAGGGAGGGAGGAAGGAAGGAAGGAAGGAAGGAAGGAAGGAAGGAAGGAAGGAAGGAAGGAAGGAAGGAAGGAAGGAAGGAAGGAAGGAAGGAAGGAAGGAAGGAAGGAAGGAAGGAAGGAAGGAAGGAAGGAAGGAAGGAAGGAAGGAAGGAAGGAAGGAAGGAAGGAAGGAAGGAAGGAAGGAAGGAAGGAAGGAAGGAAGGAAGGAAGGAAGGAAGGAAGGAAGGAAGGAAGGAAGGAAGGAAGGAAGGAAGGAAGGAAGGAAGGAAGGAAGGAAGGAAGGAAGGAAGGAAGGAAGGAAGGAAGGAAGCATCAATGGGTGTGTGGTAACACAGCTCACAGACACAAAACCTGCTGGGAGTTTGCAGCCTTGTACATGCAGGAGAAACGATGGGTGTTGTTTAAATATTCATTTTTGTGTTCTAGGCAGCGCAGACCACTGTAAATCACAGCTCCCTCCACAGCACTGGATAAATACTGCTCACACTTCCTTGTGCTGCTGTCTCTGGAACCAGCGCTGCAGAGTTTCGGTGCTGCAGGCAACAGACAGAGATGAATGGAAAATTAGGGCACCTAAATAATTAACCCCACTTCTGAGTCTTGGAGGCAATTTAATGGAGTGCTCCTGGGGCCGTGGCTGGTGGTGAGAAATGTCCAGTGTCACCGTGTGGGCAGCGCTGTGGCAGCAGGGCTGGCTCTCCTGGGACAGGGAATGCTGGCCTGAAACCCCAGCCAAGGGGTCCCTGTGCTCCTGGGACACGACAGCAACAAACCTGGGCTTTGTCCCTCTCCTGAGGTGGAGCCACAGCTTCTCAAACCCCTCAAACCTCTCAAACCCCTCAAAGCCCTCAAACCCCTCAAACCCCTCAAACCCCTCAAACCCCTCAAACCCCTCAAACCCCTCAAACCCCTCAAACCCCTCAAAGCCCCAGCTCTGAAGTCCCCCTGTGTCTCTCTCCTCCAGGATGGGTTAGCAATGACACATCAGCTTGCCCCACGTTTGCCGTGGCCACTCCTCAGCAGCTCCCTGGAGGGTGGCAGGGGCTGGCTGGCACCCTGGGCAGGGCTGGGGTGCCACGGTGGCTGTGTATGCCAGGGGTCTCAGCTCTGCACAATGAGCCCAGAGATTGGCAGTGCCTCATCCTGGCTCTGGAGCACTGCTCTGCCAGCCCTGGATGGGGCCTTTTCCAGGGAGCTCCACTGTCCTGCAGAGTCTCCTGTGCTCTGGATTAATTATGCATGGATTTCTGATTGCAAATGTGGTATGGAGAGAAGTGCACAAGCTGGGTGAATCAATTTGTCCTAAATAACATCCATCCACAATTCCTGGATTAGTTTTTTGCCTGCAAATTATGGGGATGGAGAGACAGAAATTTCCTTTTTGTGTTTGTTTTGGGAATTATTTTTCATCCTGACAGCCTCTGCAGGGTTGGAGGCAGAGTTCTCACAGAGTTAGGAAAGCTGGGAACACTGAGGGTGCCAGGGCAGGGCTGGAGCCTGGAATTCAGCTCCAGCAGCTGTATCCTGTCCATGCAAGGCCTGGATCTGGCTGATGGGAGCAGCCAGGCACTGCCACAGCCCATGACACCCATGGCATCCCTGCCCATGACAGGGACAGGGCTTCTGGGGAGCCTGTGGAATTCTCCTGCTCCTTTGGCACTGCGGGGATATTGCTGCTCATGACGAGAAGTTTATGATTATGGTGAGGACTGGCAGAAAACCTTTCCAATAAACAATAAACAATAAACAATAAATGTTGTGAGTTTGTGCTGAGCCTGCAGAGGATCTGTGACTGTCGTGGGTGCTGGGAGGATGGGGAGGAGCAGCTCCCTCCACAGCCCCTTCCAGAGCCACCCCTGCAGCTCTGGGTGCTTCTGGCTTCAGAAACAGCAAACAGGAAACTCCTGGGTGCCTTCTCCCCAGGGAATGTGCTCCAGCCCCTGCCCTGCCCTGCCCCAGCGCTCCCCACGCTGCCCTGGCACCAGGGATGTCCCTCCACGTGTTTCAAACACAGACAGCACCGCTCACAGCAGCTCCTGGCTCCTGTCACCTCCTGCAGCCACCTCAGCTGTGTCCCTGCCAAGTGCCAGGCACAAAGGGCATCGCTGAGCCCACCTGTGGCTACCTGGGAGATCCTGACAGCCCTGGGGGGCTCTGTCCCTGCTGGGGACCGTGGGGACAGCCAGAGCCCAGCATGGCAGCAGCAGCACTGCAGAGCCACGAGGAGGTACTGAAATGCCACATCAGGGAGTTCCTGGTGACCTCTGAAATGCCACATCAGGGGCTCATTGGTGACCTCTGAAATGCCACATCAGGGGGTCCTGGTGACCTCTGAAATGTCACATCAGGGGGTTCCTGGTGACCTCTGAAATGCCACATCAGGGGGTTCCTGGTGACCTCTGAAATGCCACATCAGGGGGTCCTTGGTGACCTCTGAAATGCCACATCAGGGGGTTCCTGGTGACCTCTGAAATGCCACATCAGGGGGTCATTGGTGACCTCTGAAATGCCACATCAGGGGGTTCCTGGTGACCTCTGAAATGCCACATCAGGGGGTCATTGGTGACCTCTGAAATGCCACATCAGGGGCTCATTGGTGACCTCTGAAATGCCACATCAGGGGGTCATTGGTGACCTCTGAAATGCCACACCAGGGGCTCATTGGTGACCTCTGAAATGCCACACCAGGGGCTCATTGGTGACCTCTGAAATGCCACATCAGGGGGTTCCTGGTGACCTCTGAAATGCCACACCAGGGGGTTCCTGGTGACCTCTGAAATGCCACACCAGGGGGTCCTTGGTCAGGAGTGACAGCAGAACGGGAACAGAGCAGCCAGGCTGGCTGCTGCCAGGGAAAGCAGCGCACTGGAGCTCCTGGAGAGCTCATCCCAAAGCAGAGCTGTGTATGCTGTGCCTGAGGGAGTTTTCATCTCTTCCCAGGAATCCTGGTGCCCAAGCAGGGCCTCAGACAGCTGAGAGCTTCCTTATGTCTAAATCAGGACAATTCTCTAATTGAGACATTCGGTGGGTGCTGGGAGGAAGTGCAGGGGAGGGGAAAGAGGAATAAATCATGAGCAGAGTTATCCACCTGAGCCCTACAAACAGCTCAGATAGGAGAGACAGAGCCTGCTGCTCCCCTGGACTGAAGGAAAACCTGTTCCTTTTCCTCTGAGCAGTGATCTCCAGGAGAACATGGGCTGTGGCCACCAGCCAGGGCTGCACGGATGGTGTCAGGATTTTGGATTGAAAATGTGGTGAGTTTTTATTCCAATTTAGTGTGTGCCACTCACAGGGCATCCCTTGAAGTTATCCCTGTTAAACTCTCGAATCCCAGGCAGCTGCAGGTGAATTGATACTTCTGGGAGGGAAATGCTTCTTGTTAATCTGGGCTGGAGGAACCAAACCCAGCTGAGAGTCTGAGCTGCTACCCCTGCCCCAGGAAAGGGCCCCCAGCCACCTCCTGCCCCACAGACCCTTCCTGAGAGTGCCAGAGGCGGGGTGGGAAGCAGGGAGTGAGCAGAGCCTGTGCCAATGGGCAGAGGGTGTCCCCAGGGCTGGAACAAGCCATTGGCAGAGCTCCTGGCCCCAGCAAGCTCATCCCTGGGGGCCTGGAGGGAGAGCAGGATTTGTCCCTCAGCCTCACACACTTCTGCTGTTTCAGACTCCCTGAGGATGCAGGCACCTGGCTCCTCTCCTGTGGAGCTGGGCAGGGTCAGGGGGTGCAGTGTCCTGCCCTGCTCCAGCATCCTGGGATGAGCTGACACACAGCTTTGGGTCCCTGATCCCAGAGAAAGGCTGGAGCAAAGCCGAGAGCACGGCAGCACCCAGGGGGAACGGACCAGTGACATCCAAAGCTTTCTCTGCCACATAATGCATTTCCATCACAGCATTAAGGATCTGTCTGACCCAAATGCATGTCCTGGGAACAAAAATAACTGTAAGGAGCACAGTATTTAATCTGCCTAGATTCAGCCCCCAGAAAGATAAAATCTATTACAAATGTTATCCCTCGCCTTGCCTGTTAATCCTAAAGGGGCTGGAGATTCAATGCTTCTTCAAACTCTGGTTCCTGGAGCTCCCAGAGCTCCCAACGCTCCTGGTGTGACTCTGGGGACACTGATGGGCAGTGCTGGGTTATCACAGGGAGCTTTGCTGTGCCTGGGATCAAAGGTGATTGCATCCAGCAGCTCCTGCCTCTGCCTGAATTAACCATTTCAACAACATTCCTTGGCTTGCAGAAGGGTTACAAGGAGAGCCAAGGCAAAAGAAGGGTGTGGAGTGCAGGACTGAGAGAGGGTGAGGAGACACAGGTGATGAGAGATGCAGCTGTGGCTGGAGAAAAGTGTGATGAGATGTGAGCAAAGCCAGCAAGCTTGGCAGAATCCCAGAATCAGAGAGGTTTGGGTTGGAAGGGACCTCAGGGCTCCTCTTCCTCGGTGCAGGGGCACTGCTGAGCCCCACAGGGCAGGGAAGGGCTGTCCCCTCCCAGCTGACACCCTCCAGGGAGAGCTGGCTCCAGGGGCGGGGGCTAAGTCTATCAAATTAATTTTAATTACAATTCAAAGAAAGAAAATCCACTTGAACATTTCTAATCAACGGGCATCTAATGAGACCTGTTAGTTCCTGTAGTCTGAACACAGTAGGGAATTTTCCAAGATAATTTTCTTCATTAATGTTCAGCCAGAAGTGGATCATTCAATACTTTCCATGGTGGCATTGAGATAAAAAACGTCAAAAGAAAAATTTTCTATTTGGCACGGACTTTAAGTTTCATAAGTTTTGTTCTATCTTAGGAAAAAACACTTCAGAGTGAAATAAAACATTACAGCCCAGACCAAGCAAAATGAGTACTGGGACTCTGAACCAGGGGAGTGTCCATGCAGGCACACAGCAGAGCCAGGAAAATCAGAGGAATCACAGGAATCCCCTTCTCAGGAATTGTGAATGCTGTTGCTGTGTCTAATTCTTGATAGAAGAGATGTCAACAGCCCTCGAGAAGCTGTTGGCCTTTTTACAGAACAGCAGCTCCATTGTGGCAGCTTTCCAGCTGAGACTGGGCTGGTTTGCTTGGTTACAATGGAAATTAAAAACCCAAGGAAAGGGATGGAAGAGCTGCAGTGACCAGTGTTTGTCTGGAGTCCGGAATAAGAGGAGGAGAGGCAGGGAAGGGGAACGAGACCCAGCCAAGGGCAGCAGAACCGCAGGGCTCTGTGCTGCTGTGCAGCCCTGAGCCCCTCCAGTCACCCTGGGGACATCTGTCCTGTTACTGACCAGTGCCATGTCCCCCTGGGGACATCTGTCCTGTTACTGACCAGTGCCATGTCCCTCTGGGGACATCTGTCCTGTTACTGACCAGTGCCTGTGTCCCTGGGGAGGGGACATCTGTCCTGCTGCTGACCACTGCCATGTCCCCCTGGGGAGGGGACATCTGTCCTGCTGCTGACCAGTGCCATGTGCCCCTGGGGACATCTGTCCTGCTGCTGACCAGTGCCATGTGCCCCTGGGGACATCTGTCCTGCTGCTGACCAGTGCCATGTGCCCCTGGGGACATCTGTCCTGCTGCTGACCAGTGCCATGTCCCCCTGGGGACATCTGTCCTGCTGCTGACCAGTGCCATGTCCCCCTGGGGACATCTGTCCTGCTGCTGACCAGTGCCTGTGTCCCTCTGGGGACATCTGTCCTGCTGCTGACCAGTGCCATGTCCCTCTGGGTGCATCTGTCCTGTTACTGACCAGTGCCATGTGCCCCTGGGGACATCTGTCCTGTTACTGACCAGTGCCTGTGTCCCCCTGGGGACATCTGTCCTGCTGCTGACCAGTGCCTGTGTCCCTGGGGACATCTGTCCTGCTGCTGACCAGTGCCATGTGCCCCTGGGGACATCTGTCCTGTTACTGACCAGTGCCTGTGTCCCTGGGGACATCTGTCCTGCTGCTGACCAGTGCCTGTGTCCCTGGGGACATCTGTCCTGTTACTGACCAGTGCCTGTGCCCCTGGGGACATCTGTCCTGCTGCTGACCAGTGCCTGTGTCCCTGGGGATATCTGTCCTGCTGCTGACCAGTGCCTGTGTCCCTGGGGACATCTGTCCTGCTGCTGACCAGTGCCTGTGTCCCTGGGGACATCTGTCCTGCTGCTGACCAGTGCCATGTCCCTCTGGGGACATCTGTCCTGTTACTGACCAGTGCCTGTGTCCCTGGGGACATCTGTCCTGCTGCTGACCAGTGCCATGTCCCTCTGGGGACATCTGTCCTGCTGCTGACCAGTGCCATGTCCCTCTGGGGACATCTGTCCTGTTACTGACCAGTGCCATGTCCCCCTGGGAGCTTCACTCACTGCCCCTGCCCACGGAGCACCACGGATGCCAGGCTGGCAGTGCCAGGGGAGGTGTTGGTGGTTCCTGGGGAACAGGCAGGGTTTCCTCTGGGGACATCTGGGCTTGCACATTCCCAGAACATGTGGAGGTCACTGAGAATCCAGCCTGGCAGAAATAGTTCATCTTCCCATAAGCACCATTCCTGTTTCCCTTTCTCTTCTGCATTGTAAAGGTTATCCTCATCAAAGGTGTTCTTCCAAAGAGACCATGGGAACACACTCCAGTCAGGTTCCACCAGAGAACATTCCAAATACCCCACCAGAAGTGGGAGGGGAAAGATGAAATCATGAATATTTGAAGGATCATTTTCTGAAGAGCTCGGTGTGGTTGGGGAGGGGATGCAAAAGGCATCAGCAGCTTCTTGGGCTCTTTTCTGTCCTGTGTGCTGCACCCAAAGTTTATCTGCAGGGTGGAATAACTCGGGGATTTGCTCACCACAGGTGTGTATAAAGTGTACACACAGAAAGCACAGGTACACACAGCATATGTACATCAAACACAGATACATAAGCTCTCTCTTGTTTCCAGACCTCATCTTAATTTCCCAATTTTCCAAGACTGCTCTGCTGAAATGCTGTAAAATTCAATTTTGAGCTCATAAGATGCTTGTTAGTGCCTGTTGCTATGTGGCTCGAGGGGATCAAAGTTTGATTTTTTAACAGTGTTTTTTTCCAATCAGGAAAGGGAATGTGCTCACAAACACCAACCTAAAGCAGACTCCAAATGCAGACCAGATCCTGTTGCTCTCCATCCTGTACCAGTGTCAAGCCTCGATTCCAAAAGGGTGTTTGCCCATAAGGGAGATCAGATATTGCCCAAAATGTTCTTGTTTTTATTTTGCTGCTGATGTCAGTGTAAATGTTCCTGTGCTGCAGCCACACAGCATTGGACCAGCAGCTCCATCCACTTAACTCTGCTGGACTTGTTCTGCTCCTGTCCCTGTCTCACCAAACCTCCCTCAGCTCATGGCTCAGACTGTGACCCCCTGCACTGGGCTTCTCTAGAAACTGCCCAGCACTTCTGCTCCAGCTCAACTGGGACAGTAAAAGAGACTCCAAGCCCCCCAAAACACAATCTTTGGGTAGATATTATCCCAGCTTCGAGCAGGCAGGGCTCTGACAGCACCACCACACCACACATATCATCACCTCCACGACTGAAAATACAAGGGGAAGTAGGATTCATGTTTCATATTGTTAATGGATTAATTAAATTACATTCTTGTGATTCAAAGACACTTAGGTTAATTTAAGAACATATATTTTACCCAAAACTCACTTAACAGCCTTGTAATTTTTTGCTGTTTCCTTTTCCATTATTGCTGATTAACAAGATGCCTGGGAATAAATAGAAGCTCTCTCTGCTGTAATTAGCCTGTCTGTCCCTCTGATTAGCAGATTCCTATTTTGTGGCAGGGAATTTGGAGATCCTAAATACTCTGCTCTGACATCATCATTCCAGCCACAGAGCAAAATGGGAGTTTTCTGGGAAAGAGAGGCCTTGGCTCTATTTTAAAAGATGTTTGGAAAGGCACCAAGGTCCAGCCTAAGCATCCCTGAAACCAATGGATTGCAGTGCAGGGAGCTGGGAGAGGACAGCCCAGAAGGAAGAGTGGAGGCAGGGTAATTCCTCAGCCGAGCCAGCAGCAGAGCTGGGATGTCCAAGCCCTGCCCCAGGGAGCAGAGGGAGCCTGGGACAGCCCTGTGTCCCCCAGCCCTGTGTGAGAGAGCCCAGGGCTGCACAGGGCACCGGCTGGGGAGGGCTCACCCAGCCCAGGACTCAGGAGCCCATCAGCCACAGACTCACAGTGCTTTATCCCAAGATGATTCTGTCCCAAACACAATGGATTTTGTCGGGACATCAAAAAAGGATAAAGCTTTTTCTGGGCTTCGGTTGTTTGTAGATTTGTAGAGCTGAGGAGACACGGGGCTTTTAAAAAAGTATTAGAGTTTTTGGAAGGATTATTTTTCCCAGCTGTCATTAGAGCAAAAGTGTTATTTACCAGTTTTCAGAGAGTTCTAAACAGTATCATCCACCATTTAGAAAGGCTGGAGTCATTTAAATTTATTAATATAAAGGCAGAAAGCTCTTTATGGAGGTCAGATCATTTATCCTGCTCCGACAGATTAAATTACACATTGAGATCAAAACAGTGGAATATCCTTAGGAAGAGACCAAAAACCCAGAAATTTTGGGAAAGACACACGTAAGTTCAATTCACTCTGGCCCTTAGTGAATTCCCATTAGTGAGGCTGATGGTTTCTCAGAGTTCCTTCATCCAGGGTGCCCAGAGCAGCTGGGGCTGTCCCTGGATCCCTGGCAGTGCCCAAGGCCAGGCTGGACATTGGGGCTGGAGCACCTGGGGCAGTGGGAGGTGTCCCTGGGACAGTGGGAGGTGTCCCTGGGACAGTGGGAGGTGACCCTGGGGACAGTGGGAGGTGTCCCTGGGACAGGGGGAGGTGACCCTGGGGACAGGGGGAGGTGTCCCTGGGACAGTGGGGGTGACCCTGGGACAGTGGGAGGTGACCCTGGGACACTGGGGATGACCCTGGGACAGGGGGAGGTGACCCTGCCATGGCTGGGGGGCACTGGGGGGGATTTGGGGTCCCTCCCAGCCCAAGCCAGGCTGTAATTCCATGATGCTGTGAAATCATTTCTGTGGACAGGAGAGAGCTGTGCCTGCATGGCCACGAGAGCCACCAGGCCTGCTCCCCTGCACAGGCACCGTGTCCTGGGCACAGGGAGAGACTGTCCTGTGACACCCCTGGGGACAGTGACTGTCCTGTGACACCCCTGGGCACAGGGAGAGACTGTCCTGTGACACCCCTGGGGACAGTGACTGTCCTGTGACAGCCCTGGGGACAGGGAGAGACTGTCCTGTGACACCCCTGGGCACAGTGACTGTCCTGTGACAGCCCTGGGGACAGTGAGAGACTGTCCTGTGACACCCCTGGGGACAGTGACTGTCCTGTGACACCCCTGGGGACAGGGAGTGACTGTCCTGTGACACCCCTGGGGACAGTGACTGTCCTGTGACACCCCTGGGGACAGGGAGAGACTGTCCTGTGACACCCCTGGGGACAGTGACTGTCCTGTGACACCCCTGGGGACAGGGAGAGACTGTCCTGTGACACCCCTGGGGACAGGGAGAGACTGTCCTGTGACACCCCTGGGGACAGTGACTGTCCTGTGACACCCCTGGGGACAGGGAGAGACTGTCCTGTGACACCCCTGGGGACAGGGAGTGACTGTCCTGTGACACCCCTGGGGACAGGGAGAGACTGTCCTGTGACACCCCTGGGGACAGTGACTGTCCTGTGACACCCCTGGGGACAGTGACTGTCCTGTGACACCCCTGGGCACAGTGACTGTCCTGTGACACCCCTGGGGACAGTGACTGTCCTGTGACACCCCTGGGGACAGGGAGTGACTGTCCTGTGACACCCCTGGGGACAGTGACTGTCCTGTGACACCCCTGGGGACAGGGAGAGACTGTCCTGTGACACCCCTGGGGACAGTGACTGTCCTGTGACACCCCTGGGGACAGGGAGTGTCCTGTGACAGCCCTGGGGACAGGGAGAGACTGTCCTGTGACACCCCTGGGGACAGGGAGTGACTGTCCTGTGACACCCCTGGGGACAGTGACTGTCCTGTGACAGCCCTGGGGACAGTGACTGTCCTGTGACACCCCTGGGGACAGGGAGAGACTGTCCTGTGTCCCTGGTGTCTGTGACCCCCCTGGGGACAGTGACTGTCCTGTGACACCCCTGGGGACAGTGACTGTCCTGTGTCCCTGATGTCCTGTGACAGCCCTGGGGACAGTGACTGTCCTGTGACACCCCTGGGGACAGTGACTGTCCTGTCACTCTGAACACACCTGCTGGCCCCTCAGCAGCCCCCACTGCTCCCAGCCATTCCTTTGGACAAAGTGGGGAGAGTTCAGAGGGCAGCAATAGAATTCAGGTGTAGCTGGGGCAGTGCCTGGGGAAGGGAGGTTGGCAGGGGCAGGTTTGGTACTGTGCAGGTGAGCAGAGGTTTTAAAGAGGTCACTGAGAGCAGGGTGCATGTGAGAGAGGCAGGCAAAGGGTAAAATAGCACAGTGAGACAAGAATTATTCCGAGGTCAGGAGGAAGAATTTGGGGTCACAGTGTTTTCACGCCAAATTAAATTTTTCCCCAGACAGAATGACCTCATCCAGTCCCTTTTGTCACCTGGGAAAACATGAAATTTCCTGAGCAGGGTAAATTGATTGTTGAAAGTAAACTTGCACTGGCAATAGGTAAGGGTCTGTGTCCCCTGGAATGGCTCCCTGCTGCAGCACTTCCATCAGCACAGCTCCCACAGCCAGCACTGAGGAGGAATCGCTCCCGTGGCCACAGCAGCTTCCCACCAACACTGATCCCTCCACAGCTCTCCTCATTAAACCCTGTGGCGCCTTTTTCCTTATGATAATCCAGTAGAAACGTGATTCAACGGGACCAGGAGGAAACAAGCACAGCAACAAGAGCAGCAGGCAGTGATTGCAGTCTCCCATCCCTCTCATGGCTTTTCCTGTCCTGCTCACTCTCTCTGCCCTGCTTTCAGAGTGCATTATTTGGGTCATGCTGTCACTGGGTTATTACGTGCTCTCCATTACCGTGTTCAAAAGCCTCAAGCTCTTCTGTGCTTATACTTTAAATGTGGCTTTGTGGCTTTTTTAATGTTTTTTTTTGCTTGTGAATTTGGTTCAGTTTTGCTCTGGGTTACATTATGCCTGCTAGACCACCACACACAGTCTGGAAGAAGGAACTGTGTCCAAAGGAAATGTTGGAGACAACCACGCAAGCAATTCCCTTGAGATTATCCCTGCTCTGAATCTGACTCAGTCTGCAGAGCAGAATTCCCTGGTGCAGCCCCACAGGTTATTTAGCAGGGACAATTCCCTGGTCCCAAAGGCATCAGCAGCACCCCCAGCCCGGGGGTCTCACCCAGCTCCCCCTCCCTCCCCGGGCTGGAGCTCAACCTGAGCAGGGCAGGTGGGACAGCCAGGCCACAACACCACAAAAAACAACACAAACTCCTAATTAAACTTACCACCCTAATTGCTGTGAGGCAAGCTGTGCTGAGCCACAGCTACAGACATCAAAAATCACTGGCTGCACAAATATGGAACAAAATAAGCAAATAGTTCATGACCTTGCTAAACAAAGAGTTCACAGGGCTCGTTTGCTTTCACAAATGCCAACACATAGAAATACATTTAAGTAAAGAGATTCTGCCAAGATGTTTTGTGGAGAGCTTGTCCTGCCTGGTGCAGGTGGGAGAAGGGGATTTGGGTGGATGTGAGAGTCCAGTGCAAGCTGAGGATAACCAATGGATGGTTCTGTCCCCTCAGGAGCTCAGAGGTCACTGGGAGGGTGAAGGGATTTATCTGAGAAGAGCAGGCTCTGCTCTCAATGCCCTTTCTTCGAGTGATGCTTCCCTGGTGAGCACTGAATTCCCCCCTCAGGGAGGTCCTGGAGGCTGAGGGATGTTCTCCTCCCAGTAATTCCTGGTGGATATACAAACAGGTGAAATTGTTCCATTTCCCCCCTTACTGCAGAAGGAATAACCTGCATTCTAAATGAGATGAAAGCATCACTACAAATGCCACTGATTTCCTCACAGGAGGGGCCAGGCAGCTCCTAGGGCCACTCGGTCTCAGCCTGGCACCACCTTTTCCTCTGCAAACAGCCAGAGCTCGGTCCTGGCTGGACATGAGGAGGATGTTCAGCCTCTCTGAGCCACCTGCTCGTGGAAGGGAATGACAGGAGAAGCCTGGCAGTACGAGAGGAATGAGAAACTGGGGTCAGTGCATCACCCCAGGGATCTCCTGCCTCCAGGGGATGGATAAATGATTTCTTCAATTACAGCTGTTATTTCTGCTTGGGGACAGCTGGTAACTGTGCAAAACCAGACTCCCTGTTCACCTGTTTAGCACTTATTTAAAGCAAACAAAAAGTAGGAGAACCCAATAGTCTTTTTTCCTTATGAATTAGCAAGTCAGGAGGTTCCTGGAGAATTTAACTGAATTTTTGCAATCAGATAATTTTCATTTTGATTACTGTAGGCACAAAACAAGACAAGAGCCTGACATGGGTCTAATCCATAGTGAGGAAAAAAAGGAGATTTTTCATATATGCAGGAGGGGAATGCAAAGATGCAGCTTTTCCATCAGAACAATGCAAAAACAGATTTTTTTTTTTCATCCTAAACTTGGTGCAGTGTCTGTACAGTAAACCAAAGCAAGCTGATCATATCATGTGCCAGGTGTTGCTCTGGAGCAGCAGTGACATGATTAATTAAATAGTCAGTGGGCCAAAAAAGGACTGAAAATTAACACAATTTTCTGGTCATTCCAGCTCTTCACATTAGAGAGATATGGCTGAAATATTAAAGCTTTGGAGGAAGGAACAGGCCCCACATCTGCCCCCTGCCCTGTCAGGGACCTGAGCAGGCACTGAGGGCACAGAGCAAGGTCAAGGTGAGGGTTCCTGGCACCCAGGGGCTGCAAATGCCCCCAGCCCTGTCCCCCTGCCCTGCCCTCCTGTCCCTGTGTGCCCACACTGGCACCAGCCACTGCTCCAGGCTCCTGGGATGCACCACAGCCCTGCTGCAGCACTGCAGAACCACCAGAAATAAATCAGAGCCAGGGAGAGTGCTGTACTTTCACTTAATTGTACATTCAGGGTATTTCTCTGATGATCTGTAAGAATCCTGGTAGCTGCTCCCAGGGGGAATATCACACACAGGGCCCTGATACAGACCATGCAAATCACACAGCCAGTAAGGGAGAAACACCTCCAAGAACTCCCAGTCCAACCTTTGACACCTCCACACCTACTAAAAACCACACCGTGACCATAAACCCCACGAAACTGCAGCTCTCAAATTCCTTCAGCATCAGCAGCACAGGTTTAGCATACAGCATCTAAATGTAAATTTAAAATAACCAACAGGTGATGGATTTCTGTGAACTGTCAGCAGGTTTTTGCCTGTATGAAGCTCACTGGAATCATCAGGCATTTGCTCCAAGTGCTGTTTGCTCAGATTGAACAACTGCAGGGAGTTTTGTCAATGTCCAGGGTTTTATTCTGAGAGCAGGAGCTCCAGCAGAGCCCAGGGCCTGGCAGGTCTCCCGAGGGGCTGTCACATGTTGTGTGACAGCTGGAGGACACCAGCCATGCCAGGCCCAGGGCAGGAGCACAGAACCTTCTTTCAAGTGAGTAGGACAAATTTTGGGTGGCCTGACCCAGAATTGTGGAATGTCCTGAGCTGGAATGGAGCCAGCAGGATCACCCAGCCCTGCCCAGACCCCCCAGATCCCACCCTGGGCATCCCTGGAGGGTTTCCAAAGGCTCCTGGAGCTCTGGCAGCCTCGGGGCTGTGCCCATTCCCTGGGGAGCCTGGGCAGTGCCAGCACCTCTGGGGGAAGAACCTTTCCCAAAATGCAGCCTGAGCCCCCTGACCCAGACCCCAGAGATCTCCTCACCTCTGAGCCAGTTCTCACCTGTGTCCCAAAGGTAACTTATTCATTGGGGTGCTGTTTAAATGTCACTGTTTTCATTCTCATTTGCATATGCAAATCACCATGATCTTCATGCAAGAAAAGGACAAGTTCTACACCCCTCTTAGCCAGAGCATATTTCCTGCTATTTCTGGCTCTCCCCACTCCACTCCTGGCCTGTGCCTGAGAACACAGAGGTAAACAAAAATGAAAAATGATGAGAAGGAAGCGAGCCACCTGCTTCCCACCTCGGAGGGCTGGGATTCATCCTGAGCAGGAGCCTGCAGGGTCCCCAGGCCTTCGAATTGCTCCAGTTGGTTCAGTCTGGCGCTGTGGCCATCTGGCTATTTGGGGGTTGGCAATTAAAAACGGTGAGGAACAGCTGAAAATGTTACTGTTCAGCATACTGAACCTGCTTTTATTAAAAACTAGGAACAGGCACCTGAGAAATCTGCAGTGCAACTCAAATTGTGCTGTGGAGAGCCAGGTATTCCTGCCAATCCCACGGACACCGCTGCAGGTTTTCCAAAGGCATCTCCACAGCCTGAGGTTTTTTGCTGCACTCAGGTGAGGACCTGTGAGCACAAGGCCCAGGATAAAGGCACAAGCGGGGCTGATCTCATCAGAAATGCCTGAGGAGGGGCAGCTGCTGGAGCTGAGCTGTCCCAGCCAGGGGAGAGCACAGGGGAGGAAGCAGCTCCCAGCTCTGCTGGGCATCTCCCAATGGCTCAGCCCATCCGTGCCAGGATCTCCCTGTGTGGAGACTTCTCCCATCCCCAGCTCTTTTGGGCAGCCCTTTTTCCTTTTTAGGCTCTTTAGGCAGCCCTGGGGACAGGACAGGGATGAGACTTTCTGCTCTGGGACACACAGGCAGCACACTGAGGGACCTGTGCATCTCTTCCACACTTATAAAAATGCACTGCTTTTGTTTTATTTTTATTATTGCTCTGTGACAGGCCTTTAGAGAGGAGGAGGTTCCACGTGGTCCCTCCCAGACCGTGCTGGAGCCCTGCTGAGCACCCCATCACCCCCTGCCACCACTGCACCCAGCTCGGGGCCAGGCCTGGGGTCAGCCCCAGTCCCTGTGGAAGATTTTCAGGTTCCAGGTCTGGGGTCAGCCCCAGTCCCTGTGGAAGATTTTCAGGTTCCAGGCCTGGGGTCAGCCCCAGTCCCTGTGGAAGATTTTCGGGTTCCAGGCCTGGGGTCAGCCCAAGCCTCTGTGGAAGATTTTCGGGTTCCAGGTCTGAGGTCAGCCCCAGTCCCTGTGGAAGATTTTCGGGTTCCAGGCCTGGGGTCAGCCCCAGTCCCTGTGGAAGATTTTCAGGTTCCAGGCCTGGGGTCAGCCCCAGTCCCTGTGGAAGATTTTCGGGTTCCAGGCAGAGCCCACTCACAATCAGGCATTGGATTCTGCAGCTTGCAAAGCCTTTCCATATTTATGACAGATACCGGGGATTAACTTCATTTACGAATTTAACAATGATTACACTTCATTATCCTGCACACAAACAGATATTATCAGGAACAAGTGAATCACACAGAATGCATTCTTTGGGCCTTTATTTCCATATCCCAAGACAGGCCCTGTTCCTGGGGTGGAATTGACTGCACGCCTCGCTGACACTCCGGGGTTTGGAGGCTCCACACTGAACCACAAGCACAGAGCAGGAGGAGATGCTGCAAACAGCCCTCCCAGCACAGGGGGCATTCCTGGGGGTGCCATTCCACACCCACATCTTCACCTCTGCCACTGTCCCCTGGGAATGAGCTGCTCACCTGTGCTGCCTCTGCCTGCAGCTCCCACTGCTCTTCCCGAGCTGCCACTCACACGGGGCTGGGGCCAGCCTGGCTGGGGCTGCTTCTGATCCATTCTGGAGCCCAGAGATCCCACCCTGCTCACAGGATGAGGGTGTGGGTGAGGGCACACACCTCTGGCAGCCTCGTCCCTCCCGAGTCATCTCTCCTGCCCTGCACCCCACAGAAAGCAGGCACAAAGCTCATCATTCACACGCCAATAAACACCCCAAAACCAGGCTGATCCAGCTTGAATCCAACAGGAGCTTCCCCAGCAGCTGTGCCCTGAATGTCACCATGGAGAGGGCAGAGCCTGTCCCTGTGCTGAGCCCCGAGGGGATTGTCCCACCCCGGGACACACAGAGCTGCCCCAGGCTGGGGACACGGCTCTGCAGCTCCACGTTCTGCTGAGGAACATCTTGTGCCATGGGGGGAAATCAGGGATCTGTTCAGACTTTTGTCTGTTGAAGGGAGAAACAGAAAAAAAGGGGAGAGGAACGTTTGACCCAATTCTATCTCCACTAAAAGCGTTTGCACCTGGGGACATGGGTTAGAGAGGTGGCCTTGGCAGTGCTGGGCAAGTGGCTGGAATGGTCATGGAGGGCTTTTGCAACCTAAGTGGTTCTTTGATTCTAGGATTGTTAATATCACATTATTTATTCCTCTGGTATTTCCAAAGCTGAAATTATTAACATAGCTGAAACCTCTCTGAGAGAGGATTTGCTTTAAATGATTTTCTCCTCCCTGATTTTAAGGTTAAATTCTGAGATTGTATCATGCATTTCTATTTTGAGATGGGCAGAGGTGCACTGCCAGTAACTGCATCAACAAACAGGGGAGAAATTATGGAGCCACAAGTCCAGGCAGGGAATTGGGAAATATTGACGGCTACTGATGTAGCAAAAGGTCAAAGTGGTTGGAGGGCAGAGGCTGTGATGCTCATCACCACCATACCAGAGCTTTTCATCAGCACAGACTCATTATTACAGGATAAATTAACTTCTCTCCCCAAGGAATGACTTCTGGCATCCGGGGAGAGTCCATATTTTGTTTTAAACCTTTTCCTGGATGCTGCTAAAGACCCCAAACCTCCCTGGGCAATGTCTGGCCATTACAGGTAGAACTTGAGCTTCTTTTGAGCCAGCTGGAAAAGAGCTGGGGATGGGAGAAGTCTCCACACACACCCAGCTGGGAGGACCTGGCACGGATGGGCTGAGCCATCACTCGATTCCCAACGTGGCTGTGGTTTGTCAGTGCTTCTACAAATACCCAGCCATGGCTGCAAAGCCAACCCAGAGAGATCTGAGCCAGCAATAAACAAAGTTTGGAACAAATGGTGTAGCTGCTGATGAATTGACTCCACGACAGTCTGGAAGGACCTCAAAATAATTCATGTGTTGAGAGCTTCTATAAATCTTGCTAGTGGGGTGTCCTTGGTGAGCAATTAGATGAGTAACTGCTATTTGTTTGAGGAGGTTTTCTTTTGAAGATGTTCTGCTGGCAGGTAAAGATGGAGTAGACAAACCGAACCCAAGGAAAACTCAGCCAGAGCCCAGTGTGTAACTCAAATTAGGTTCATGAGTGTTATCAATTTTCCCTCTCTTTACTGAAAATCAAGGATTCTTTCACTTTCAGTTCCTTAAATCATGTGCAAAGGTGAAACAGGATTTAGTATTTGCAAAGGTGGCTTTTTCCTTTGGACTGTTACAGAAACAAAAGAGTCCAACAAGTTTCATTCCACGGCTTTTCATACCCAGATGATAGAGCACTGTTGATGTCTGAACGCCTGACTTATTTGCTAATTTATTATTCATTTACTTCTAGATTATAATGTCTAATTTATTCTCTAATGTATCAATTTCTCCCCCGATTTAGTCCTTTGTCAGCCAATCTGGAATTTAAATATAAATAACTAAATAAATACACACGTTGTGTGTGGCAGGTGAGCAATAAGCCATCATCATTTGGCACAGCAAGAGAAAGATGAAGTACAAAGGAGGAGGGATGAATTTGTGTGCAAACCCCAGTGCTCCATCAGGCCCAGAGCAGCGTGGCAGAGGCAAAGCAGGCTGTAGTTATAGCAACCATACGCTTGGCTGGAATTACACATTCCCACGGAAAACAACAGCTCACATCTCCAGTGAGAGAAAGCAGAGTGTGCCCAGCCCCTGTGCTGGCTCCAGAGGATGCTGGAGGCTCCAGAGCCCTGGGTGAGAGCAGCCCAGAGCTGCACAAACCCCAGTGACACGCTGGAGCCAGCGGGCTTTGGGTCCTCAGCGTCCCCCTCGCAATTCCCATTGAAATGAACAAAAGCCTTGCTCAGTCTCATGTGGGCTTTTGATCCATTAAAACCCAGTCCTGCTAATTTCTCATGGGACCACACTCACTATGGGGTTTTTAATAACTTGGTGTTTTTTCCAGGTCACTGAGCTGGGCTGCTGCCCTTGGGCTCATGTGGCAGCAGGTGATCAGTGCCTGGCTTTGGGAGCATCCAGAGACGGTTTCAGCAAGGACCTGACCTGAAAATTGGCTCCAAATACAGGAAACAGAGAGGATTCTGTGGGCAGAGAAAGGAGGAGCAGTGCCCAGGCCCTGGTGTCCAGATCCCAAATCCTGCCAAGGCTCCAGCCCTGCCAGGCTGGCACATCCAGCCTGAGCCAGCCAGAATGAGGGAGAATGAGGAAAAAACAATTCCCAGGAGTGCTGTGAGCAGTCCAGCAGTGCCCTGAGTCCATCTGGGCAGCCCCAGCTCCTGTGGCTCCCATCACACCTCGGCACAGCTCCGGGGTGGAGCATCTGCACGGGGAAAGCAGCTGGTGGAGGCATCTGCTTGCAAATTAAAGTGTCCAAACACTGATGCCAGAATTTGGGCTGAATCAATAGGGCAGATAAAACGCTAACTGCAATTACATCAGTCACTGCGCCACGCCTGGCACTCCTGGCCTGGCTTGGTTGGACTTCAAAAAGCAGAGCAGCTGGAGGAGAGATGTGCTGCCTGGTGCTCCTTGGGTGCCCTCTGTGAGCCTTCATCTGAGGGGGGATCATGGGTGACAACCACAGAGTGTTTGTGGCCCCAGGGCCCCCTGTCACAGTGCTGTGGTCACCTCCTGCCAGGGTCTGCAAGGAGCCCCAGTCCCGGGGCTGCAGGAGCAGAACAAGAGCCTGCAGCAGGTTCTCCAGAGGTGCCTGGGGTATCTGTGTCAGAGCAAACACCCACACATCCCAGTGAAAAACTGCCTTGAGCTCTTTTAAAAACACAACTTATCAATAGCAGCCTGGGGCAGCAGGGAGCTGTGGAGCCTCTGGCAGCACCTTCCTGTGTGTCTGGAATTGTGCTGCTCTCCTGAAGCTGAGGGGACAGGAGCAGGCTGGCAGCTCATCATCACGAACGTGTTCACTCTGCCCTCAGCAGCCTGGCATGGACAGAGCTGCCAGGCTGGGGGACAGCCACAGGACCTGCAGGAACATGGGCACATGGGCTGGATGTGCCATGGGCTGGCCAGGCTGGGCCTGCTGAGCCTCCCTCCTCATCCCAAATGAGAGGAATGATGGGTTTGTCTGTCCAGGCTGGGCCTGCTGAGCCTCCCTCCTCATCCCCAGTGAGCAATGACGGGTTTGTCTGTCCTGGCTGGGCCTGCTGAGCCTCCCTCCTCATCCCAAACAAGGAATGATGGGTTTGTCTGTCCTGGTTGGGGCTGCCAAACCTCCCTCCTCATCCCAAATGAGCAATGACGGGTTTGTCTGTCCAGCCTGGGCCTGCCGAGCCTCCCTCCTCATCCCCAATGAGCAATGACGGGTTTGTCTGTCCTGGCTGGGCCTGCTGAGCCTCCCTCCTCATCCCCAGTGAGCAATGACAGGTTTGTCTGTCCTGGCTGGGGCTGCCAAACCTCCCTCCTCATCCCAAACGAGCAATGACGGGTTTGTCTGTCCTGGCTGGGCCTCCCAAACCTCCCTCCTCATCCCAAACAAGGAATGACGGGTTTGTCTGTCCTGGCTGGGCCTCCCAAACCTCCCTCCTCATCCCCAATGAGCAATGATGGGTTTGTCTGTCCAGCCTGGGCCTGCTGAGCCTCCCTCCTCATCCCAAACAAGGAATGATGGGTTTGTCTGTCCAGCCTGGGCCTCCCAAACCTCCCTCCTCATCCCCAATGAGCAATGACGGGTTTGTCTGTCCTGGCTGGGTCTGCCGAGCCTCGTCACCCTGGCCATGCCAGGGCATGGGGCACACAGGGACAACTCCCCAGCCCCTCCAGGAAAACACAGGAACACTCAGAAATGAGTGTTCAATAACACAGAGTTATTCAGGGCTTATGACTCGAGAATCTCAGCCAACTCGCTTCATCCAAGAGTGCAAAATCTCCGCACAATGGGAGTTTCTGAGGAGAGGTAGCTTTGAAAGGCAAAGTAAAAAGGAAAGTAAAAAGCATAACAAGGCACAGGGGAGCAGGAACTAAACAAACCCGGCCCAGAAATAGGCACTGGCTTTTGCCAGGCAGGGATGTACCATGGGAGCCACTTAAAAGGAACTCAGCCTGGTGTGGTTTCTTTGTATATTTTTATCGATTCCCTTTAAATTTCTGGCCAAAGAGAATTACAGTCCTGAGCAGGCAGTTCAGGAGAATTTTGTAACTTAATCTGCAAGAGGTCAGTTTGGAGGTTTGTAAGAAAGTTCCCCCACGCCAACAACAGCACACTGAGCTCTGGAACTGCAGAGGGGCCCTGGCAGAGCTGACCCCACACCCAGTGACCCCACACCCGGTGACCCCACACTGAGTGACCCCACACCCAGTGAGTGACCCCACATCCAGTGACCCCACACCCAGTGACCCCACACCCAGTGAGTGACCCCATATCCAGTGAGTGACCCCACACCCAGTGACCCCACACCCAGTGACCCCACACCTGGTGAGTGACCCCACACCCAGTGACCCCACACCCAGTGAGTGACCCCACACCTGGTGAGTGACCCCACCCAGTGACCCCACACTGAGTGACCCCACACCCAGTGACCCCACACCCAGTGACCCCACACCCAGTGAGTGACCCCACACTGAGTGACCCCACCCAGTGACCCCACACTGAGTGACCCCACACCCAGTGACCCCACACCCAGTGAGTGACCCCACACAGTGACCCCACACTGAGTGACCCCACAGCATGTGGCCACCAGACCAAGTGGCTCCAAGCCCTGTCCAGCCTGGCCTGGGACACTCCCAGGGATGGGGCAGCCACATCTGCTCTGGGAAACCTCTGCCAAGGCTCCCCTCCCTCAGCCGTTCCCAGCTCCTGACCCAGATCACCCTTTCAGGATTCCTTGTGCTGAAAATGCACTGATGCTCGTTACACTTGTCCATTTCCATCCCACATGGGGCCACCTCCATCCCCTGCCAAGTGCTGACAGCTCAGGGACACCGACAGGCACTTGGGGTTTCTCCTATTGGTTTCATGGAATTATTTCTGCTTTTCTCGCTCATTTTTAGAAAAGGGATAGATTAATTCCCATAAAAATATTTCAGTTATTATTCCCAGGGTATTGTTTGCTTTCCCCTTTCTTTCTTTTTGTACTTTCAGTAGCAGTGAAAAAAGGATGAAGAAAAATAAATGACATTATCAGCCATTTTGAGAACAAAACTGAAAGTTTTCAAAAGTCCCTTTATAGTGTTCATTACTTCCATGACATCAAAGTGGTTTTCTCTTGAGTAAGCAGTTGACTTTTAAACCATGGGACAGATGAAGAAAGCAAATTTCACAGAAAATAATGATAATTTAAAAGTAATTTTTCCAAGTGAAAGTATTTTAAAATGAAATCCATAAAAATAAATCTAAGCACTTCTTAGCTTAACCTAAGATGATTTAGGAGACACAAATGAGGGATGTTCCTACTGCCAGGAAGGGATGAAGGTCACGCTGGAAGCTTCCTTCTCTCTTCCCCATTTCTGTACTGGAGCATTTCTCAAAGCACCTGCCAGATTCTAAATGAGGTGCAGGGCTGGAGCTCTGGAATTGGGAACACCATTGGGATGCTCCAGCCCAGCTGCCCCTGCCAGGCATTGCTGATGACACCTTGGTGTTCACCCTTCGGTCAGGCTGCATTTAGGGAAAGGTTCTTCCCCCAGAGGTGCTGGCACTGCCCAGGCTCCCCAGGGAATGGGCACGGCCCCGAGGCTGCCAGAGCTCCAGGAGCCTTTGGAAACCCCTCCAGGGATGCCCAGGGTGGGATTTGAGGGGTCTGTGCTGGGCTGGGTGATCCTGCTGGGTCCCCTCCATGAGCTCATGGAATGTTTTTGATCCCACCACTGGCCTGATGTGCTTTCAGGAACACTTGAGTGGGAGGGAGGCAGCTGAGTCCAGCACAGCTCCTGCCCGTTCCCAGCCCCAGCATTCCATGGAGCCAGCCCTGGTGCTGTACATCTCCTGACTGCAGCTGTGCTCAGGAAATATCTGCTCCAAGAGCACTGCAGGTAAGTTCCTGCTCTGCTGGAGACCAGGCTGCAGTGGGAGCAGCCCACACTCCTCTCCCCATCAATCACAGGGCCCCACGCCGGCCCTGGCACTGGATAAACAGTTGATGATAACAGACAGGGCAATACCTGCTTTAAATGGCTCAGTGAACCAGGAAAACACTGCACCAACTCCCCGCTGTGCTTCGCCCTGCTGCTCTCCAGGCAGCAGGGACGACGTGTTTGAATATGAAACATGAGGGGTTTGTGTCACTCACAGTTTGTTCCAGCGGTGCAAATGTGACTGTTCCTGCCCAGCCATCAGGAGCAGCACCCACCCCAGCCCACCCCTGTTTCCTCCAGGAAAGCCAAAGCTGGCTGCTGATTTACCTGGTGCAGCCCGAGCTGTGGCAAGAGCTCCAGCAGAGGATGAGGTCCCCACGTGTGGGGCTGGATGTCCCCACGTCTGGGGCTGGATGTCCCCACGTGTGGGGCTGGATGTCCCCATGTCTGGGGCTGGATGTCCCCACGTGTGGGGCTGGATGTCCCCACATCTGGGGCTGGATGTCCCCACGTGTGGGGCTGGATGTCCCCACGTGTGGGGCTGGATGTCCCCATGTCTGGGGCTGGATGTCCCCATGTCTGGGGCTGGATGTCCCCATGTGTGGGGCTGGATGTCCCCATGTCTGGGAATGGATGTCCCCATGTGTGGGGCTGGATGTCCCCATGTCTGGGGCTGGATGTCCCCATGTCTGGGAATGGATGTCCCCATGTCTGGGGCTGGATGTCCCCACGTCTGGGGCTGGATGTCCCCACGTGTGGGGCTGGATGTCCCCATGTCTGGGGCTGGATGTCCCCACGTGTGGGGCTGGGTGTCCCCATGTCTGGGGCTGGATGTCCCCATGTCTGGGGCTGGATGTCCCCACATCTGGGGCTGGATGTCCCCACGTGTGGGGCTGGATGTCCCCACGTGTGGGGCTGGATGTCCCCATGTCTGGGGCTGGATGTCCCCATGTCTGGGGCTGGATGTCCCCATGTGTGGGGCTGGATGTCCCCATGTCTGGGAATGGATGTCCCCATGTGTGGGGCTGGATGTCCCCATGTCTGGGGCTGGATGTCCCCATGTCTGGGGCTGGATGTCCCCACGTGTGGGGCTGGATGTCCCCATGTCTGGGGCTGGATGTCCCCATGTCTGGGAATGGATGTCCCCATGTCTGGGGCTGGATGTCCCCACGTCTGGGGCTGGATGTCCCCACGTCTGGGGCTGGATGTCCCCACGTCTGGGGCTGGATGTCCCCACGTCTGGGGCTGGATGTCCCCACGTCTGGGGCTGGATGTCCCCATGTCTGGGGCTGGATGTCCCCACGTCTGGGGCTGGATATCCCCATGTCTGGGGCTGGATGTCCCCACGTGTGGGGCTGGATGTCCCCACGTCTGGGGCTGGATGTCCCCACATGTGGGGCTGGATGTCCCCATGTCTGGGGCTGGATGTCCCCACGTGTGGGGCTGGATGTCCCCATGTCTGGGGCTGGATGTCCCCATGTCTGGGGCTGGATGTCCCCACGTGTGGGGCTGGATGTCCCCATGGGTGGGGCTGGATGTCCCCACGTCTGGGGCTGGATGTCCCCATGTGTGGGGCTGGATGTCCCCATGTCTGGGGCTGGATGTCCCCACGTGTGGGGCTGGATGTCCCCATGTCTGGGGCTGGATGTCCCCATGTGTGGGGCTGGATGTCCCCATGTCTGGGGCTGGATGTCCCCATGTGTGGGGCTGGATGTCCCCACGTGTGGGGCTGGATGTCCCCATGTCTGGGGCTGGATGTCCCCACATCTGGGGCTGGATGTCCCCATGTCTGGGGCTGGATGTCCCCATGTCTGGGGCTGGATGTCCCCACGTCTGGGGCTGGATGTCCCCACGTCTGGGGCTGGATGTCCCCATGTCTGGGGCTGGATGTCCCCACGTCTGGGGCTGGATGTCCCCACAGGGACGGACACAGGCGCTGCTGAGGCAGGGCTCATCCTGCCCAGGGGCTGAGGCTGCACTGGCTTCATGCCAAATGCAAAAAGAAACCTTGCAGCTTCAGTGTTTCAATCAAATAAAAGGCTTCATTCCACATGAGATGCCTTTTTCCCCCTTCATTCTCGGGTCAGTGAACTGTCACCCTGCTCCTGCTACAAAACACGAGGCAGTATTTAGGAAGAAAGGCGCCACTTCAGAGCATCAGGGCCAGAAGTTCCCTGCTGCAAATGTCAGCACTCAGGATGTAACGTGCTTTAAAAGTTCTTCCCATCAGTGTTCTGAGCGAAATCCCATTTTTCATGTGTTTCATGAATTGCCAAGTGTCATCTCGCCCTCCTCGCAGGCTGGCAGAGGCAGGAGAGCTCTGGGTGAGGTAGGCTGGGCAGGAGAAGTGCTCTGAGCACCGAGGGCTGTGCCCATGGCCCCGTGTGCAGGAAGGGCTCACAGGGCTGCTGACCTTGTGCCTCAGAGCTGGACAAACATCCCAAAGGGCTCCAGCTCGCTTCCCATCACTCCTGACCCTTCCATGAGGAGAGAAGAGGCTCTCAGCCCTCTGCCTCTCACCACAATCTCACTGCCACACATGCAGTGAGGTGAGGGCATCACCTACAGCTGAAAGCTCATTTTTTTGTGAGAAGAGCTGCTCTGGGGCCACAGGGATCTCAGCAGGGTACTCCCCACCTCTGCCACAATTATTAAGGTATCTCTTTGTCCAGCTCCTGCCCAAAACTCTACTATTGAAATACCACAGCTTCATCTGTTTCACCCCAAGCTCAGTTTCACGCCATGAATTCTGTGTCAGTGAGAACTGCACTTACAAACTCCAAATCCAGCTCCTCCCATCCCCATCCCAACCAGGCTCCATCCAGAGTGCAGTGATGGAAAAATGAAATTCCAATTGACTTTGGAGGCTTTGGAGCAGACCTGTTGATCAGTGACTTCTCCCTGGGAATGTCCTGTTGCCTCCAGAAGAGCCAGCTGTGCAGGAAAGTTTTATTTCATGTAAAGAAGCCTGGGAGGATGGAGCCCAGGAGCTCAAAGACAACACAGAGCTGACAGGACAGGGCTGCTCAGGCGGAGCGAAGGAGCTCCAGGGAAGGTTTGCTCTCTGCAAACACACCAGGGATGAGCCCAGGGATGGCAGGGGAAGGCTGAGACAGCAGTGCCCAGGAATGGTAAATGTGAAGGGGCTGCAGTGGGAGGGAGCACAGGCACTGCCAGGGAACTCAGCTGGGGAAAGCTGTGGGGAGCACGGCTGGCAGCGTGGGCTTGGCTGGTTTAGCCAGGGATGGAAATGGCACACACCTCCACCCCTGCAACTCAGCCCTTCTGAAACACAGAGGGGAAGAGGAGCAGCTGAGAGGGAAAACATGTGGGAAACGCTGGTGGCCACACCTGGCCAGCCAGCCCCCTGTGCCCTTGGCCACCGCTCCCCCCCATTCCAGTGCTGATGTCCCCAGCATTCAGCTGTTCCTCTCCTCATTCAGGGGCAGCAGATGGTTCAGCTGACACCCCTCTTATCTTCTGATGGATTCATGTCCCCCTGCCAGGCTGCCGGGGTTCTGTGCTGGTTGGACATTGTAGGCAGTCACAGAGACCAGCTCTGCTTTGAAATGCAGCAAAACTGCAGCCACAGACAAGTCAAAGTGGCAATGAATTATCAGCTAGTGCAGGTTAAAGTTGCTTAAGAGGTTTTAATAACTCGTTTCAGTGTGGTTCCCTGGGTTTGCTGGAGGTTTGCTGAGTTTGTTAGCAGCAGCATATCTTTTTCTGTCTTTCCCCACCCACTGCTTCACGGATCATTGCATTCCAGCCTGGGCTTTGCATTTCCCTTCTCCCAATCCTTTCCATTGCAATTCTGACCTCCAGGGTTCCCTCCCTGCTCCAGGTCACCTGCAAATGGTACAAGTTCTCCATCATACAAGGCACCAATTCCAACAGAAGGGACTGGAGAGGCCGCAGGTCCCCCTGGGACCCTCCCTGGAAAGGCTCCCCCAGATCTCCGGGCAAATACTGACAATGACAACTGAAGTTAATGTCTCAAACAGCTCTTTGTGCATCCTACACCAAACCACACCTCTCTGGCTAACCTGGGAATGCCAAAAACCTGTGTTGCAACTATTGTTTTCCTTTTACAACCGGCTTGGTTAATTAGACTCACCTCACTTTCAACCAATCCATGATGGTTGTTCTATTTTGATTTTAGTCACCTCTTCCAAGTGTTATGGGCTGAATTTTTTTCACTGATTATCCTCAGTGGCTTTCCAAGAACTTGTTAGGCTTTTTAGTCAATAAAACGCTGGACTGTATTTTTTCCTTTTACATTTAGAATCTGTATTTGCATTTTGATAGTTCTGAGACCTCCTCTGAGCTCCACAAGCTGTTAAAAATGATTGCTCCTCATTCCAAAATCGTTTTGATTAATTCTTTCTAATTCTAAAGAGTGTCCCTCTGTCCCTGCCCGTGTCCCTCTGTCCCTGCCCGTGTCCCCCTGTCCCTGCCCGTGTCCCCCTGTCCCTGTCCGTGTCCCCCTGTCCCTGTCCCTGTCCGTGTCCCCCTGTCCCTGCCCGTGTCCCCCTGTCCGTGTCCCCCTGTCCCTGTCCGTGTCCCCCTGTCCCTGTCCGTGTCCCCCTGTCCCTGGCCGTGTCCCCCTCTCCCTGTCCGTGTCTCTCTGTCCGTGTCCCCCTGTCCCTGTCCGTGTCCCCCTGTCCCTGCCCGTGTCCCCCTCTCCCTGTCCGTGTCCCCCTGTCCCTGCCCGTGTCCCCCTGTCCCTGTCCGTGTCCCCCTGTCCCTGTCCGTGTCCCCCTGTCCCTGCCCGTGTCCCCCTGTCCCTGCCCGCTCCTCAGGACCCCGTGCCCGGTGTCCCGGTGCTGTCAGGGTGTGAGGCTCTCCGGGGGGACATCGAGAGGTGTCTGGGGGTTCTGAGAGCCCCAAATTCCGGCTCAGGGTTCATTTCCCACCGCGGGCAGTGCCGGGCACCCTCCGGAGCTCTCAGTCTCGGCAGGCTGGGCTGCAGAAATCCTTCCTCTTCTTCCCCCTCTGCTGGTGTGCCATCGAGAGACAGGCTGCAGCTTTCGGGTGCTGATCCTGAGTTAGGAGCAGTTCCCTTCTCTCCAGATCCTGCAAATCCCCCAAGAGCCCAGAGTTATCCTCCCGGACATGCTCCGGGGGTTTCTGCTCTTGCCCCTCACACTTTGATCGCTCCCCTCCCTCACTGTCAAAGCCTCAAGTGCTTCATTTTCTGAGATAAAGAACAATGTAGGTGAGCGAGATGAAGCAGAAAAAGCACCTTGCAATTAAATATTTTAATAGGCGTTTTGAAGATGGTTTGGAAAGGAATTTAAATTAATATTGGCAATGGTATGCATCGAGGGGCTCAGGCTGAACAATACCCATCACTTTGTCTGCTAAAGAACGAAGTGCAAAAATAAAACCCTGTAATATTTTGTCCCCTTTGGCTCTCCCAGGGCAGCCCTGCTGGAATTGCTGTATACAGAATATTCCCATATTCACCCCGAGCTCATCACGCCTCTGCTCACCCTCCTCCGTTCCTTGGGTCTCCAGGTGCTCCTCTCCTGGAATGTGCCCAGCACACCCTGAGTTCTGCACCCCGGGACAAACCCATGGCACCAGCTCATCCCCACGGCTGAGACTGAGCACACTCTGCCTAAGAAAACATTATTTCCATTGCATTTGGCTTAAACCCACTTATTTATAATTAAGTTACTGATCCATGCGTTGGTGTAAAACGACTCTACAACATAAGTGCAGCAATAACCCAGAACTAAATCTTTAAATAACAATTGTCAAGTGAGAAGATATATATAGAATATATCAAAACTAATAGTGTTCATCCATCTTTCAAAACAAGTTAAATGTGCCTGTTTCTTCTGGAAAATCTGTGTTTGCTCATTGAACATTTTATTTTCATTACATTTGAACCTTTCAGCAGAAATAAAATACACAATCAAAGTAGGATGGTTGTTTTGATTGGTTTGCAGGCATTTATACATTAGAAGAAAAGGAAAGGCATTAAGATTCCCAGAGACATTTGTGCTGGTGACCACTGGGAAGAGGCAACATAAACAGGGAAATGTGTAATCAGGGATGACAGCTCCAGCACAGATCTTATTAACCAGGGAGTGTAGAACAGGCTGCTGAGGAGAGGAGAGTCCCAGCATTCGGGATATTCCAGGGGATTTTGGGCAGAGAACTCAAACAACGTGCAGGCAGCAGCTGCTGAGCCCCAGGAGGGGAACTCGGTGATGCCCTCGGTGCAGGATTCCCTCCTGGAACATCCCACAGGCTGCTCCGAGCACAGCTGAGGCAGAAATCAAAGCACTCCTCTCTGAGCAGGCCTCTCATGGGCAGGGAGCAATCAGGAATCAGCCCAAAACCCACTGACCTTGCCCTCACAGCTTGGAGGAGCTGATCCCCAGTGAACCTGGGCACCCCTCTGGTTCTGCACACACAGACACCCCTGACCCTGAGCAGCCAAACTGAGCCCAACAGTGACAACCCAAGTTCTGGGGGGAATTCATTCCTTTAAAATACATCTGAAGGTGACCTGGGTACCACACCACTGCTCATCCCACCTCTGGGGACCCATTTGGAATAAACAGTTCAGTGACTTGCCTGTCTCGGGAGCAGCAGAAACTTCTGATCACCATTGGCACCAGGAGACCTGAAAGGGAAACAGGTTCTGTGTTCAAAATTCACATTAAACACATTGTCCATGAGGAATTCCACAGGAAACAGAACAGTTTCTGTCAGCTCTTACTGCACACTGCTTGGCATCAGCTTCAAGCTACTACATTATGCACCCAGCTCTGGGGCTAGACAGGAACACAGAGAATCACAGCCATGAGAATTTGAAGAAGAGTTGCTCTTAAAGCAATTAATTATCTTAAATACTTCCAAGCCTTTGTGAACAGATGTAACCTCATAAAGAACCCATCATCCTCAAGTTCCTCAACTCACTGTACCTTCACATTCATTGCTGACACTACTGAATTTCCTGTTGGATCCTTTAAAGACATCTCATTTATCTTTATTGGATTTCCTCTCACTTGGGTTTAAAGTTAAGCCATGCAGGAGAAGTTAAGCTGTAGCAGAGGAGAAGTAATCAGTGCATAAAGTCTGAATTTTAACAAAGGGTATCCCAACTTGCTGAAAATGCAGAATATTGTGCAAAACGCTGCTCCTAAGGGGCTGCCTCAAACAGAGCTCTGTGTGTGCTGTCACAGGTGCCAGAGCTGGGAAAGGCTGGCTGTGCTTCAGGAGCTGACTCTGGAACAGCTCGAGGTTCCTGAGCCCTGCCACAGCCCCAGGACTCACACAAACACAAACACAGGGAGTACAAAAGCAGGAAAGCAGGAGAGGGTCTGGTTTTGAAGCAGCAGGAGTGATCCCTGGCAGACAGGAGCCAGAGGTGAGGCCAAGGCTGGGAGAGCACACACGTGGAAGGACAGCATGGTTTGAGCTGGAAGGGACATGGAACACCATCCATTGTCCCCCTGCCATGGGCAGGGACACCTTCCACCATCCCAGGGTGCCCCGAGCCCCGTCCAGCCTGGCCCTGGCACTGAGCCTTGCCTGGCACAGGGACACCGGCTTTGGGCTCAGTCTGGGGCTACCAAGCTCAGGAGGAGACTCCAAGGGAAGCCAGACAAAATCAAATACATTAAAAAAGCAAAGCCATTTTTCACCATCACTCTCCTGCTGTGCCTTTCCTCTGCTCGGTCCTGTCGAGTCCCGTGTGATCTTGGACACAGCCCTAGAACAAGATTCACCTTCCCTTGGACTCATCTCGCAGCTCCCCACAGGGGCTCCCTGCAGATACAGCCACAAACACTTCACCAGCCAAGAGCAAAAGCAGATTTATCAAACTCTCTGAAGCTCAGGGGAAGCCCTGGCATGAATAACACAAAGTGACTGGGCCCAGGGAATTCAGCACACGTGAAATGAACAGATTTGGCGGCGCTAAATCAAGGATTAGCACGGCTCGTGCCGCTCAGCCCCCGCTGCAGCCCCACATTTGCAGGGCAATGAATCAAACACAGCCCTGCTTTGCATTTTGATCTGGCAGGGAGCTGCAGCCCCTGCGTGCTCTGCCACTCGTGCTGCTGGAGCAGATCCATCACGGCTCCAAGTGGGGAGCTGGGCTCCCCTCTCCCCTCGCTAAATCTCCCGTGAGTTACGGCAGGCTTCACGTTTAAGAGAGCCAATTAGGAAATATGGATGCTCAAGGTACACTCCTGCTGTTTACCCAAAATTGATTAAAGGCTGGAGCAAATAACTCCTCCATCATCTGTCCCAAGGGTGCAAATATAGACACTGCCAAATGTTTGGGTTTACTTGTAGCACTGCATTAAAAGGGCTCAGCTCATAAATGGCACTTTGAGGAATACGGGCTCAGCTGCAGGGCTTTGAATCTTCCGTGATATACTGACATTATTTGAAGTTTATCTTTATTGAGCTTCGAGTGTGATATGGTAAAAGGAAAAAAACCCAGTAAAACTTCCATGAAATGAGTTACAGATGCAGCTGCTTTAACAGAGATTGCAAAATCATGCAGTTATTCCACATGCTGCTGCTTAGAGTGTGCTTCACCCCGCACTACAGCACTCCAAGGAACAAAGGAAATGGAGCAAAATTCGAGATGAAAACATCCCCAAAGGAGACATGTCGTCATCCTGTGCCACAACTTCTTTTTGGATGCTCTCCACCATGACTCACACTTTTTAGCAGCTCTTTTGATGCCGTTACAGTCATTTTTTGAAGTCTCCTAATCTCAGTGGTTCCCGTAAATGAGAAGAGCTGGAATAACTTCACTGGAATTACTGGAATTACAGGGTAACTGTGCAGCTGACTGCAGTGAGAGCCTGGCTGCAGGTTCCTTCTCCAATTATTTGTCTAATCCAGCCGTGATCCGTTTGTGAGCACAAATCCATCCCCTACTACACACACCTGCAATTTCTTATCACTGACACTGGACTTTGTTGCCACAGTTTCAATTTACACTTCAATACCACAAGAAAGAGATGGAGAATGTCTCGTTCCCTGACCAGCATCTCAATGTTCTGGATTACAAAACTGTCTGCACAGAACTGAAAAACTCACTTATGTTGCCCTGGTTTCCTGTAGAACTGGGCAAGGAAAAATATTTTGAATCACTGATCATTCCAGGAACTGTTAAAAGAAAAAAACCTAAAAACCATAACTAAAATAAATGTCAACACACTGATGAATCAAAAATTTCAAATGTCTGGTTTGGGATAAATAGATATATAAATCTTTTTCTCTTGTCAGTGTTCAATCTTACACCTATCAATGTGATACAAAAGGTTTTCAGAAGAAAATGGCAATTAAAAAAAATTCTGAAGAAGCCATCAATAAATCAACAAAATAATACCATTTTAAAGCCTCCATCTGCTGTATAGCTCATAATTAATGTTTCTCAAATCGTGCTGGGATTACGTTTGTAATTCTATTGAAAAAGTCTTGTGCAAAAATGTCCTCCAGTCCCAAACTGAAATATTAGAACAAGTGCTAACAACTTCTCCAATCCTGATTTCTAACATCCTCCTTGCAACTGCCTTTCATTTCCTGATTTCCTGAGGAATTTCACTTTCACACATTTAAATGGCTGAACAGAGGCTCCATGAGCACAGCCTCGATCCAAACTCAGGGGCAGGCAGAGGAAACAGCTGCTGCCAGGAATTCTCCATTTCTCTTTCAAACCCATCTTTTCCTTTTCACCCCACCCATTTTAGAGCTGCAGTTTTCCACCAAGGCCTTGGCTCGTTAGATTTCCTACGGGCTGGGAAGAGCCTGGTGGGATCCCCCCAGCCCAAGGGCACAAAATTTTGTTTCTGTTGGGTTTTCTGAGCTCCCCCGAAATTCACCTGCTCAGGTGCCAGGCCCAGACTCCAGCTGGGCACAAACACTGCCCCTCTGCTGGCTGGAAATTAGAGCAAGAGCAATAAAAGTACTTTAAAAATTCAATGCAGCAAGGCCAGGAGGCAAACACAGGTACAAAGCTCTCGGCCACCCCGAGTTAATCTGGGGTTGCACAACACCATTTAATAATAACTGAGTGGAAATCTGTTTAAAGTCCTGCACTTTGATTTTATCTAGGAATACAGATAATCAATCCCTGGGTTGAAAGCTGTGGATTACAAAATGTAGCAGAGCAAATGGGAGTTTTATTGGCTCAGAAATAAACATGAAGGGGCCAGCACAGAGATGACCTTGCGGTGGATGGATGGCAGCAGGGGAGGAAAGGCTGCCAGCCCCGCTCTTTAATCACCCAGAGCATCTTCCCAAGGAGGAATCCCAGCTTCCAAAATGCAAACCAGCCCCAGGGGATGAGCTGGGCCGGTGCTGCAGCTTTGGACAAACTCTCAGGTGTCTGGTGGGATCCTCTGGGCAGGGCCAGGAGCTGGGCTCTGGAGCCCCTTGTGGGTCCCTCCCAGCTCAGGAGATTCTGAGATGCTGCCAGATGAGTGAGGAGCCTGTTCCCAGTGCCCAGCCCTGCTCTGGAGCTGCTTTCCTGCTGCCTCTCCCAGGGTTCTGGTTCCCAGCAGCTCCTGCAGCCACGGGCACCCAGGGGAGCACAGCAGGACCCGTCCACACCCCGAGCTCACAAACCCACTGCACACACACTTCAGAAACTGTTGGTGAACAGCAGGACTCAAATCTGTCCAGCACTAAAAAAGGCTTTTGAAAATCTCTCCCCTCCTCAAAAAATTTCTAAGCTCCATTGGGTTTTTTTGTGAAATAGTTTTTCCTCCCTTTTCAGTAACACAATATGTTATTCAAGAGCCAGAGAGTTGTCAGTTTTTATGTTATGATAATCTTCTCAAGCATCCAGTTCTATTCTGCTTCTTCCCTTCATGCTGTCACTCACATTCCAGCCTGTCACAAAAGAAAATGGCTGAATACATTAATTACAACTTGTTAGACCTCCATATAGTTAATGCTATTGAGAAAATCAAATCACTTGGAAAATAGCTAAAGAGAAACAGTTGCTGGTATTGCAGAATCTTTATGTGTCGCACTTCAAAGCTGGAGCTTTGCAAGACAACAAAAATGATTATTATAGAGAATGAGAAAATCAAATACAACTTGATCCTCTACCCTTGGAATGCTTTCTGAATGCATTACAATATATATTTTCTATCCTGGCAACAGCAGTTGAACACTTTTCGCATATTACCTTCTTTTATGGACTAATTACAAATACCAGTTTGGAAATTACAGTATAAAAACTTTCTGAAGCTAGGAAGAGATCCAAGTCCCCACTCACACAAACATCCTAGACGACAGTGAGGGCTGCATTAAAGTGAATAAAAGATAATTCTGTTGTGTCTGAGAAGCCAAAGAGTTGCCCTGGGGCTGGTGAAGGGAGGTGATGACATGATCCTCTCAGCGAGGCTCTGACTCCCGTGGCTCTGTGCAGGACACAGCTGGATTTTTAATGGAAAAACTCAAACACACACCTAACTGTTATGCCTAAAAATGACAAATTTCCAATCTGAGGCCCTAAGATCATTATTCAGCACCAGTCACAAAGCCCTGAGACCCATCAGACTTCCCTGGGAGTGAAAACGAGTTAATCCCAGGTTTTACATGAGGCTCCCCCAGTTCTGCAGGAAATCCCACCAGAACATCTGGGAGGACTGTGCTGATGATGAGAAGGGACTGCACTGAGCACAGAGTGGGCAAATTCTTCCCAAACCTAAGAACTGTTATCTCTCTACCTTAGGGACAGTTAATTGGTCTTCTCTTAGAATGAATAGCCACTGTCCTGTCTATTAAACCACTGCAGCAGTGGGGAAAGACAAGAAGATCTTTCCAGCTTTGAAGAAGTTTCCTGAACAGCAAGACAGAGATAAAAACACCTCTGGAGGATGCTGATCCTGTTCCTTTGTGCCAGTCCCAGTTCAAATCCTTCTCGTGGCACTGGTGTCGGGGCTGGGGCTGTCCCCAGGTGCAGCTGGGATGAGCCTTGGTCTCTCTCAAGCACCTTTTGGGTATTTCCTGCAGATGTTCAGAGTGGCCACAGCAGTGTGGGGACAGCCAGCCTGGCCTTCCCCAAAGTGTCCCTGAGGTGCCACCCTGCTCCCCCAGCTCCCCCAGCCTCCCTCCCCACTGCTCCTGTTCCAGCACAGCCCCTTGGCACCCTGAGCACCCTGAGCACCCCTTGGCATCCTGAGCACCCTGAGCACCCTGAGCATCCTGAGCACCCTGAGCACCCTGAGCATCCTGAGCACCCTGAGCATCCTGAGCATCCTGAACACCCTGAGCACCCTGAGCATCCTGAGCATCCTGAGCACCCTGAGCATCCTGAGCACCCCTTGGCATCCTGAGCACCCTGAGCATCCTGAGCATCCTGAGCACCCTGAGCATCCTGAGCATCCTGAGCACCCTGAGCATCCTGAACACCCTGAGCACCCTGAGCATCCTGAACACCCTGAGCACCCTGAGCATCCTGAGCACCCTGAGCATCCTGAGCACCCTGAGCACCCCTTGGCACCCTGAGCATCCTGAGCACCCTGAGCATCCTGAGCACCCTGAGCACTCTGAGCACCCTGAGCATCCTGAGCACCCTGAGCACCCTGAGCATCCTGAGCACCCTGAGCATCCTGAGCACCCTGAGCACTCTGAGCATCCTGAGCACCCTGAGCACTCTGAGCATCCTGAGCACCCTGAGCATCCTGAGCATCCTGAGCACCCTGAGCACCCTGAGCACCCTGAGCACCCTGAGCATCCTGAGCACCCTGAACACCCTGAGCACCCTGAGCATCCTGAGCATCCTGAGCACCCTGAACATCCTGAGCACCCTGAGCACCCTGAGCATCCTGAACATCCTGAGCACCCTGAGCACCCTGAGCACCCTGAGCATCCTGAGCACCCTGAGCACCCTGAACATCCTGAGCACCCTGAGCACCCTGAGCATCCTGAACATCCTGAGCACCCTGAGCACCCTGAGCACCCTGAGCATCCTGAACACCCTGAGCATCCTGAGCATCCTGAGCACCCTGAGCATCCTGAGCACCCTGAGCACCCTGAGCATCCTGAGCACCCTGAGCACCCTGAGCATCCTGAGCACCCTGAGCATCCTGAGCATCCTGAGCACCCTGAGCACCCTGAGCATCCTGAGCACCCTGAGCACCCTGAGCACCCCTTGGCACCCTGAGCACCCTGAGCACCCTGAGCATCCTGAGCACCCTGAGCACCCTGAGCATCCTGAGCACCCTGAGCACCCTGAGCACCCTGAGCACCCTGAGCACCCTGAGCATCCTGAGCACCCTGGACACCCTGAGCACCCTGAGCACCCTGAGCACCCTGAGCATCCTGAGCACCCTGAGCACCCTGAGCACCCTGAGCATCCTGAACACCCTGAGCACCCTGAGCATCCTGAGCACCCTGGACACCCTGAGCATCCTGAGCACCCTGAGCACCCTGAGCATCCTGAGCACCCTGGACACCCTGAGCACCCTGGACACCCTGAGCACCCTGAGCACCCTGAGCACCCTGAGCACCCTGAAGCACCCTGAGCACCCTGAGCACCCTGAGCACCCTGAGCAGCAGGGACAGAGTGACGAAGAAGAGGAAGCAAAGAGCTCCTGCTGCAGCCAGCAGGTCCTGCCCACTGTGAGACCCTGCGAGGAGCAGAGGCACAGCAGAGCTGCAGCTCTGTGCAGAACAACGGAGCCAAAATCTCACCAAAACCTCAGCTCAATGGCACACAGGGGGGAGCACTCGGCTCTCTGGGGAGGAAAAGTGATGGAAACTCGTGAAAAGCTGCATTGTACCCCAGGCCAGGTCTGTGGGAATCTGCAGCAAGGACGATCCAAGGAAAGGGCCCTGCCATGAGTGGTGCCCACGCCTTGCCCCAGCTCCAGAGCTGCTCCTGGGGCTCTGGGACAGGGAAATCAGAGTAACTGGCACCACAACACATGGCCCCATTTGCCCCAGCAGCTGTCAAATGGCCATTAACATTACAATGATTAGTAAACTGAAATTACTTCTTATGGCTTTAGTGCCTTAGATCAAGCATTAACCTGCCTTAATTAAATTGCATCTCAGTAATTGATTTCACAGGGCTGAACTGTAAGTAACAAATTGCAGAGGATCTGGGGCTTTATCTGGCAAGATAACATAAATCAGCCTTCACACGTGGTGTTACCTCCTTGTCTCCATCCCTTCTGAGGGGCTCGTTCTGCACTCAACCTCCTCTGACTTTCCACCCACATCTCATCCCCGCTGCTTTTCCTGCTCCAGCAGAGGAGCCTCAGAGCTGGCTGCTGTAGGGAGCAGCACTCAACATCTGATCACTGTGTGAAGCTTTGCCATTTGTGCACAACCACAACTGTTTGTTCCACTGCCCCAGGCACAGCCAGGGAGTGACCGAGTGTGCACAACAGGATGGGACTGGGGCACTGAACCAGCCAGGGCACAGCAATCCTCACCTAACCTGGGCTTCTCCCAGCTCCTCCCGCCCTGTGCAGCAGCCATTTCAACAGAATAACAAAATAATTACAGCACTTGCACTTGTTCTTGGCTACACCCTTCAACACTATCAAACACATCAGATGGGAGCAACCAGTGTGCTCAAATACTGCTGACATCCCTGTCCCAGAGCACATCCAGGCTCTTCCCTGAGGGACTGGCAGCTGCTCCTGGTGTCAGCCACAGCCTTTCAAAGCAAGGGCCATGGGCAAATCCAGGAGCCTGGGGGAAGGAGAGGCAGCATGAACTGCCCTCAGCCCAGCCCAGAGCTGACTCAGAACCCAGCACAGCCTAGAGCTGATCCAGAACCCAGCACAGCCTAGAGCTGATCCAGAACCCAGCACAGCCTAGAGCTGATCCAGAACCCAGCACAGCCTAGAGCTGATCCAGAACCCAGCCCAGCTCCTTCATCCCAGCCCAGAGCTGACCCAGAGCCCAGCCCAGCCCAGAGCCCAGCCCAGAGCTGACCCAGAACCCAGCCCAGCCCAGAGCTGACCCAGAGCCCAGCCCAGATCCTTCATCCCAGCCCAGAGCTGACCAAGAACCCAGCCCAGAGCTGACCCAGAACCCAGCCCAGCCCAGAGCCCAGCCCAGAGCTGACCCAGAGCCCAGCCCAGCCTAGAGCTGACCCAGAGCCCAGCCCAGATCCTTCATCCCAGCCCAGAGCTGACCCAGAGCCCAGCCCAGCCCCTCCTGTGGCACTGCAGAAATCCCAGCTGATGCCAAAGGAATCCAGAGGAGCTGTCAGTCCTAGCACAGCTCAATGCAACCCATAACAACAGGCTGAAAAATTGCTTGAAGCACATTTTCATGCTGCCTGCCTGGGTGCTGTCACCCGACAGGAGTATTTGGGATATCCACCCATGCAAGGAACCCTCCACATCACCCAGGCACTCTGCCAGAGCAGCTCCCAGTGAAGTGCAAGCTCAGAGATGGATGTGGGGAAACTCTCCACAGGGAACATCCTTGTTGGGAGGACGGTGGCGTTTTGCAAACGTCTCATCCACCCCCATCTGGCATGCAACACGTGTCCCTGCTGGTATTCCTGGTGCAGGTATTTCTGTAATGAGCAGTGTCAGGCAGCCCTGGCGACAGGCAAAGCTGTCAGAGCTCCCTGAAGCCTCTGAGATAACCCAGGCATGCTCTGACTGCATCCATCTAGAATATGAGCTTAGAACAACACGCTAATTATTCATGGGCTATTAGTGCTCCTCTTCCCTGCAGCAGGAGGCACAGAAAGCCTCAGAATCCCATTTTTCTTCACTTGCAAATAGCAGGAGCAGAGTGTAGCACATTACTCCAAAAAGCACCTCTGAGAAGGAGCCAGCACGAGGAGGAGCCCATTTCAGACCCCACAGCAGATGCTCTCCATGGCACACGAGCACCAAACCCTGCTGCCACTGACTGCCAAGGAAAGCAAGGCCACCTTCTCCTTCTCCTTTTCCCTTAATTTACAGCTGCATCATCCCAAACCTTCCTGCTGTGCTTGCTCTCGAGCTTGTACTGGATTCCTCAGTGTCACATTTCCAGCTGAAACCCAGCCCCAGGGATTCACAGCCCGGAGATGAAACACAGCAACTGCAAGGGGAAGGGCAGAACATCCCAAGAAGGTGCTGCAGGGATCCCTCCACTGCAAACCACAGCCTGGCACCGAGCCCTGCTGCTGGATTCTCCCACTCTGGTGCTTCCTGGACTCCACACCAGCTTTTGCCTTTAGTCCCATGAGTTTCTATCGATGGGGTTTGTCAGTAGTTGTTTCAAGCATGTTATAACTTCCAGTTATGCAGTGGAACCCAGAGACTGATGTGTTCCCTCTTATTTCAGGTGGTTTTACACTCCCCAGGCTTCCAAGGAACCTGGAGCTTCCAGGGACTGACTGCTCTCCTGGTGGCAAACAGTAATAAACAGGCGGAATTACATTTTATTAACTGTAATTTTGTAAGATGGCCATTAAAACACACACTTGTCATCGCTGGCTGGTGGTGTCACCAGGGCTGTGGCAGCAGCCAGTGTCACCTGTGCAGGGGGAGCCAGGACAGCAGGGAGGAGAGCAGGATGAAGTGGGCAAGGAAAATCAGACAGCACGGAGGAGGTAAAATATCATTTGCTGTGCCTGCTGACACTGCTCCGTGCATCAGCTTGATCAAACCCTGCAGACACCTGACAGGTGTCACCTCTACTGGATTCCTTGAAAATCAGGAGCTGTAGAAAGATGCAGCTGGTCCCCCCAGCACACAGGAGATTTGCAAGATAAAAGGCAAACACAGATGTACAAGAAAAGCCCTGCCAGCCACGGGAGGCTGGCGATGAAGTGACAGCAGAGGCGGGGAGAGCTGTGCTGCAGCTCCTGCAGGCAGGGTTTGGGGTACCCAGAGCCCCCTGAGCCCACACTGCCACCCCTGAGCCCTCCCTGGGCACAGCTGCTCATAAAACATAAAACAAATGACTCCTTCCTCTTGCCTTTCCCTAAATCACAGACCCTGTCCAGCTAAGAGAGCCCAGCCCTCCTCCAGTGGTTCCCAGATTAATTAATTCACAAGAACTGCACTTCCTCCAGCTGTGCCAGTGCACAGAGCATCCCATCCACCAAGAAACGAGGCTGCAGTGAGTAGAAAAAGCCCTTTGTGTGTTCCCCATGCAGCAATCCAGCCTGGGGAGGGGGTGCTGAGGATCTGAGGGCAGGAAACACATCCAGGGGCTGTCCCTTGGCTGAGACACAGCCTGCAGGGACCAGGACAGGGCTGGGCTGTCACTGCTGTCACTGCAGGGACCAGGACAGGGCTGGGCTGTCACTGCTGTCACTGCAGGGACCAGGACAGGGCTGGTTTGTCACTGCTGTCACTGCAGGGACCAGGACAGGTCTGGTTTGTCACTGCAGGGACCAGGACAGGGCTGGTTTGTCACTGCAGGGAGCAGGACAGGGCTGGTTTGTCACTGCTGTCACTGCAGGGACCAGGACAGGGCTGGTTTGTCACTGCAGGGAGCAGGACAGGGCTGGGCTGTCACTGCTGTCACTGCAGGGACCAGGACAGGGCTGGTTTGTCACTGCAGGGAGCAGGACAGGGCTGGGCTGTCACTGCAGGGAGCAGGACAGGGCTGGGCTGTCACTGCTGTCACTGCAGGGACCAGGACAGGGCTGGTTTGTCACTGCAGGGACCAGGACAGGGCTGGGCTGTCACTGCAGGGACCAGGACAGGGCTGGTTTGTCACTGCAGGGAGCAGGACAGGGCTGGGCTGTCACTGCAGGGACCAGGACAGGGCTGGGCTGTCACTGCAGGGAGCAGGACAGGGCTGGTTTGTCACTGCAGGGACCAGGACAGGGCTCGTTTGTCACTGCTGTCACTGCAGGGAGCAGGACAGGGCTGGGCTGTCACTGCTGTCACTGCAGGGAGCAGGACAGGGCTGGGCTGTCACTGCTGTCACTGCAGGGACCAGGACAGGGCTGGGCTGTCACTGCAGGGAGCAGGACAGGGCTGGGCTGTCACTGCTGTCACTGCAGGGAGCAGGACAGGGCTGGGCTGTCACTGCTGTCACTGCAGGGGCCAGGACAGCTCCAGCAGATCCTGGGGTGGGATCACACCGTGCCCTCAGCTCTCCAGTTAGGTTATGTGTGTTGTTACCCACACAACCCAAAAATGCCTCTGCCTGTGGCTGCTGCTCCAGCTGGGCTGGACACACAGGTTGGGACAAAGCAGAGGATCCACTGAGCGATGGCTCTTGGTGCCCTGAGGTCAGACCCCGTGAGCAGATCATTATTGCCCTGCTGGCTCTTTCTAGGACACCTGTCCTGGATCCTGGCCTGCCTCAGTGTCCTGCACTCGCAGCCCAGGGTGCCCAGTGACTCTGTCCCCATGGCTCAGTGGTGTCACATTGTCAGCTGGGGTGACTCCTGCTACACCACCCAGTGATGTGCAGGGCAGTGCCAGCTGCTGCTGCTTTAGTGGCCTTTCATTGGCTCATGTCCATGTTCATGAAACATTCAGGAGTCTCTTTCCTGTCCTGGTGCTGCAGCAGAGGTGCTGTGCCCACAGGGAGAGCTGTGTGCCACCACAGAGCTGCCACCACAGAGCTGTGTGCCACCACAGAGCTGTGTGCCACCACAGAGCTGCCACCACAGAGCTGTGTGTCACCACAGAGCTGTGTGCCACCACAGAGCTGCCACCAAAGAGCTGTGTGTCACCACAGAGCTGTGTGTCACCACAGAGCTGCCACCAAAGAGCTGTGTGTCACCACAGAGCTGTGTGTCACCACAGAGCTGCCACCAAAGAGCTGTGTGTCACCACAGAGCTGTGTGCCACCCCAGAGCTGTGTGCCACCACAGAGCTGTGTGCCACCACAGAGCTGTGTGTCACCACAGAGCTGCCACCACAGAGCTGTGTGCCACCACAGAGCTGTGTGCCACCAGAGAGCTGTCACCACAGAGCTGTGTGTCACCACAGAGCTGCCACCACAGAGCTGCCACCACAGAGCTGTGTGCCACCACAGAGCTGCCACCACAGAGCTGCCACCACAGTGCTGTGTGCCACCACAGAGCTGTGTGCCACCACAGAGCTGTGTGCCACCACAGAGCTCCTGCTGCTGCCACCACAGAGCTGCCACCACAGAGCTGTGTGCCACCACAGAGCTGTGTGCCACCACAGAGCTGTGTGCCACCACAGAGCTGTGTGCCACCACAGAGCTGCCACCACAGAGCTGTGTGCCACCACAGAGCTGCCACCACAGAGCTGTGTGCCACCACAGAGCTGCCACCACAGAGCTGCCACCAAAGAGCTGTGTGTCACCACAGAGCTGCCACCACAGAGCTGCCACCAAAGAGCTGTGTGCCACCACAGAGCTGTCACCAGAGAGCTGTGTGCCACCACAGAGCTCCTGGAGCTGCCACCCCAGAGCTGTGTGCCACCACAGAGCTGTGTGCCACCACAGAGCTGTCACCACAGAGCTGTCACCACAGAGCTGTGTGCCACCACAGAGCTGTCACCAGAGAGCTGTGTGCCACCCCAGAGCTGTGTGCCACCACAGAGCTGTGTGCCACCACAGAGCTGTCACCACAGAGCTGCCACCACAGAGCTGTGTGCCACCACAGAGCTGTCACCACAGAGCTGTGTGCCACCACAGAGCTGTGTGCCACCACAGAGCTGTGTCACCACAGAGCTGTGTGCCACCACAGAGCTGTGTGCCACCACAGAGCTGCCACCACAGAGCTGCCACCACAGAGCTGTGTGTCACCACAGAGCTGCCACCAAAGAGCTGTGTGCCACCACAGAGCTGTGTGCCACCACAGAGCTGTGTGTCACCACAGAGCTGTGTGCCACCCCAGAGCTGTGTGCCACCACAGAGCTGCCACCACAGAGCTGTGTGCCACCACAGAGCTGCCACCAAAGAGCTGTGTGCCACCACAGAGCTGTGTGCCACCACAGAGCTCCTGGAGCTGCCACCACAGAGCTGCCACCGTCACCCACCTCAGGCCACTGGCTGACCATAACCACCCTGCTCCCTCCAAAGCCTCCCCTTTGCTGTTCCCATTGTCAGGGGGAACCTTTGGGGGCTGTGGAGCAGCAGTGAGCGCTGCCAGGGCTCTCCTGCCTGCCAGGGGAACTCTTGGAGCTTTCATGAGCTCAGGGACAGCAAGGTTTGGCTGTTTGCACTCTCTGCTCAGCTCCCCTCAGCAGCCAGGCTCCCTCCCCAGCAGAAATGTCTCCATCACTTGGCATTTCCCAGCTGAGCACGTGCTCACCATGCAGCTCTGATTTGTTTATTCCATTCCAGACTCGGTGTCACTCTAGCTCATCCCACAATAGGCAATCCCACAATCATCCCAAATGTTATTTCTAATGAGCAAACATCAAAAGCAGCTGCTTGTGGCACAAACCTGGGCTGGTCCCTGGGTGCTGCAAGGCCAGACCCACTGGCTGCACCCATTTATCTGCACTGCTGGTTTGTCCTGGGTGTGACCTGGAGCCCAGCAGAGCCAATGCTGAAATCTCTCATCTGTAAAGGAGGTGCATCCAGCACTTACAGTTTCACTAGAAGGCTCATGAGAGTAGAGAAGTGACTGGGGAGCTGCCTGGGACAGGGTGAAGCTCAATAACCCATCAGGGATTAGAGAAGGCAGGATCCAGGGGATGGTTTGGCTGCAAATGGAATCCCCAGGTGAGTGCAGCACCCTGGGCTGGGCTGGCAGGAGCAGCCAACCCCACTGAGGTCTGGCTCACTGCACTGCTGCCTCTGCAGGGACAGGAGGCAGATGGGGAGTTCTTTAAAAATGCCTTTGGAATCATCTTAAGTCATAAATCAAAGTTACTTTTGTTTATATCTTCCCATCAATCATTCACAATGGGAGATTTAGCTGCTGTTAGACATGCAGGGTGGGGGACTAAGAGTGTCAGAGAATGAAACCTGCACCCATTAAACGCTTTGATTGGGAGAGTTTGTAGCTCTTGTTCATTTTTAATTAGGAATCAAGGCTGTTAATGTGTAAGATCCTGTTGCTATCCCTCCACAGAATAATAAACAGTCTTCTTGCTCTGAGCAAGAGGAACACCCTGTGCACCAAAGCTGGTGATCCAAGACTCAAATCCGGAGGTTCCTGCTCCCACCCATTTCCCATCATCCGCTATTCAAACTCCCACTGCAATCAATAATTGGTTTCACTGAAGGAGTGAAAGAAAACTGATAGTGCTGAAATCATCCATTCATGGCTTTTCTTTCACCTGATGGAATTTTACCATCTTCCCACTCCTGTGCCGAGGCTCCTGCAGCAGCTGAACCAGACACAGGGAACAGCTCAGGGAAAGCCCAAGGCAGCTACTCCAGCCCTGCTTTGAGCCCCTGCAAAGGATTATAAAGTTACAAGGTGTTATCTGCCAGGTTTGTGCTCATCTCCAAGGGATGCCCACCCGAGACTTTACTGATGCAGCATCTTTGGCCCCTCAGACAGGAGATTGCCAGTTTGTGCCAAATCTGTTCCTTCAGACAAACTGATCAGGACCTCAGCTGAAAAGATTCACCCAGCAAAATTACCAGGATTCACCTAGCAAGAGAAGGGAGATTTGCCTGTGCAAACATGAAGAGAACCTCTAATATAAAAATTATATTTTTATAAGTGTCCAGAAAGGTCATCTGGCCTGTGTAAAGCTGAATTCCTTTTCAGCATCCAGCCTACCAAACAAGTCATGTCTCCAACCCACACTGACATTATCACCTGCAAACCACTCTGCACTTCAACATAATTCATCATTTAGGATATTGGATGCTTTTAATTAGCTCTTCTCTGTTTCTAAAGAGAAATCCACAAGTAAAAATCTCTGTAATTATTGGAAGTTAAAGAAAGGTAGAAAATAACTCATTGGGAGGTTTTTCTTCCTCTTTAGTCATTAGATGATTGAGATGATAGAAGAAGGAAGAATCTGACAGATTAAAGAGTTCTTGAGGAGACATGTCAGCTTCAATAATTTCAAGGCATTAGAACTGTCAAGCTTTCAAAATAGAAAAGACTGTATCTATAGAAAACAAGGTTCTCCTAATTGGCATGCGTGAAAACCGAAATTGGGGCTAAAACTCTGCAATTAAAGGCTTTTGCTGATTAGAGATATTTGCAAGCAGCTCCATCTGTGGAGTGGTTGTGCTGTGGGAGATGGTCAGCTCTGGCTGTCCTTGGGCTGCACACACAGCCTCAGCTGGACATCACCTGGCTCCCTGCTTACCCAAAAACTCAGCCTGAGAAAACAAAGATGCACACTGCAGTCATTTCTCTATAAAATGGGTGTTAGATAAAAGGGGGCTTAGGAGGGAAATAGGTAACAATTCTCTCAGTCAAAATGTACTGGACAAACTGCAGCCAAAATTCTTTGTTTCCAAGAGCACAGCGAGGGAAATACCAGTTTGGGCTGAAAATGTCCCTGTTCTGCTGCCTGAGATGGAAGTGTCAGACCTGGTTTTGGCACAGTGGGTGAAAGGTGCAGGTGTTTGCCCAGCCCAGTGTGGCTGCAGCACTTCCAGCCCTGAGTTCTGGCTGGCACTGCAGGCTCCAGGCTGTTCCTGGAGCAGGGTTTGTTGAGCACAATTCCAGCACAGCTCCATCCCACCCTGGCTCCAGGTTCAGGGAGCCCATCAAAGCCAGAGAGCACACCCCCTGAAACACAGAGTGACTCCCTCACCTCCAGAATCCAGAGCTGAGCCTTGTTCTGAGTGGCTTTCTCTGAGATGCCGCCTGTCCCTGGTCTGCAGAGTGACTTCATCTGTCATCTCTGCACTTGCCAAACCTGACTTTCATGGAGAAGTGCCTTCCACAATGCACGTCAACCTTTGTTAATCTGATTTACTTCTTCCTCTCCAAAGATATTTAACGCTTTAGTAATGATCAATATCCTTGCTCTGATGATAAACAGAGACAAATGAGCCTGTGCAGCCTGGCTGGGATCTGTAATTCCCACCTCTGAGGGGAGGCTGCTGGGAGCTGCCTGCTGGCCCTGCCAGAGATGCTTCTGCAGAGGGCACTTGGCAGCTGCACTCCAGCACAGCCAGCGTGGCTGGATTAAACAGAATATCCCTCCTAATGAATCCCTGAGGGAACAGTTGAGAGATCCAGCACACCTGAGCCAGCCAGCAGAGCTCCATGTCCCAGTGTGGTTTGTGTGGGCCGGGCTGGGATGGATCCCTCAGCATCCACAGCACTGCTGCTGGTTTGCTCCGTTCCCAAGCCCTTCCCTGGCCATGGGCAGCCTTTGGGGCAGGGAAACACCTGGCCAGGGGTGTCCTGCTGTCCTGGGAAGGTGCCAAACCCTGCAGCCCTTGCCATGGCTCCTGGCTGCAGATCCACCCCAGGGGAAGGTGTCCCTGCCCTTGACACGGGCTTGGAACCAGGTGAGCTTCAAGGTTCTTAAACCTGAAACCAGCCCAAAGCATTCTGTGATTCTGTGAACAGAGCAAGATGGGGATGGGGGAGAGGGAAGGACTCAAAAAACTTCAGCATCTCAAGGGAAAATAAGGCAGGGCCATGCCTCCAGTGGGGTTTGGTGGAATGAGCTGAAAGCAGGGATTCTTTCCCTGGTTTCCTCCCAGGAGAGAAAGCTGGGATGGCAGGAGGAGGAGGCTGGCATGGGTGCAGAGGTGCAGCAGCTGAGACATTCAGGACAGGGCCCTGCCCTCACCCAGCACCACCCAAACAAAACCAGGCACAGAAAAATCTCATTCCTGAAGCCACTGCGCCCCCATCAGAAATGGAAAATCCCTCTTATTTCCCATTGCTGGGGACTTGGAGGAAGAGCCTTTGCTTGCTGCACACGCCGGTGCACATGGATGACTTGTGGTGCTGCAGAGAACAACTGAACCTCCTGTCCTCAGCCATTTGTGCTTCTCCTTTCAGCAAAATCCAGCAGGCACAGAAAATCCCGGTTATTGCAGCCCAGAATCGAGGTATCATTCAGGCAGCTGAGGTTTATTTCAGCTACTGTGTCTTCAACCATTTCAAGTGTTTTCAGTATAATTGTGTTCTCATTATAATGTTAAAACAAAGAGGAGATTGTGATGCCTTTGATCTTGTTTAGGAGTGATCAAAATTCACCGTTATTGTTATAAAAAAGAAAACATCTGTATTAGCAGATTTTCACTAAAATTATTCTGATTCTTTATGTATGCATACCAGAATGCCAACTTCAAAGGAATTTCACAAACCTACAGCAGCTAAAGATGCAGACTCAGATTTTTCTTTCATATTACAAACGAAATAGGACAGATAAAAGCTTTACTAACCTTGGGGTGCTCTTCCCCACAGTGCCAAAGGCTCCCTGACATACATAAGGGAGCCACATCCAGCTCACCAAGAACAAACACGAGTTGATGCTTTTCTCCAGACCACATAAGAGAATTTGAAATACAGAATAATTCCTTGTTTGGAGTCTGAGCTTAAAAAACTCAGAATTTTTGAACAGTGGCAGAGAAAAAATGTGCAAGCTTGATACTTGCCCGATGTCCAGTCTTGCCTGGGCTGGCCAAGGAAGGGTTAACAGTGGCAGAAGTGTCAATATATTGAAATAAGAGTTGTGATTCTCTGTGGCTGTGCAAGGGAAGATCTGAAGTGCAGGCACTGAACCAGGAGCTGCCTGGCTGAGAGGGAAGCAGGAACGGAGCTGTCAGGTGGATCCAGCTGTGGCACAAAGACACCACAGCACCCCAGAAACAGCTCCTGCCCTGGGAGCAGCATCCCACACCTGAGCCAGCTGTTCCCTCACACCTGGAAAGGTTCCTGATCCCAGTGCTCAGAGAGCTGAGCTGCTGCTGCTGCTGCTGCTGCTGCTGCTGCTGCTGGCTTGGCTCCACACCAGGACCCGTTCCAGGGGTGTCACTGCTGCTCCTGGCCTGTGCCAGAGCTGCTCTGGGTGCCCAGCACTGCCCAGCACTGCCCAGCACTGCTCAGCACTGCCCAGCCCAGCCCTGCCCAGCCCAGCCCTGCCCTGCCCAGCCCTGCCCAGCACTGCCCAGCCCTGCCCTGCCCTGCCCTGCCCTGCCCAGCACTGCCCAGCACTGCCCAGCACTGCCCAGCCCAGCCCTGCCCAGCCCTGCACTGCCCAGCCCTGCCCAGCCCTGCCCAGCACTGCCCAGCCCTGCCCTGCCCTGCCCTGCCCTGCCCAGCACTGCCCAGCACTGCCCAGCACTGCCCAGCCCAGCCCTGCCCAGCCCTGCCCAGCCCTGCCCTGCCCAGCACTGCCCTGCCCTGCCCTGCCCAGCCCAGCCCAGCCCTGCCCTGCCCAGCACTGCCCTGCCCTGCCCAGCCCTGCCCAGCACTGCCCAGCACTGCCCTGCACTGCCCAGCACTGCCCAGCACTGCCCAGCACTGCCCAGCCCTGCCCTGCCCTGCCCTGCACTGCCCTGCACTGCCCAGCACTGCACAGCTGCTGCACAGCTGCTGCACAGCTGCCTGGGCATGCAGCAGGGCAGGGGCTGGAGCTCCCCACACCAGCAGAGAGTGCCCGAGCTCCCAGCAGCTCCCATTGCTGATTTACCAGATCCAGCTCAGCCTGAGCCACTCAGCCCAGAATGACAGCACTGCCCTGGCCACTGCCCCTCCACAGGGCTCCCAGAGAGCTCTGACACTCCTGCAACACACCCCAAACCCTCCTGCAACACACCCCAAACCCTCCTGTGCCTTCCTGCACACCCCAAACCCTCCCCAAACCCTCCTGTCCCCTCCTGCAACACACCCCAAACCCTCCCGTGCCTTCCTTCACACCCCAAACCCTCCTGTGCCTTCCTTCACACCCCAAACCCTCCTGTGCCTTCCTTCACACCCCAAACCCTCCCCAAACCCTCCTGCAACACACCCCAAACCCTCCTGTGCCTTCCTTCACACCCCAAACCCTCCTGTCCCCTCCTGCAACACACCCCAAACCCTCCCGTGCCTTCCTTCACACCCCAAACCCTCCCCAAACCCTCCTGTCCCCTCCTGCACACCCCAAACCCTCCTGTCCCCTCCTGCAACACACCCCAAACCCTCCTGTCCCCTCCTGCACACCCCAAACCCTCCTGTGCCTTCCTGCACACCCCAAACCCTCCTGTGCCCTCCTGCAACACACCCCAAACCCTCCTGTGCCTTCCTTCACACCCCAAACCCTCCCGTGCCTTCCTTCACACCCCAAACCCTCCTGTCCCCTCCTGCAACACACCCCAAACCCTCCTGTCCCTTCCTGCACACCCCAAACCCTCCCCAAACCCTCCTGCAACACACCCCAAACCCTCCTGTGCCTTCCTTCACACCCCAAACCCTCCCCAAACCCTCCTGTCCCCTCCTGCACACCCCAAACGCTCCCCAAACCCTCCTGTCCCTTCCTTCACACCCCAAACCCTCCCCAAACCCTCCTGTCCCTTCCTTCACACCCCAAACCCTCCCCAAACCTTCCTGTGCCTTCCTTCACACCCCAAGCCCTCCCCAAACCCTCCTGTCCTCTCCTGCACACACCCCAAACCCTCCTGTGCCTTCCTGCAACACACCCCAAACCCTCCTGTCCCCTCCTGTCCCCTCCTGTCCCCTCCTGCACACCCCAAACCCTCCTGTCCCCTCCTGTCCCCTCCTGTCCCCTCCTGTCCCCTCCTGTCCCCTCCTGTCCCCTCCTGTCCCCTCCCGCTGAGCCTCAGCCTGAGCTCTTTGCACCTGCTAACACATACATTGCACCTCAGCTTTGGTAAATCAAAACATGCTCAAAAATTCAGTGTTTCCAAAGTGGATGTGATGCATTTCCCGAGGAAAAATGAAGAGATTAATTTTAAGCAATTATTCAATTAACAATTGTTATGTGTACAAGAGAAGCTGATTTATGGGCAGCTGTTCACATGGGCAAGTGCTTTAATTGGACAGTGTGCTCCTGGCTACTCCCCAGCCCTGGGTGTTTAATTAATGCTAAACAGTTCAATACCCATTTAACCTACCAGCATATGGAGAATTTAACTATCACTGCAGAGGGAGGAGAACTCCTTTCATTTCTGATTTTACTGCAATAATGTAAGGATGTCTGAGGTGCAAACCTGCGAGGTGAAACAGATTGAACACCAAGAATACACCCAGGTTTTCAAATACACAACTTTGCTTTCACAAATTGTGTCCAACCTCCTACAACCCTGCCCTTATTCCTACAATTTCCAGAAATAAGAAAGAGGGGAGATTAAGAGAATAAAAACCAAATGGAGCTCAGGGTACAGCAAGATCAGGCATCCTGCAAAGCCACCCACAAAAGCAGAACCAAGGAGGAGCCCCAGACTCCTCCGATTTCAAGGCACAACAGCACCTGCAGGAAGGATCTCCTGTACCACACAAAGCCTTCTGAAGCCCTGCTGCAGAGAATCAAAATGAATTCTGGCTCCATTTTTCCAAGGTCAGTGAGTGTAAATATCCCATCACACAAATGGAGGTAAAGCTGAAATGTAAAACTCTGCAGCGACTGCTCCAAGGCCATCGGGGTCCCCCATGGTCTCTTCCATCTCCTCAGTCCCTCGGGACACTTCTGAACCCAACTCTTGTTTGAAATTCAGAGTTCACAGAGCAGTGTTTAATAATCCCACAAAGCATTTTGTTTCAACTGAGAACAAAGGTTCCAGAGGTACTTGCATTTGCTATGAATAAATTCTTAATGGCAAATTTCTTAAATAAATAGCATCCTAACTAATATTCTTAGTAAGTGAAAATTAAAGCTGACACTCAGCTCAAATATTCTGGTTTTAAACCTACCCATTCCTAAACCTTCCAAAAAGGGAACATTCTGTTTGAATTTGTAAATGACTCGTGCCCAGTGTATGATGAACTGTGAGGGGATTTATTTACTCTGAGTTATGTGTGACAGCCTCTGGACTCACAGAGTCCCTGGGTCATGAATAAAGGCAAATCAGAGTCCTGGCAGTGGAGCAGTGTGAGTGTGAGCTGCAGACCACCGAGATCATTTATCAGTGAGCAGGGCAGCTCTGGAGGAAAGGTTTGTTCCTCCTGGCCGTGCTCCCAGCCCTGTGCAAGGGCCAGCAGAGCCCCAGGGCAGCCCCAGCAGCTGCTGCAGAGGGGAGGCTGCTCCCTGCAAGGGAGGGGACACTGCTGGCACCAGGAACCCCCGGCCAGGCTGGGCTTTGGGAGGAGAAAAACCCCAGCTGCACACCCAGCACGGCCAAACACGAGCTGAACGTGTCCAACAGCAGCCTGGGGTGTCCCAAGAGAGGAAACACAACAACAAGAGGATTTCACATCCTCAGCCTTCTGAGACAGCAGCTCTGCAGCTCTGCAGGGTCCTGTGCAGCACAGCCTGGATGGAAACGGGGAACTGGGGCTGTGTCTGAGCCTGGAACCTGCAGGGACCAGAACTCAGGGATCAGTGACAGCACCCAGAGATCACTGACAGCACCCAGGGATCACTGACAGCTCCCAGGGATCAGTTACAGCACCCAGAGATCAATGACAGCACCCAGGGATCACTGACAGCACCCAGGATCAGTGACAGCACCCAGGGATCACTGACAGCACCCAGAGATCACTGACAGCACCCAGGGATCAGTGACAGCCCCCAGGGATCACTGACAGCACCCAGGATCAGTGACAGCACCCAGGATCAGTGACAGCACCCAGGGATCAGTGACAGCTCCCAGGGATCAGTGACAGCACCCAGGATCAGTGACAGCACCCAGGGATCAGTGACAGCACCCAGGGATCACTGACAGCACCCAGGGATCAGTGACAGCACCCAGGGATCACTGACAGCTCCCAGGGATCAGTTACAGCACCCAGAGATCAATGACAGCACCCAGGGATCACTGACAGCACCCAGGATCAGTGACAGCACCCAGGGATCACTGACAGCACCCAGAGATCACTGACAGCACCCAGGGATCACTGACAGCACCCAGGGATCAGTGACAGCACCCAGGGATCAGTGACAGCACCCAGGGATCACTGACAGCACCCAGGGATCAGTGACAGCCCCCAGGGATCAGTGACAGCACCCAGGGATCACTGACAGCACCCAGGGATCAGTGACAGCACCCAGGGATCAGTGACAGCTTCCAGGGATCAGGGACAGCACCCAGGGATCACTGACAGCACCCAGGGATCACTGACAGCACCCAGGGATCACTGACAGCTCCCAGGGACCACTGACAGCACCCAGGGATCACTGACAGCACCCAGGGATCAATGACAGCACCCAGGGATCAGTGACAGCACCCAGGGATCATGGACAGCACCCAGAGATCACTGACAGCACCCAGGGATCAGTGACAGCACCCAGAGATCACTGACAGCTCCCAGGGATCACTGACAGCCCCCAGGGATCAGTGACAGCACCCAGGGATCACTGACAGCCCCCAGGGATCAGTGACAGCACCCAGGGATCAGTGACAGCACCCAGGGATCACTGACAGCACCCAGGGATCACTGACAGCCCCCAGGGATCAGTGACAGCACCCAGGGATCAGTGACAGCACCCAGGGATCACTGACAGCCCCCAGGGATCACTGACAGCACCCAGGGATCAGTGACAGCACCCAGGGATCAGTGACAGCACCCAGGGATCAGTGACAGCACCCAGGGATCACTGACAGCTCCCAGGGATCAGTTACAGCACCCAGAGATCAGTGACAGCACCCAGGGATCACTGACAGCCCCCAGGGATCACTGACAGCACCCAGGGATCACTGACAGCACCCAGGGATCAGTGACAGCACCCAGGGATCAGTGACAGCACCCAGGATCACTGACAGCACCCAGGATCAGTGACAGCACCCAGGATCAGTGACAGCCCCCAGGGATCACTGACAGCACCCAGGATCAGTGACAGCACCCAGGATCAGTGACAGCACCCAGGGATCACTGACAGCACCCAGGGATCACTGACAGCTCCCAGGGATCACTGACAGCACCCAGGGATCACTGACAGCCCCCAGGATCAGTGACAGCACCCAGGGATCACTGACAGCACCCAGGGATCACTGACAGCTCCCAGGGATCAATGACAGCACCCAGGGATCAGTGACAGCACCCAGGGATCATGGACAGCACCCAGAGATCACTGACAGCACCCAGGGATCAGTGACAGCCCCCAGGATCAGTGACAGCACCCAGGGATCAGTGACAGCACCCAGGATCACTGACAGCACCCAGGATCACTGACAGCTCCCAGGGATCACTGACAGCACCCAGGGATCACTGACAGCTCCCAGGGATCAGTGACAGCACCCAGGATCAGTGACAGCCCCCAGGGATCACTGACAGCACCCAGAGATCACTGACAGCCCCCAGGGATCAGTGACAGCACCCAGGGATCACTGACAGCACCCAGGGATCAGTGACAGCTCCCAGGGATCAGTGACAGCACCCAGAGATCAGTGACAGCACCCAGGGATCACTGACAGCACCCAGGATCAGTGACAGCACCCAGGGATCAGTGACAGCTCCCAGGGATCAGTGACAGCTCCCAGGGATCAGTGACAGCACCCAGGGATCAGTGACAGCCCCCAGGATCAGTGACAGCACCCAGGATCAGTGACAGCACCCAGGGATCAGTGACAGCACCCAGGGATCAGTGACAGCACCCAGGGATCACTGACAGCACCCAGGGATCAGTGACAGCTCCCAGGGATCAGTGACAGCTTCCAGGGATCAGTGACAGCACCCAGGGATCACTGACAGCACCCAGGGATCAGTGACAGCACCCAGGGATCAGTGACAGCTCCCAGGGATCAGTGACAGCTCCCAGGGATCAGTGACAGCTCCCAGGGATCAGTGACAGCACCCAGGATCACTGACAGCACCCAGGATCAGTGACAGCTGGAATATCCCATCATATCCCGTGGATATCAGGTGCAATATCCAGGCTGCTGCCTCTGGGCAGGCAGATGAAGGGAATGAAGGGAATGGGAATGAAGGGAATGGGAATGAAGGGAATGGGAATGAAGGGAATGGGAATAAAGGGAATGAAGGGAATGGGAATAAAGGGAATGAAGGGAATGGGAATGAAGGGAATGGGAATGAAGGGAATGAAGGGAATGGGAATGAAGGGAATGGGAATGAAGGGAATCCAAGCTCCCAAGGCCAGGTGAGCTCAGCTCTGCTGGGACAATGCAGGAAAAGGCTCCCAGTGCCCAGGCTGAGCCGCAGCTCCTCTGCTGCTCCCTCCTCCAGCACGGCTCAGCACAGGAGGCCAAACAGAGCAGATCTGCTGGCAAACCTTTGGAGTTCTTTATTCATTCCAGAGCTGAAAGAACAATCACTTCCAGCTCAAATGGGCAAACAGGGCAGAGCTGAGCAGCAGCACAGCACAGAGGGAGCATCGAAGCTTTGCTCTTCTGATCTCTGATAAACTCAGCCATTAGAAACCTTCCACCTCAGCGCTTTCCTGTGCAACAACACATTAAACACTAAAGCACAGATTACAAGGGAAATACACTGTGGAAGACTTATTTTGTGCGTTATTTTTCTCTCTCAAGCACAGAGACATTTTTGCAGATATACAGAATGACGCTTTCGTTTGGACTAGAAATGACCCCAGCTCAGAGGGTCCAAAGCCAAACCTCCACAAAACAAAAATGTTTTTACTTCAGGGTGAAAAAATGCATGAAGGTTTTAATTCAGCTTCATTTGAACACCTCCAGCTAAAATGTCCTCTCCAGCAGCCGAAGCAAAAGCCTGTTTGTGTCACCTTAGCAACAGATCCCAAAGGCACCAACCCACTGGGGCTCATCTATGACACACTGGGAGCAGCAGCAGCCAGAGAGCCCAAAATCCCTGGGCTGGGGAAGATCCTGGGCACACAGGAACAGCTCAGGGGCAGCCCCTGGCAGATCCCAAAATCCCTGGGCTGGGGAAGATCCTGGGCACACAGGAACAGCTCAGGGGCAGCCCCTGGCAGATCCCAAAATCCCTGGGCTGGGGAAGATCCTGGGCACACAGGAGCAGCTCAGGGGCAGCCCCTGGCAGATCCCAAAATCCCTGGGCTGGGGAAGGTCCTGCTCAGATGGGCACAAGGAGCAGCTCAGTGGCAGCCCCTGGCACTCCTCAGCACAGAGAGGTGTCCCCATGTCCCCGTGGGGAGGCAGAGGTGTCACCTCTGAGCACCCAAGGCCCCCCACCCTTCCAGCTCTGTCACCCTCTGATCCAGACCCCTCTGCTACAAAACACCCCAAAGCCAACCATGAAAGGATGCAGGGCTTGTCTGTCCCACTCGCATTTTGATGGAGTGAAAATGGAAGAATTACGTGAGGAGAATGATAAGAAGTGATTTTTTTTCCTATATCTATAAAGTTTGTGTCACATTTGATGGCTTCCATGAAGAAAAAATGTTCATAACATTGTGAGTCTGAGAAAAAATTTCCTTTTAGCAATCTGCAAATGAGGTCAATTTCTTTCTTAGGTGGTTTTTGACAGGTGAATATTCATGGCCAGCCTGTGTGAGAGCTGGGGATGTACAGCTTGTCAGGAGCCCTGACGGCTCTGGTTTCTCACAAGCCAGACTGAAGCACCTCACCCTCCTCCTCCTCAGGAAAGTCAGCAGAGCCCAGCTCCTGTCTGGCCAGCTACAGCTGCAGTGCTGCTGTGGGAAAAGCCTGGATTTGTGTCAGATGAGGGGATTTGTGCAGCAGGGTCAGACACTCGTGGGCAGTGGGCAGCAGCAGAGCAGCTCTGCCCCTCTGGGCAGCAGGACTGGCTCCCCCTGCCCTCACCAGGGATTTTATTTCATGCCCAGACAGCACCTAGCTCATGGCAGCATTCCCAGTTCTCTTCCTCATGTTCTTCACAGAGGTTCATCTTTCACTTCTGCAGCTCTTCCAACACCGTCTAAACTTCTCCTACATTTGATTTCTGTATTTCCATCAGGTAACAGACAGACAAGTGCATGAACCTGCTGGCAGCAATAATTATGTCTCCTTTAAACACAGAGCTTCCTGGTACTAAAGCCCCTGCAAACATTGGACAGTTTATAAATTCCTGGTGGTCGATTCTCTGAAGCTTTGTCAATACAAACTGAGCAGCCACCTTGGGGTCTTGGCCTGAGCTGTTTGTTTTTCTTTAAACCCTTCCTTTTCCCTTTTCTCCAGATTATCTCTTCTGTCTTAATAGAAACATAATAGAACTTCATAAAATCCTTGCTGAATGCTATTTAATATTGCAGATAACAGGCCCAAAGCAAGTTATCCCCTGCTATGCTCTTCAGCATAACACTTAATTGTGTACACAGCAATAACACTGTGCAGTGTGCACCACCAGTGCACATTAAACTGGAGATTATAATCAAACTTCCACCAGCATTCTCTGATTTATGCAGCCACCCACTGCAGAACTCCTTTAAAGAGGTTTCCCAGGGCAGCTGGGGCTGTCCCATCCCTGTCAGTGTCCCAGCCAGGCTGGACAGGGCTTGGAGCAGCCTGGGATGATGGAAGGCGTCTCTGTCCCTGATGGGGGGTGGAACAAAATGAGTTTTAACGTCCCTGCCAACCCAAGGCATCCTGTGTTTCCATGAAAATGTCACCTGAATAAATTCATCAGAAGTCCCTTTCTGCAGGAGCAGCAGCTGCAGCTCAGCTGCCAGGCACCAGCGCAGCCCCAGAGCAGCACAGGGGCTCTGGGGAGCTCCCTGCTGCCAGCTCAGCCTCTGGGGAACGCTTCTGCTGGAGCCCTGGGCTCCCTCAGCCCATGGAACAGATCCCAAACCCCTGCCCTGCCCTCCTGAGCAGCACAAACCCTCAGAAGCAGCAGGTTCAGGGCTCTGGGGTGCAGAGTGAACCCCCTCACTGCAGAGCCTGAAGCAGCAGTGCCCAGCAGAAGGAGAGGGCAGTGGCACAGGAGCAGGCACAGCTCACAGCTCTCTGCTCTCCCCGGGCCACAGCAGCCCCTGAACCAGGCATTAACACCGAATAAATCACATCTTCAGAAAGGGAGAAGGCAAACGGAACAGCTGCTGCATTTTTAAACATCACATAATCCCAAATAAATATTTCAGTTAATGAGTGTCTGATAATGAGGAGAAGCTGTTTGTTAGGAAAGATGGCTCTGTTTTTAAAGGTTATTCTGTATAATAGTCTAGCTTTGTGCTTCCCTCACATCTCCCAAGCAACTTAAGTTGAAAGAGAAGGATTTTCAAACTGTTCCTTTCACCTACAAAACAAATATCTGTTCCACAAAACACCTCCACACTGGGTGCAGCTCTTGTATTTCCTTCTCACCTCACAATTTCCATTTGCCCAGAAAACAAGAGACAAAGTCCCTTCCCGGTTTATCCTGCAGAATCTGGGTGTGTTTCACTTTCCAGATCTCACCCTCCCAGCAGCTTCCTTTGGATGTGGCTGGAGCCAACTCCTGCTGCCCTTCCCCTTCCAGGAGAAGCTGAGCTCAGTGTGAGGATGCAGTGCCCACAATGAACACAGCCCTGGGCAAGGACAGACCCATCCTTCAGGAGAGGAGTGAACATCTCAGGGATCTTTACACGGGGGAACATCTTCCCAGCAAGGGCTGCAAATTCTCAGTTTGCTGTAAGGAATCCACCTTAAATCAGGATTCAGAGTTTCAATTTCTCCCCACTACAAGAAAATGCAATTGAAGAAAATGATGGCTATTATTGTAGCACCAGGAAACCCAATAAAAATGCATAAATCCTCTATTACTGTACATCTTTATATTCCTATTAAATATTCTCCCTGGTTTTATATGCCATTGCTTTATATTAAAACATAAAGGACAAGTTTGTTCAGTTCTCAGGGATGTTAAAGCCTGGGCAGGCTCTGTGAGGAAAAGTGTTTCAGTGCCAACCAGCAGAGCAAAATCCTGGGGAACAGAGGCTGCACACACCCCCAAGGCTCCTGAGCTGCCTCCCTCCCTCTCCCTGTGCTCAGGAGATGTTCCTGCAGCCACAGGAACCTCTGTGCAGAGAGGCAGAGCTGGGGAGAGCTCAGGGTGAGGCCAGCCAGGGCAGCAGCACGTTCTGATCTGAGGAGTCAGAGGTTGAGCATCTCCATCAGGAACCCCCCTGCAGCCTGGCTCTGCTCCCCAGAGGATCCCTCATCACCCCAGGATCCCTCATCATCACCCCAGGATCCCTCATCATCACCCCAGGATCCCTCATCATCACCCCAGAGGATCCCTCATCACCCCAGGATCCCTCATCATCACCCCAGGATCCCTCATCATCACCCCAGGATCCCTCATCACCCCAGGATCCCTCATCATCACCCCAGAGGATCCCTCATCACCCCAGGATCCCTCATCATCCCAGGATCCCTCATCATCACCCCAGAGTATCCCTCATCATCACCCCAGGATCCCTCATCATCACCCCAGGATCCCTCATCATCACCCCAGGATCCCTCATCATCACCCCAGAGGATCCCTCATCATCACCCCAGAGGATCCCTCATCATCACCCCAGAGGATCCCTCATCACCCCAGGATCCCTCATCATCACCCCAGGATCCCTCATCATCACCCCAGGATCCCTCATCATCACCCCAGAGGATCCCTCATCATCACCCCAGGATCCCTCATCATCACCCCAGGATCCCTCATCATCACCCCAGAGGATCCCTCATCATCACCCCAGGATCCCTCATCACCCCAGAGGATCCCTCATCATCACCCCAGGATTCCTCATCACCCCAGAGGATCCCTCATCATCACCCCAGAGGATCCCTCATCATCCCAGGATCCCTCATCATCACCCCAGGATCCCTCATCATCACCCCAGAGGATCCCTCATCATCACCCCAGGATCCCTCATCACCCCAGGATCCCTCATCATCACCCCAGAGTATCCCTCATCATCACCCCAGGACCCCTCATCATCACCCCAGGATCCCTCATCACCCCAGAGGATCCCTCATCATCACCCCAGGATCCCTCATCATCACCCCAGAGGATCCCTCATCATCACCCCAGGATCCCTCATCATCACCCCAGGATCCCTCATCATCACCCCAGAGGGTCCCTCATCACCCCAGAGGATCCCTCATCACCCCAGGATCCCTCATCATCACCCCAGGATCCCTCATCACCCCAGGATCCCTCATCATCACCCCAGGATCCCTCATCATCACCCCAGGATCCCTCATCATCACCCCAGAGGATCCCTCATCATCACCCCAGGATCCCTCATCATCACCCCAGAGGATCCCTCATCATCACCCCAGAGGATCCCTCATCATCACCCCAGAGGATCCCTCATCATCACCCCAGAGGATCCCTCATCATCACCCCAGGATCCCTCATCATCACCCCAGAGGATCCCTCATCATCACCCCAGGATCCCTCATCATCACCCCAGGATCCCTCATCATCACCCCACTGCTGTCAGCTGCAGGAACCTTCCCAGCCGTTCCAGGGGACACGAGCAGGGCCAGGAAGGAACAGGAAGGACAAAGCCCCCGCTCACAGTTCAGGTCTGACAGCCTCAAACACACCCAGGCAATCTCAGGTAAACAGGTCAATGAGAGACACTGTGCCACCAGCAAAGCAAATTCTTAATTATTCAAACAGCTTTGGTTTTGTTCCAATGAAATAAACAGCTCAATAATTAGCTACTGAAAGTCTGCAACAGGTCTGAGTTCTCACAATTTGCCTCCAGCCCCAGCTTCCATTTGTGTTTCCATTTGATTACTCCTACTCTGACAGACTTAAATCTTTCTGCAGATCCATAAACATGCAAAGCCCTTTAGAAGAAAAATCCCACATTCACAAAGACAGGCTGAAGTGAGTTACACACACGAGGAGATTCAGGGGTGGAAAAACCTCCTAAAAACAAAGCACGTGCTGGTTCTGTAGCAACTCATTCCAGAATCCACTGGAAAGGAAAGGACCAAGATCAGGATTCCATCAGGGAAGTTTTCTGGCTGCTTGGTGAGGGGGTAACCCCGAGCTGCTGCTGGCACAGGAGTGAGGGCACAGAGCTCAGCATCTCCCCTGTGATGGGAATCACAGCCCTGTGAGAGCCAGAGCAGGGGACCCTCACACACATCACTGCAGATGGGCTCACCAGCAGCCAGCATTTCATACATGCCCAGCACAATCCCACACCAGCTCCAGGATCTTCACTGCCACAAGAGCACAGAACCACAGAACATAAAATAAAACCAAAGCAAACATCTCAGTGACACAACCAGAAGAAAAAACACAAACATCTTCCATTCACTCAAGCAATTTTTTTTTTTCCATCTGCAAGGATTTTTGTGTCCAAGGTAAGCAGCATTCAAACATCTCCCTTCTCCTCCCCAAGGTCTAAATAACCCCACTTTTTAAACTCAAAGGTAATTTCAGTGTTTACATTTCCAATTAATCTCCAGAGAGCTGACAGAGTTAATAACATCTCAGCTGAGCAAAAGGGAAGGAAACAAATAGAAGCTGAAAGGCAGAGTTGTTTGTGTCTCCAGCCTTCCCTGCAGGGGCTGGGGGGTTCCAGAGCCTTCCCTGCCTTGTCTGGGAGCAGGAGCAGCCCCAGAGCCCTGCAGGGAGCACAGCCAGGCCAGCAGTGCCTCCTGCAGCACAGCCAAGGAGCTCTGCAACAAAACCTTCAGCCCTCCCCAGGCAGGACAGGGGTGGATTTGCTCCCCAATATTCCGGCTGCAGTTATCCACAGATTTACAGCACTGCTGCACACCTGTCTAAACACTGAGAGCTTTCTTTAGGGCAATGTTTATTCTCCTTGTAGCAGAGATATCCATTTGAAACACATGTAGAACATCAAACAAAGCACAGACAACAGAAAAAAAAAGAGAAAAATCACCACAAGAAGCACCAGAATCATCCCCAGCTACTCCCTGCCCCAAAGCTTCAGCAGCAGGGGTAGGAGAGTGTATTAAATTATGGAATTATAGAATGTTTGGGGTTGGAAGGGACCCCAAATCCCCCCCAGTGCCCCCCAGCCATGGCAGGGACACCTCCCCCTGTCCCAGGGTCACCTCCCACTGTCCCAGGGTCACCTCCCACTGTCCCCAGGGTCACCTCCCAGGGTCCCAGGGTCACCCCCACTGTCCCAGGGTCACCTCCCACTGTCCCAGGGACACCTCCCCCTGTCCCAGGGACACCTCCCACTGTCCCAGGGACACCTCCCACTGTCCCAGGGACACCTCCCCCTGTCCCAGGGTCACCTCCCACTGTCCCAGGGTCACCTCCCACTGTCCCCAGGGTCACCTCCCAGGGTCCCAGGGTCACCCCCACTGTCCCAGGGTCACCTCCCACTGTCCCAGGGACACCTCCCCCTGTCCCAGGGACACCTCCCACTGTCCCAGGGACACCTCCCACTGTCCCAGGGTCACCTCCCACTGTCCCAGGGTCACCCCCACTGTCCCAGGGTCACCTCCCCCTGTCCCCAGGGTCACCTCCCACTGTCCCAGGGACACCTCCCTCTGTCCCAGGGTCACCTCCCCCTGTCCCCAGGGTCACCTCCCCCTGTCCCAGGGACACCTCCCACTGTCCCAGGGTCACCCCCACTGTCCCAGTGTCCAGCCCCAATGTCCAGCCTGGCCTTGGGCACTGCCAGGGATCCAGGGGCAGCCCCAGCTGCTCTGGGCAATCTGAATTCCATTAAACCAGAAGGTTTTGTTGCTCCAAGAGAGAAAATGGGGGCAAAATGATACTCAATTTGGACTTTCCAATTTTTCACCTCAAGCACTCTAAAAGATAAATTTAGATTTCTTTTTAAAACAGCGATGAATGATGCCAAGGTTCATTTAAGCAAAATGCTCTGACAGAGGGATCTGTGTTATTGCCCTGTCCCAGCCTCCACCAGCTCCACCATTGTCAGACTCAATTGTGGTTACATGAAGTGAAACTAATGCACTCAAACACGCTGCCATATTATGTTAACAGACCTGAAGTTTAGTGCATCCCATTCCATCACATCTTAAACTGATTTCATAGCGTGCAACACAACACGACAAATTAGTAAACAAAGGATAAGCAGCCCATACCTGATTGTGTAGGCAGCCTGCAAATTGAGAGCACGGTGCACAGAAGGAAACATTTCCATCTCTGCTGACTGCTCCAGAGTGCTCCTCTGTGCTCCTGGCCAAGCCCCACCATTTGCAGTTCTCATGACTCTCTAGGTATATATTCTTATAGAAGCTCACTAAGGCAAGAAAAAGAATTTCCCACGTCACAGACAGGAGGTTAAGTGACAGGGAAAACCTAGAGGAACACCCAAAATCAAACAAAAACTGGTTTTGAATACTTCTCCTTCCAGCCTCTGGCCAAGCCTTTACCCACAGGACAATTCTGTGTCAAGTCTTCATATTGCAAAAATCACACAGCAGGAAAGAATTGGCTGGAAATAATGCTTTGAGAACAGAAAGGATTCTCCTCAAATTAAAGTGATTTCCATTGAGATCCTCTGGCAGACCCTGGAGAAGCTCTTACAGCCCCAGCAAATCCATCTCTCAGATGAGGGAGGAGAAAATTCCCACCAACTTTTGGCATTTCCCTCACTCCCTGCCAAACTGGGCTTGAAACTAAAATCCCAGCTGCCCAGTGGCTTGGGAAGAAAAGCAGGGAGGGAGGGAGGAGACAGCTGGGCAAGCCCTTGCACTGTGAGCTCCAAACAGAGCAGATTCTGCAGCCTGGGGACACGAGAGGACACCCTGGGACAGCTCTCAGGGCTGAGCCCCAGGCACCAAACCCAGGCAGATCAAAGCCCTTGGCTTGAGCAGCTCCAGGAAGGAGAACTCCATGGGTTTCAAAACCAAAAGATGCTCTAAAGCAAGCTCAGTCCCACTGGTCCTTTTCCATGTGGACTGGAGCTTTAGCCTCAGCCTACAATCAGCATCTTGAAAATTCAATTAGAAATCCAGATGAAGCTGTAAGATAAGGACAGACACTCTCAAAGGCTGAGTCTCTTCTGTTTGCCTTGTTTCAGCCAGCACTTTGGTCACTGTGGACTCAGGCTACTGCAACAGTTTAAATCTTGCAGCTTTGAAGCTTTTAGGTCACACAGAACAATTTTGAGGGAAGGTTGTGGCAGTTTGCAATTATCTGTTGGGGCTTCTCTCACAGATAATTATACGAGATTCTCGCTTACAGTTCAAGTAATTAACACAACTTCCTTCATCCCTGGCCATCACTGACACTGTGGCCTCACCCTCGTGGCCACGGGAAATCAAAAGGATCCTGTTATCTCCAAATGCCTCACAAAACCTGCCCAGCTCCTCTTCCTCCCATCAGAGCTGTCCTGGCTGCTTTGCTGCCAGGCCAGGACAGCAATTAACTGCACTTAACAGCTTAGGAATAACCAGAGTGAAATGAAACCAAGCTACCAGCCCAGCAAGTATAAAAGCAGAATTATAGCTTGGACACAGCTACATCTCCTCCCCCTGCAGAGGAGGGGGTTTATCTCCTACAGATCAAATGGCTTCAAACTCAAGAAAAGTTTGAAGGAAAAGAGTGGAGAGGATTTAAAATATGTCATGTTATTATGGAAGCAGTTACTTCAGTGTTATTTGCAGAGCCAGGTAAAGCCACAGCTCCGAGTTTTCTGTGGAGGAGCTCTGGACATCCCAGCCACTGCAGTGTGAGGACAGCACCTCTCTGTGCCATGGCCACCTCGAGCCATTAACTGAGCTAACAACGTTAGGGAACTCTGTCTGCTGTTTTATTAGCTGTTCTGAGGCAGATGTGATGATCTGAGGCTGGAAGATTTATACAGACAGTGTATTTTATTAGATCAACTGCTGGAACCTGGGGGGAAAACAAGCGGGACAAGCTCTGAGGCACACAAGCCATGAAGACTGCTGTCCCTGTTCCAGCAGTCAGAGCCATAAAATATACTGCCTCTTCCTAGAAACCTTCCCTCTGTCATTCCACTCACTGGCAATACAAAAAAACAACTTTCAGTGCTTTTTTAAAATAATATTTCCCCAGCTCTGAGGAGCAGTTGCAGCTCAGCCACACGAGAGCCCCTTTCACAGGAGGCTTCTGGAGCACCTCAGCCCCTGCAGTCAGGGTGCCCCTGTGTCAGCAGGAGGATGCCACGAGCACAGGGCTGCTCAGCCCCTGGCTGCCACCCCAAGAACACCCACAGGCTCCTGGATTCCAGCACAGTGGCACCCCAGGGCCCCTGTCCCTCGCTCCACATCCCTGCTCTGCTCCTCCCCAGCGAGTGCTGCCCCAGCACTCACTCTGCCCCTGGCAGGGGATGTGGATCCCATGTCCCAGCCTCACTCAGGCAGCCTCTCCGTGACCTTGATGCAGATTTAAGCTGTCGTTGCACACTCAATTTTAGCTCCACTCTTGCCTTTTTGCAGTCTGTCCTGAAAAAGTCAGCCAGATATCTCTTCCTTCACTCACAGCCTATTGAGTGACCTTGGCACTGGTCTAATCTCTCCTGGCAGATTCAAGATAGAGAAAACAAGCAATGGAGACAGACCTGCTGGGCTCTGCTATTGATCAGCCCCTTGAGTGAAAGCTCATTATGAGCAGCAGGAACGTGTCAGGAGCAAGTTCTCCTACAGAGCAGCAGCCAGGGAGAGGAGAAGCTCTCAAAGGAACAAGGGGTGGTTGAGCTTTGCCTTTTGGGGTGGGAAGGGGGAGAGAGAAAGAGCAGACACCATGTCCAGTGGGGCTGTGCATCAGGGCCTCCCAGTGAAGGAAACTCTAGGCTCATTCATTAAAAAAAAAATCAATTTATGTTCAAATTAGCAAGGTTACATTGTCAAACCTGACAACAACAAAGGCCAAGAAGCTCCTATGAAAAGGTAGAGGTAGAGCAGGTATGGATTTACCCCCAGTACATCCCCAGAGCAATGTGCCATTTCCATATTCCTGCATTTCCATATTCCCACAGAGCTCAGAGAGAGCATCAGCAACGCCTGAGCAGCCAAACAAACTCCCAGTGCTCTCCCCTGGCAGTCAGAGTGTAGCACCAAGCTGGACACCATGGTTTGGGCAGCAGTGCCTCATCTCCAGCAGGTCTGTTCTCCCCTGCACAGATTGTTCTGTGCTGTCCCTGCAGCCCCAGGGCGCTGCCTGCCAGTCACCCCGGGCTCTTTGGCACTCCTCTCGTCCCCTCCTCGGCTTTCCCTGCACCCAGGAGGGACAGGGGGACAGGGACCTGTCTGTTCTGCATTTTGCAGGGGGACTGACGAGCAGCCCCTTTACAAGGTGCCCCCACACAGCCTGCCTGCTCCTGGCAGGGTGGGCACCAGCACTGCCACGGCTTCACCTGGGCACCAAGGGGAGCTGCTGCTGCTGCCAGGGGGCTGTGCCCACCCTGACAGCCAGGAACAGCTCCTGGGGTCTCTCCAAGCCACCCCCAGAGCCAGAGGGGCTTCAGGTGAGCAGCACCACAGCCTGAGCTCTGCCCTGGGCTCCAACAGCCCCGCTCAGGGTCAGGCTGGTGAGAAAACACAGCCCTGATTTTCTGTGGGGTGGCTGATCCTCAGCCCCACATCAGTGTCAGGTGCTGAGCTGAGCTGGGAGAAGAGGAAAATTTCCAGCATCCAGATGAGGAGAGGAATTTCTGCCCCTGAAGGATGTTTGGAACCTGCAGATTTCACAGCAAGGAGAAAGGTCCAGGGGAGCCAACAGTGGGGAGATCAAAATCAACCTGGAGTAGGCTCACATTGGGAGGGGAAAATGACAGCACAGGATAAATTCTACAGGGGAGAACTGATTTCCTTCCCATTCCTGTTAGACACCAAAGCCCAGCTCAGGGCTGTGCCTGCACAGGCTCCTTCACAGGGACTGCGGGATCACGGGCTCCAGCGCCCTTCCTTCAGTCATTCATCCAAGAAAAAAACCAGAAAGGCAAAAAAAACCCTCAAGATGAAAATTAGGCAGTGCAGGACATGCAGAGGAGAGGGATGATGAAGCAGAGCTGTGGGGAGAATGATGAGGGAGGCAGGAATCCTGTTCAGGGTGTGCCAGCCCCACTGAAGGTGCCCAGCCCTGGGAGGTTCTGCTCCTCACACACCAATGGAGGGGACAGAGCAAACCTCAGCTCTTTTGGCAGGGCAGATCAGGGATAGAAATTCCACCAAGCCATGAGCAGCCTCAGGTCTGGGGGCACAAAATGCTCAGTGACTCAGCCCAATCGATGCAAGGGATGGATGTTCTCCTGCCTCGTGGTGGCCACCACAAAGAGCCACCACAAAGAGCCACCACGAAGAGCCACCACAAAGAGTCACCACAAAGAGCCACCACAAAGAGCCACCACAAAGAGCCACCACAAAGAGCCCTGTGCTGCACAGAGAGCTCCCTGCCATTAATGCACCAGGGCTTTGCAGAGCAAGGTAAAGTTCTCAGCCTTTATTGCTCATCACTGCCTGACAGTTCAGTGCCTGAAGCCAGCCACTACAGCCACTTCTGAAGCCACAGACCCTTTACTTGCCCATCAGCACTCAGACAGGGCCCAGTGTGTTCCAAACACAGCAATAAAGAGACCACAAGCACCTGCCAGGGCAGCTCAGCCCCCCAGGCCACCCTGCTGCAGCAATTAACTGGGGACATTTCACTGCCTAGCAGTGGATCCAAGCCTTCCAGACAAAAACACGAGATTCAGAGTTATTCTTTGTGGTTACACTTTTGATGGCAGCACTGGAAGAGGCTGCTCAGGGCAGAGGAGGAGCCTCCATCCCTGGGAGCATTAAAAACTTGGGGCTGTGGCACTGGGCACAGTTTAATGCCCAGCGTGGTGGTGGGTTGATGGTTGGACCTGGTGGTCTTAAAGGTCTTTTCCAACCTTAACAAGTCTGTGATGCTGCCCTCAGCTTCAGCTGATTTCATTGAGAGACTTTAAGATACCTCTGTTTCCCCAGGAACACTTTGCATAAGGACAAAACCAGTGGGGAAAATGATGCAGTGTAGGAGGACTGGAAAAAGCAATTCTGATGTGCCTAAAAGCCTCAAAAGCTTTCCTCTGAAGCAAAGTGTTAATATTTTTCATAAAATATTTATAAAGTGGTACATGATATTTATAAAAGAACATCAGCACATTTTTATAGAGAACTTGGAAGTGCTCAATACTGGATTTAGCAGAAAAAGGGAAGCTTTCTTTTAGAGTACTTTGCATTCTTTTGCATAATTTCATTGATATGTTGGGTTTTTATTAAACTTTATAGGATGGGTTCCAGAAGTTGCCCAGTGGTTATAAAGCAATACATGATTTGAAAGGCCTTTTTCAGAACAGAGAATAGAGGCACATCTCTTCTTATAAAAGTCCTAAAAAGGGATCCATATTTTTTCCTCACAAATTTCATCAGGAGCAGTTACAATTTTATACAACAGCTAGAAGCTGTGCACTGAATCCCAGAATAACCAGTTCACAGTGGAAGCACTGGCAGGAAAATTCCATGGTCTCAAGGGCAGCATTAATGCCAATTTCCATAGCTGGGGAAAAGCTGCTGGGAGAAAACTCCACCAGGTGCCCCTGGAAGTGTCCAAGACCAGCCTGGATGGGGTTTGGAACAGGCTGGGACAGAGGGAAGTGAAGTGTCCCTGCCCTGGATGGGGTTTGGAACAGCCTGGGACAGAGGGAAGTGTCCAAGACCAGCCTGGATGGGGTTTGGAACAGGCTGGGACAGAGGGAATGTCCCTGCCCTGGATGGGGTTTGGAACAGGCTGGGACAGAGGGAAGTGAAGTGTCCCTGCCCTGGATGGGGTTTGGAACAGCCTGGGACAGAGGGAAGTGTCCAAGACCAGCCTGGATGGGGTTTGGAACAGGCTGGGACACAGGGAAGTGTCCAAGACCAGCCTGGATGGGGTTTGGAACAGGCTGGGACAGAGGGAAGTGTCCAAGACCAGCCTGGATGGGGTTTGGAACAGTCTGGGACAGAGGGAAGTGTCCCTGCCCTGGATGGGGTTTGGAACAGGCTGGGACAGAGGGAAGTGAAGTGTCCCTGCCCTGGATGGGGTTTGGAACAGGCTGGGACAGAGGGAAGTGAAGTGTCCCTGCCCTGGATGGGGTTTGGAACAGCCTGGGACAGAGGGAAGTGAAGTGTCCCTGCCCTGGATGGGGTTTGGAACAGGCTGGGACAGAGGGAAGTGTCCCTGCCCTGGATGGGGTTTGGAACAGGCTGGGACAGAGGGAAGTGTCTCTGCTCTGGATGGGGTTTGGAACAGGCTGGGACAGAGGGAAGTGAAGTGTCCCTGCCCTGGATGGGGTTTGGAACAGGCTGGGACAGAGGGAATGTCCCTGCCCTGGATGGGCTCTGGAGTCTCTGCCAGCCAAAGCCATCCCGTGGTTCTGTGGCAGCTTTGAGCCGTGCTGGCACTGTCACACTTCACTCATCACAAATTCCTTATTCCTGTTGGGTTAGCATGGGGAAAACAGCCCAGTCCCTCAGTCTTTTCTGCCCTGAGGGAACAGATCCTGGCCACAAAAGAAAAGCTCCATTTCCTTTTGCAATTGTGGATTTTCTGCTACATAACAGAAAAGGTCAGCTTTAAAACTAAAGCAATACTTGTGGTGGGTTACTCCTGGTCAGTGAATAAAGCCGTATTTCTGCAGCACATTAGTGTTATTGGATTTCTAAATCACATTTCAGTAGCTGACAAAACACACAAACAAAAAAATCCAATATTGGTAACAACACAAACATTGAATGGATTCAGGTAAAACAAGTCAACACCACGAGAACATTTTCTTTAAATGGAGCACATGGACAAGAATCACTCTGGATACTTATTAACAGCAATGGGGATTAAAACCCCAAACATCCAGTCACTTCCTACAAGAATTTCTGCTTATATGCACAAAATTGTCCTAGGATCATAAAAAACTGGTCTAAAATATTTCCCCAGTTCATGCCACTGCCACAAAGCAGAATCAGCAGTAAAGGTGTGCCAGCACAATGTGTTCTCTCCCCAAAAAAAACCTATGGAGAGGGAACTCTAGGGCTCCTAGAAAATGCAGTGACTATTTATTGCAGTACTTCGCTCTCCTCCCACTTACAAAGTTTTTGTTATTAGCTGATCTAAACCTCCCTCTTGCAACAGATGCTTTTGTTCTGCTCTCTTCCCAGGGCACAGAACAAATATTTAATTACCAGCCCTATTGCCCACAAATCTGCACCCAAACACGGGAAACAATGAAAAGCTGATTTAAATGCTGCATGTGCAATATTTAATAGCAGCTGTAAACTGTGAAGGACCAGGCTGTGCAATGTTTTACTGGCAATATCAACTCCCTGAGCCTTTCAAGGCAACAGGAACCCTGGGGATTAATGTGTGAGTAACTGTGTTCCCCTCGCTGGCTGCCACACCACAGCCTCTGCCTCGTTTAAATTCACTTCTGTCTGTAGTTCTGCAGTGAATCACAGCAAAAACCCCAGATATTATGATAATATAACCAACCTTTGCAGTGATGCCACCTTCTGGAAGGGGACCTCCCCCTAAACCCAAATCAGGTTTCATTTAGACCCCTGATTCTCAAAGAATTTGGTTTCTGCTGTTTCTAGAGGGAACTCAGCAGCAAACTCTCATTGCCATCAAGGTAATTCCCGAGTTCCAGTTCACTGTCTGAGTCCCATACTGCAAAGAATTCCATTTGTTGCCTCAAACTGCTGTCTAGTTTAGCTGCTGAGCACATATGGCCTGTGGAAGGTAGGGAGAGATGTTCCAGCAAGGAGATATAATTAGCATAATTAGCACAATGAGGACGAGCAAGCTGCCAGGACATTCCATTTGGTGTGACAAGGCTGGTTCACAAGAAGAGAACAAAGTGATCAGGGGAGGAAAAAACAAATCATCAAACAGGTGGACAGGGCAAAATGGGAAGGAATTGTTCCCTGGCAGGGTGGAGAGCCCTGGCACAGAATTCCCAGAGCAGCTGGGGCTGTCCCTGGATCCCTGACAGTGCCCAAGGCCAGGCTGGACATTGGGACAGGGGGAGGTGACCCTGGGACAGGGGGAGGTGTCCCTGCCATGGCTGGGGGACACTGGGGGGGCTCTGAGGTCCCTCCCAGCCCAAAGCAGTCTGGGATTCTAAATAAAGCAAACAAAAGAAAAGGACAAAACCCACTCTGGGCAGCAAAGCCTGAAGGCTCGGCTGTGCCTCGGAGGGAGCCACAAGAAGCCAGGGCAGGGAAGAAGCCAGGGCAGGGAAGAAGCCAGGGCAGGGAAGAAGAAGCCAGGGCAGGGAAGAAGAAGCCAGGGCAGGGAAGAAGCCAGGGCAGTGCCCTGTCTGCAGCTGGGACAGCTCCTCACAGACTCCACAGAAGCTCCTGGGCCAGGGACTGGCAGCCCCAGCCCTGGCTGACCCTGGCTGAGCCTGGCTGAGCCTGGCAGGGCTGGAGGGGAGCACCACTGCAGGTGAGGTTCAGGTGTCTGAGGCTGCCTCTGCTGCCACCAGCACCTGGCTTTCCACAGCCACAAAGCTCTGCCTGAAATAAGGCACAGATGCCACTTTGAACCTTTCACAAGTGCAGCTCTCAGGAGTGCTTTGTGCTCCAGGAGTGCAGGGTGATGGAAACAAAGATCCCTGCTCTCCATCTCCTTCAGAGGAAAATGCTCTTGTGTGGGTGAAGGGCTGCTGTCACCCCACGCATGTTCCAGAGTACCTGGGACTGCTGCCCTGCTCTGACAATGACCTGAGAGCTGCTGAAATGTCATTAAAGTATAACAAAATGTTTGTGAGCAATAGCAAACGGCCCCAGGAGCCTCCCAGGCAAAGGCTGAGCAGGAGAGGGAAGCCTGTGAAAAGCCATATTTTAAATGTTAATGCAGCCTTCAAAAAGTGGAAAAGGCAATAAAGGTGGTTTGGGGGGGTTTTGAACAAAGAATTACAGCTCAATCAAACCAAATCAATCTACTGCATTAACACAACTGAAGCACTGTTTGAATCCTGGGTGTTACTCCAGGATAACAGTGACTGTGGACACGACAAAAATGAGCAGCCAGCTTGAGGACGTGCTCTCTCCACAGTTTTCTGAAGCAGGTCATTCAAAAGTATTCAGCTTTTAGACTGAGCAGCAGCAGCAGGGCTGTTTGAGCTGAAGACAATACACCAAGAGACTGCAGTGTGTTCCTAACCTGTCCTGGGGAGTTGTTCTGTTCTCTAGGTGACATTTCCACAAGAAATGCTGCTTTCACATCAGGTTTTCCTGTGACCTCCAGCACTGGACACCCTCCAAGCTCAAGTGGATGTGACCCTAAGCAAAGTGCTGGGACCTCAAATTGGTTTTTCCTTCCCAGTCAGTCTCCTGAGCTGCACTCCAGCCTGTCCCACACACACTTCACTTGTGTAAGCTCCACTTACAAATAAAAATCCATATTTTGTTTCAGAAGAAGGTTCTCTGCACAGAGAACGTTCCACTGGTCGTAAATGATTGTGTTGTAGCAAATTTGGTCACAAAGAATGAGGTGGTGTCAAAGCTGTGGGTGAGAGACAAGAAGCACCAGGAGGAGGAATAAAAAGCAAGAGAATCAAAGAGCTTCTGGCAGGTATTTCCAGGCCATTCCCTGTAAGCAGCACCTCTGCACATGCACACTCACGTGGCCCAACAGGGCCAGCAAATTCCCCAATCCCACTGCCTGTGAGCTCATGTTGGCAGAGAAATGATTAAATAGAGGGTACTGATCATTTCTCCATCTCACAGCAATACTGGAGGCACTTAATTTGATACAGTCCCAGCTAATAAACAGAAAACAGATGAGCTAATTTATCTCTATTTACTAGAAATTCCACGGGGAAAAGAAAACCCTGTCAAGTCTGTTTGTGTTTATAATATTGCATGGAAGACTCTGGCAACTACTTTGCACACTGATCCTAAGGTAGAAGAAAATTCATTCATATTTTGGCTTCTAAAAGCAACACAAAATGTTTCCTTTTCCTTCTGCTTGTTGCCCTCATCAGACACCATAAACCAGCACCAAAATCCTTCAATATTCTGTGCACAGGGAGCCAGGTTCATGGGGGTGTCTGTAGATCCAATCTTTAGATGAATAATTCCAAGTTTTTCCACCCCAAACTCGCAGAGAAGGGGCTGCTTTAAGCACACAAGGTCTGGAACAAAAGCTTAGCATAGCTGACAGGATCAGCTCCCTCACCCTAACCATCCAACACATTTTCTAACCCCCTCCACACTTGGCAGCTGTTAATTCACAGTGATTTTTGAAGGGGAGGCTCTTTCCCAGAGCTCCCACAGTGATAACTCTCCACCCTGCTCTGTCAAGCTAAAACCAAAGAAATGCCAACCTTTCAATGTCCCTGTTCCTGGAGGAGCCATCCCCAGAGCAGGCAGCAGCACTTCCCCCAGGGTGGCTTTCAGGCACACAGGGCTCATTCTGGGATTCCAAGGGCCTGAGGACAGTGAGATAACTCTGTGTGTGTGTGTGTTATTCACCCTGCTGGAGTGCTGGATCCCTCCCACATGCACCGCTGCCACTGCTCCCTCCTGGCTGCGTGCAGCCAGGCCCCTGCCAGGAAATAACACCCCCAGCCTGCTGGGAATGAGTGAAGAACTGAAAATGAAACCTTTGACTCAGCTTTAGAGCAGAGGGTTTAAAATAGCATCCTGACAAGAATGAGTTTGATCAATGTCTTCCACCCATACAAGCCTGAGTGGGTGATTTGCAGGGTCCCTTCCAACTCAAAGCAGTCTGTGATTCTAAATAAGCTTTAAAATCACAAAAAAGACATTTTCTCACCCAGCAAAAGGGGCTCTGTGCCCAGCAGGGCCAGGACAAACCCCTTCCCTTCCCTGGGGCAGGGCCAGGGGCTGGGGAAAGGCTCCTGCCCCGGTTCCAGCCTGGGTGCAGCAGCACCTGGGGCTCTCCCTGCGGGGCTGATGTGACCCTGGAGGTGCCCAGGCAGGAGTCACACCAGGCTGCCTTCATCTGCATCCCTGAACTGCCATAACTGAGCAAAAATTCATCCTGGGAAGGACTGGGGGAAGCAGCTAACACTAGCATCCCTCCAGAAAAGTAGTTCTCACCAGGAATGACAGAACCATTGAGTATTTTGGCATGAGTGTTACAACAATGCATCAGCAATGTAACAGCGTCAAAGGAAGGAAAATGGGGCAGGAATTCTTCATCAGGGCAGTTCACATTTCAAGTCTACCACAAACACCGTCAGTCTTCATTTCGACAATTCAGCTTAACCTTTTGGAAATGTTACTGCTAATAAACATAAGGGATTAATAAAGAAACACTCCTTTTCTTGAGGTTTCTGTGCCTGACTTCTGCAGCTTCTCCATTTCCCATTGTTTTTAACATTTCTGATCACTCCCCCCTCGGTTCTCAGCTCCCCTTGGTCTCTGTGCAGGGTTTCAGCTCCCTCAGGCTCTTGTGTTTCTTCTCCTGGCTCTCACATGTTGGGAGTCCTTAAATTCCTGAACCATTCCCCAGCCCAGCTCAGGGACCAGAGCCACCAACAGCTGCTGCTGACCCAGAGCCACCAGCTGCTGACCCAGAGCCACCACCAGCTGCTGACCCAGAGCCATCAGCTGCTGACCCAGAGCCATCACCAGCTGATCCAGAGCCACCAGCTGCTGACCCAGAGCCACCACCAGCTGCTGACCCAGAGCCACCAGCTGCTGACCCAGAGCCACCAACTGCTGATCCAGAGCCACCAACTGCTGACCCAGAGCCACCAGCTGCTGACCCAGAGCCACCACCAGCTGCTGACCCAGAGCCACCAGCTGCTGATCCAGAGCCACCACCAGCTGCTGATCCAGAGCCACCACCAGCTGCTGACCCAGAGCCACCAGCTGCTGACCCAGAGCCACCACCAGCTGCTGACCCAGAGCCACCACCAGCTGCTGCTGATCCAGAGCCACCAGCTGCTGACCCAGAGCCACCACCAGCTGCTGATCCAGAGCCACCAGCTGCTGACCCAGAGCCACCAGCTGCTGACCCAGAGCCACCACCAGCTGCTGACCCAGAGCCACCAGCTGCTGACCCAGAGCCACCAGCTGCTGACCCAGAGCCACCACCAGCTGCTGATCCAGAGCCACCACCAGCTGCTGACCCAGAGCCACCACCAGCTGCTGACCCAGAGCCACCAGCTGCTGACCCAGAGCCACCAGCTGCTGCTGACCCAGAGCCATCAGCTGCTGACCCAGAGCCACCACCAGCTGCTGACCCAGAGCCACCACCAGCTGCTGACCCAGAGCCACCACCAGCTGCTGATCCAGAGCCACCAGCTGCTGACCCAGAGCCATCAGCTGCTGACCCAGAGCCACCACCAGCTGCTGACCCAGAGCCACCATCAGCTGCTGATCCAGAGCCACCAGCAGCTGCTGATCCAGAGCCACCAGCTGCTGACCCAGAGCCACCAGCTGCTGATCCAGAGCCACCACCAGCTGCTGATCCAGAGCCACCACCAGCTGCTGACCCAGAGCCACCACCAGCTGCTGACCCAGAGCCACCAGCTGCTGACCCAGAGCCACCACCAGCTGCTGACCCAGAGCCACCACCAGCTGCTGATCCAGAGCCACCAGCTGCTGACCCAGAGCCACCACCAGCTGCTGACCCAGAGCCATCAGCTGCTGACCCAGAGCCACCACCAGCTGATCCAGAGCCACCAGCTGCTGACCCAGAGCCACCACCAGCTGCTGCTGACCCAGAGCCACCACCAGCTGCTGCTGACCCAGAGCCACCACCAGCTGCTGCTGACCCAGAGCCACCACCAGCTGCTGACCCAGAGCCACCACCAGCTGCTGACCCAGAGCCACCACCAGCTGCTGATCCAGAGCCACCAGCTGCTGACCCAGAGCCACCACCAGCTGCTGACCCAGAGCCACCAGCTGCTGACCCAGAGCCACCAGCTGCTGATCCAGAGCCACCACCAGCTGCTGACCCAGAGCCACCACCACCAGCTGCTGACCCAGAGCCACCAGCTGCTGATCCAGAGCCACCACCAGCTGCTGACCCAGAGCCACCAGCTGCTGACCCAGAGCCACCAGCTGCTGACCCAGAGCCACCAGCTGCTGACCCAGAGCCACCACCAGCTGCTGATCCAGAGCCACCACCAGCTGCTGACCCAGAGCCACCACCAGCTGCTGACCCAGAGCCACCAGCTGCTGACCCAGAGCCACCAGCAGCTGCTGACCCAGAGCCATCAGCTGCTGATCCAGAGCCACCACCAGCTGCTGATCCAGAGCCACCACCAGCTGCTGACCCAGAGCCACCACCAGCTGCTGATCCAGAGCCACCACCAGCTGCTGATCCAGAGCCACCACCAGCTGCTGACCCAGAGCCACCACCAGCTGCTGACCCAGAGCCACCAGCTGCTGACCCAGAGCCACCACCAGCTGCTGATCCAGAGCCACCACCAGCTGCTGACCCAGAGCCACCAGCAGCTGCTGACCCAGAGCCATCACCAGCTGCTGACCCAGAGCCACCACCAGCTGCTGATCCAGAGCCACCAGCTGCTGATCCAGAGCCACCAGCTGCTGACCCAGAGCCACCAGCTGCTGATCCAGAGCCAGCCACACCTTCTGCCACAGCCCAGGGCCAAACCAGCCCTGCCTGGGGCTGCAGTCCCCAGCACCTCCCCAGCCCAGGATTTGTCCCCCTCGGGTGGGACACTGCCCCAAAAGCCCCTTCCCTGGGACACAGCAGCATCCCCTGGCAGCAGCTGCCAGGACAGGGAACGGGCACTGCCACGCTCTTTCTTGTGCAGCTCATCTCTTTGCTCTTCTCTCAGTGATAGAGCTTTAAAGCAGAAGCTGAACCCCAAAATCCTGGGATGGGGGACGTTCACTTTTCTCTTTCAAAAGCCAGTTTACATCTTGGATCAAAGCCAGAGTGAGAGCACCTTGCAGCACAGTTCAAGCATTTTCTGTCAAGTTTCTTCCTGCTGTGAAAGCCACCGTCTGAGAAACTGCTCCTTCAAAACCCCATGTGCACGGCAGTCGCATTTGATTCATTATGCTTAATAAGGAAATTGATGTAACATCATTAAACAGTGCAATTAACTGTCCAAATGACGCAATTACATATGTACCCTAAGTACATGAAGAGCCTGGTAATTGCCTGAACATTAATTCGAATTATTAAAGAAAATTATATTTAAAAACACAGATGCTCGGTATGGGGAAATAATGACAGGAATGCTGACCCAAAGCAAAGAGAAACGAGCTGCACACACGGGGCAGGAGCAGCCCAGGCTGTCCCTGACCCCCCTCCAGCACCAGCGTGTCCCACACAGCCAAAGCTCCTCCCTGACAGGCACAGGAATTCCACAGCAGCAGAAAGTTCATTTCCAGGAAGCAGACTGCACAGATTAAATTTTAAAGCCATTACTCGCTAAATCTTTTAGTATTTCTACAAAGGCGCACACACCTGCACTATCCCCCCTCTGGGACAGAAAATGAACCCCAGCTATTATTTATAGAAACCTGGATCACATTTTCTGCCTCTCCTGATGGCTGAGACCTCCCAAAGAATGGCTGTATTTAAGGTGAAATTATGCTTCAATAAGCAGTGTCTATGGGAGGCTCACATTGATTCGGAAATAAAATTAAAGCCTTTCTTATTCCACATGAACCACAGAGAATCCAGAAAGAAAACCACTTCCAATTTTTCATCAGTCCAAGGCCATATGAAACATCAGTGCCTCGAACCAGGCTCACCTGGGTCAGGAAAAGATTCAGCTGGACCTTGAGTGAGAAAAGATTCTGAAATTCTGGCAGTGGCTGCAGCTTTTCCCCGCCCAGTCCTTCCCCTGCTGGAGAAGCAGCATTTGGGTGATGTTTTTCTGAGCAAATGCAAAGAGTAAAGAAAGCCCTTACTGGTGCTTCAGGAAGAAGTTCTGTACCCATTAACATCTTTTACTTTTGTTTTTCTTACAGCTTTTGGGGCCATCCTTCGAGTTTTGCAAGTGTTCAGAACTTCCCGCTCCAGTGCTGCAGATGCTTCACTGCTGATGGATTTGGGCTCCCAGCACATTCAGTGCTGCACAAAGCACCCAGGGGCCAGAACAGCTGTGTAACCATCAGAGATTGTGTGAGATGCACAAGCATTTTCTCATCAGACCAAGAAAAACCTGAGCTGGATTTCACAGGGGTACCCAGCACAGAGTTCTGAGTGAAACTCTCAGCAGCCAAGCACATCCTTCACCTGCTGCGTGCCAAACTCCTCCTCCTTCCAGCTTAAAATGCAATTTTCAGCTGCATCCTTGCCTGGAGCAGCAGAGCTGCATCTCCTCCAGGGCCCCTCAGATCACTGCTGCTGAATACTCAATTTTCCTGCAGTAATGTAAGAATTAATAAACCCATGTTTAACACACAAACAAAAAGTTGTGTATAAGGTTCTTCCCCCCCAAAAAATAATTAAGAGATGTTGCTCTAATAAGTGTTATGAAAATATTAAACCCTCAAAATACTCATTGACATGAATCTTAAATTAATTAATGGCTCTTGAAAAGAAGTCCACATTTTGAAAAAATGGACTGTTACACACATAAATCAGGCTGCCACTAAGAAAAATAATTTTCTTCTGAAGTGACATTTGTCAACTAAATGAATAAGTACTTTGACATTTATAGAAACTGTGACACTGCTAAAGCTATACAGTACTGTTTAATGTTATTTTCCTTTTATATAAAGAGAGTCACAATTTGAGCATAAAAATTGCTCTTATTAGGCAGAGAATGTCAAGTCTCATTGCTAAATTTAGTGTAGTCATTCAGCATGAAAACAAGCGGTGCCCTTTTGGCTTTCAGCAGCTCTGCTAAAGCGCCCATTCATTACCCACATTAACTTTACTGCAGTGGCATTACCGGGGCTGTTCCATAAAGGGAATTTTATCCGAGTCAGAAAATCCCAGATTCCTTCCAGCACAGATACAGATGTGGCCCAGAGAGGCCCTGGGAGCGCTGAGACAGCCAGCAGAGAGCTGGGCACGCTGGGGAGGGCAGGGTGCTGGCCCTGGGAGCCACAACCTGGAGCCCTGGAGCTCCTGGAGCCCTGGAGCTCCTGACAGCTCCTGGAGCCCTGCTGGGAGCCCTGGAGCTCCTGGAGCCCTGCTGGGAGCCCTGGAGCTCCTGGAGCCCTGTTCAGAGCCCTGGAGCTCCTGGAGCCCTGCTGGGAGCCCTGGAGCTCCTGACAGCCCCTGGAGCCCTGCTCAGAGCCCTGGAGCTCCTGGCAGCCCCTGGAGCCCTGCTCAGAGCCCTGGAGCTCCTGGAGCCCTGCTCAGAACCCTGGAGCTCCTGGCAGCTCCTGGAGCCCTGCTCAGAGCCCTGGAGCTCCTGACAGATCCTGGAGCCCTGCTGGGAGCCCTGGAGCTCCTGGAGCCCTGCTGGGAGCCCTGGAGCTCCTGGAGCCCTGCTGGGAGCCCTGGAGCTCCTGACAGCCCCTGGAGCCCTGCTGGGAGCCCTGGAGCTCCTGGAGCCCTGCTGGGAGCCCTGGAGCTCCTGGAGCCCTGCTGGGAGCCCTGGAGCTCCTGACAGCCCCTGGAGCCCTGCTGGGAGCCCTGGAGCTCCTGGAGCCCTGCTCAGAACCCTGGAGCTCCTGGAGCCCTGCTGGGAGCCCTGGAGCTCCTGACAGCCCCTGGAGCCCTGCTGGGAGCCCTGGAGCTCCTGGAGCCCTGCTGGGAGCCCTGGAGCTCCTGGAGCCCTGCTCAGAGTCCTGGAGCTCCTGGAGCCCTGCTCAGAGCCCTGGAGCTCCTGGAGCCCTGCTGGGAGCCCTGGAGCTCCTGACAGCTCCTGGAGCTCCTGACAGCTCCTGGAGCCCTGCTCAGAACCCTGGAGCTCCTGACAGCTCCTGGAGCCCTGATCGGAGCCCTGGAGCTCCTGGAGCCCTGCTCGGAGCCCTGGAGCTCCTGACAGCTCCTGGCACTCTCAGCATCCCTGCTCGGGCTGGTGGCCCTGGAAGCTCTGGATCCCTGGCAGCCCCTGGCAGCCCTGCTCAGGTTGGCAGCCCTGGCATTCTCGGCAGCCCTGCTCAGGTTGGCAGCCCTGGAGAACATCCCAAGGCTGCCAGAGTAACCCAGGGCACGTCCTGAAGCTGCAGAGCAGAAGCAGCCAGGGGACAGGGGAGAGACATCAACCAGGCTGGGCCAGGAGCGAGCGAGAGCTGAGGCAGATTGAGCAGAGAGGAGGATCGGGTGACAGGTGACATTATCCACCAAACAGAAACCAAAGATGAAACCCTGCATCACTAAACATGGCAGGACAATGTTCATCAGAGGCTTCCTCCCATCACAGCACAGGTTTCAGTGCTGCAGGACAACGTGCAGCAGCTCCACGACACCACTCCCAAAGCCACAAAGGTTTCCCTAAATGCTGAAACAATTTAGAAGTTCACACACAAACCAAGGCCCATTTAGAGACCAAAATCAAAACAATCCATTTTCCAGATGCTCTACTGGTTGCTCCAGCTGTAATGGCACACTTATAAGGAACTGTAATAAAAAAGACAAAATGCTGGTGCAATAGAGCAGGAACAGAGCCAAACAGCCATTAATATTGTTCTCCCAAAGAAAAATGGCTCACTCAATAGCCTGAAAGGACACCTGACATGCATCTTTCCCTTCTTCCCCGAAATATAACCATACATAAAGCTGATATGATTACTTGCTAAATCTAATAAGTTTCTTTTTCTTTGATGGTTGTTTGCTCCTTAATGTGCTTTAAATGCATAATAAAAATATAATGAAAAACATACATTTATTCTATGTGGCAGCTACTGCATATTCCATAAAAAAGTAATCTTATAAAGTTTAATTTTACAGTGTTTCTTAAATCTATTTCTACTTATTCACTATATGCTGAAGGTATCTGCGAAGGAATTTAATACTGAACATAACCCTTTTCTTCACTGATATTAATGCCAAATTTTCTTTTTACAGTCATTGTCTTGTCCCTTCTGTAAGCCTAGAAAAGGAAAAGCAAATGGATTTAAGGTTTCCAAAGAGTCTCATTAAAATGTAAAGTCCAAATATCCACATAATTTTTTCCCTGATTGCTTTAGGGCTGTTGTGGGATTTTTTCCTGTCTGGGCATTTGTCTTCTATAACATTTTAATTTCCTTGAGAAAACTCTGGACTGAGCTTATCTCCTTGCCACCGGTGATATCGGAGCATCTGTTTTGCATTAAGGGAATGCAAATTCGAGCAGAGCTGAATTAAAGACCACTTGCTTTTCAGAAGTCATTTGTCAGGAGAAATGCCAGCAAATAAAAGCTATTGACAGGAAACCCTGTGCAAATCTTTAGGATAAGGCAGTCCAGAAAAACCTCTTGGGACCGTCTCCCTTGCTTCCCTTTGCGGCAGAACTTACTGCCAAAAATCAGATTTGCAGCCAATAATCAATCTATTTTAAAAACCCTCCTACATTACACACACTCAGCTTTCACACCCTGCCCATCATCTCCAGCACAAAACCCAGCTACGGAGCTCCTCATGGTGTCAGTGCCCACAGGCCCTTCCCTGGGCCCCAGGGAGGATGGGCAGTGAGGATTGCCAGCTCCAGCTGCACTGGAGCTTCATTTTAATCCAGAAACTCCTCCTTGTAACTGCAGCTGGAGTTATCTGGTGTCAGGGTGACAGAGGAGGAAGGATGAGCAGCAGGTGAAGGAGGGCAGCACATCTCAAACAGGAGAAGGTGTCACTTGGGTCAGCTGGACTGCAGCAGCGCCAGGAGCAGCCCCAGGCAGAATTAACCTTCCCCAAACAGCACCAACACCCTCAGGAGCATCAGCAGCACCTCCCAGGCTCTGGGGTTAAACCAAGACAAAGCTGATTTCTCCAGTCCTCAGCAGTGAGTGTCAGAGGAGAGGAAAAGGCCAGGGACCACCAAGAGCATGGAAAAGTCACTCAGGAGCTTTGGGACACAGAGGGGAGTGGTGCCCTACAGAGCTCCTGTTTTAGGGCACTACAGCAATACTGACCCCTCTAGAGCTGAGGGCTCAGAAAACACTGACAAGGGCCAGAACATTCCATCTGGAATTACACTTGGATCCCTCCCAAAGGTCTGCACAGAGCCCCTCTGCAAACATCTCACCTGCTGGAGCTGGGGTTCCATCCCCCCCTGCACCACAGCCACCCAGAGCTGGGGTAAAATCCAGCCCCTTCCTTCTCTGTCACCATAAAAATGCCACTTCAACACACAGGCAGGAGGCTTTACTGCTTCTGACTGATGGCACAACCAAATATGCTCTCAAATGCTTTGAACTGGGAATAAACTTCTCTCTGCTGCCCTACAAACAACACACCTGGTCCTAGGGAGAGCTTCAGGGATCCCCTCTGGAATCACCCTGCACGGAATTAACCCCAGGCCTTAAAGCTTTCCATGAGCCAGGACTTGAATTCACTTTACTGCACCTGTTTGTGCACCTGGTGTTTGACACTCTTACTACACTGCTTCTGCCACGTGTTCTTCCTCCGTCTTTACCCTTAAATACAAAACACAAGAGCCATTTGCTCATCTGAGCAATATTGACACCTTGAATTTGCTCAAACAACAAGGATCAATAGCACACAGAACTCGAGAGACCTGCCAGGACATGGGAAAATATAATAAAGATCAAGGTGACAGCAGGCTTTAATTACGTGAGAGGAGAGGAGAAGGTGTGTTCTGCAAGGTCTTTGCAATTTGAGACTATAATCAAAATGTCATCAGCCTGCCTCTCATATTTTCAATCTCTTAGGAAAATGACTAAAATGGTATAACATTTTCAGATTAATTTTGATGCCTCCATCAGAAAGCCTGACATTTGGCTAATGTCAGACATCACCTACACTGTCGTTTGATTTCTCTCTTCCCCCTCGGGTGTCACTTCACTAATGACCTAGAAGTGGTAATGAAACAGGGAACAGACTAAAGACAGAGCTCTGGGAAACGAGGCAATATCTGCTCTGACATCCCCACTCTGCCCATGGAAACTGTCACAAACGTGTGTTACACACACACAGGCACTTCAGAACCACGTGCAGGCAGCCTCAGCATTTATCAGATTTGATCATGAATTCATTTCCTTCAGTTCTTCAAGAATTCACATCAGAACACAAGATCTCTGTGAGGAACACCACAGAGTCTCTCAGACTTCACAGCTACATCACAGTCTCCACTGTAGGAGCAGCTTCTGCCCTCCCCTTCACATGGAACACGGTGTAAACCATGACCTTTCTGTGCTCAGCCTACACACTCCTGCTATATAATTATCCCCTTTCCTTCCTTTAGATCTCCAGGGAGTTTGAGATCAAATAACATGCCAAAAAAAAAATGACATTTTCTCTGTCGCCTTCCATGAAAAATCTTGTGACACCAACCACACATCACGACACACGAGGAAAGGCTAACAGCAAAAATGCCACGGAAATGCTACAGTGAGGAGTTATTCAAGCTCCTTGTAAGGAAACTCCATCAAATATGCAGGTGGCATCGTGGAGCCGGAGAAACAAAGCTGGAAAGGAGCTCGGGAGAGGCAGCGCTGCCCCCGGTGCTCCTGAGAGCAGCACAGGGCTTGTGGCTCAGCCCTGCTCCCCAGGGATGCTCTCAGGCAGCACCCCCAGGATCCCCATCCCAGGGAGCCCCAGGGATGCTCCCAGGCATCACCCCGGGATCTCCATCCCAGGGAGCCCCAGGGATGCTCTCACACATCACCCCCAGGATCCCCATCCCAGGGAGCCCCAGGGATGCTCTCACACATCACCCCCAGGATCTCCATCCCAGGGAACCCCAGAGAGGCTCTCATACATCACCCCCAGGATCTCCATCCCAGGGAGCCCCAGGGATGCTCTCACACATCACCCCCAGGAGCCCCATCCCAGGGAGCCCCAGGGATGCTCTCACACATCACCCCCAGGATCTCCATCCCAGGGAGCCCCAGGGATGCTCCCAGGCATCACCCCCAGGATCTCCATCCCAGGGAGCCCCAGGGATGCTCCCAGGCAGCACCCCAGGATTCTCAGCCTGGGAACCCCATCCCAGGGAAGTACCCAGCTCTGGAGAGCTGGGCAGGTGCTGAGCACGGCAGGAGGACCCTCGGGACACCCCAAACCCAGCTCTCCCTCCCCACACAGCACCCACAGGCACCCGGAGCCCTGCGAGCAGCACAGAATTCCTGCAGGGCAGCGAGCACAATGCCCCAACTGCAAAGAGAGACCCTCCAAGGCCTCCCCAGCACTCCAGGGGTCACTGAGGTGTTGTGTTCTCATCCCCTGGCAGTGCCAGCCACCCTTTTCCTGCAGGGAACCCCAGGGTTTGTTCAGCTCCTCTGGAACCCTGGCTGTTTGCCTGCTGTGCTTCTCCAGGAGGCTGGAATTCTGCAGCAGCCCCCAGGAATATTCCACACTGCACTGCAAGCCACAGCATCATTTCCACTTAAAACAGAACCCTTCCCAACTGCTCTTTATCAGGATTTTTTAAACTCACCAAGCTTCTTCCCATCAGTAAAGAAGATTATTGCACTACAATTTTAAAGCAAACTGTGGCCGCCTTACAACAATATGATCTCAAGTGTTTTCCAATTACTTCTCCCTGGGGCCTTTCAAGCACTGGGAATCAGAATTCTGATATCTATGACTCTTTCCCAATCCTTGATCTTTTTCTGAGGCTCTACTACAGGCCAGGATAACAGCAGGAAAACATTTGCTGCTTGCCAAGGTCTTCATTCACATCACACAGCAACTTGCCTTTGTCCTCTCACTTTCTAGGTGGAAGCAGAGATTAAACTTCCAAGTGATTAATCCCTTCTTACAGAATTTAACCCCTAGAAAGATTTGCCTTCCTTGTCCCTCTGGGTGTTACAAGACACCACGAGTTGCCCTTAGCTTCCATAAACCTTGCAGGGATTGCAGGTAATTCAGGTAATTCTGACTGCCCTTGCAGGTGTGAGTTTATTACTCTGCCTGTTTGGAAAAGGGGCATTACCCAGGCTGGAACCACGACTGGGACAAACCCTGTGCCAGAGCATCACCACATCCTGTGGCCACCACCCTGAAGAGGGAGCAGAGCCCTCCCCAGCCCCTCACACCCAGCAGGGCTCATCCCCAGGGGTTTGGGTGCCCAGCACCCACAGCCACCAAACCCCAAAGCAGCCCCGAGGGTCCCCAGCTCCCTCCTGGCTCTGCTTGGCTCCTCCACACTCAGCTGAACTCTGCAGGGCCAGGGGCTCTGGCCATCCCAGGACGTGGGGGTGACAGGGACAGGGTGTGGGTGTTCAGCCCACCCTTGGTTCTGCTTTGGGGCCTGGAACTTGTAAACACTGCCCTTGGTCCCAAGCTGGAAATGGAAATGTTGTGTCTGCCTGCTCTGTGAAGAGAGCTCACTGACACTGAACATGGAGCTCAGAGCTGCACACCTGGGCACCACAGAATGGGAAAAACACAAAGCTAAAACTCAGGGCATGGGATGCCACTGGGCAGCTGCAGCTGCAGGGAGGGCAAACACAAGGCCCCAAGGAAATTCCAGCCCCGAGGTAATTCCAGCCCCGAGGTAATTCCAGCCCCGTGCTCTGCTGGGATGACAGACCTTGTCTGAAGCTGGGAGCCAAAACTTAAAAAAAAAAACCAATAAATTACAAATAGCTGTTTTCCTTGTGAGCCTGAAAATTAAAAAAAAAAAACGCTGCAAGAACTCCAATTTGTTAATGGATAACACAGAGTTCTTCTGCACAGAACAATTTGAAGCTGTGTTATCCAAAGCCAAAAGGTTATCAAAGCCAAGAGTTGTTACAGCACTGAGAAATCTAAAGATTAGGAACTCTGAATTAGTAGAGAAGTCATGGAAATGTTTGCAGAGGAGCAGCAGTTCTGCACTTTGCTGGGGAAGGAGCATTTGCTGTGGGATTGGTGCAGAGCACAGTCCCTGGGGGCAGAGCTGGGAGCGAGGCTGGGGCTCAGTGCTGAGCAGACTCTTCATTTTCGGGGCTGGGTCATTTTCCTCCCAGATCTGAGAGTTCATTGGTGGCACAGTGACAGCAGCTGCTCCAGAGCAGGAAATGTCTTGCAGGGATTGCAGGAATGGGCTCCTTGGATATTCTGCAGAGTGATGGCACTGCCTGGGCAGGGCAGATTGAGCACAGAGACCCACAGCTCAGGTGGGATGCCTTTTATCCCCTGGTGACTCCAGAAAGAATGGCCCTGGAGGAAGGATATTGCTGTTATTGCTGTTATTGCTTGCCAGGTTTATTTCAGATCCCCGCTCCCCTCCCCTTGGAAGAGAACGGGCAATGATCACCAGCAGCACAGTGGCAAAGCAATAAATAAATCCATCAATAAATCCTGAGCTGTCTGCAGCAAATGAAGTCATTTCACCGTATTTCAGAGCCTGCTACCTGTGAGTGTGGCAGGATGTGCTGCCAACAGCTCTGCTTGTGCTGAGGACCTGCCCAGTTTTGTGGAACATAAACATTTGCGTGCCAAAATCCTCTTCTCACCAAAACCTGATCTGCCACCAGCTGCAACTGGACACGAACTGCTTGTTTCCCATCTGGGTCTGCATTACAAGGAGTAGGAATGGGGACTGAAACAACTGGATAATTTATTGAGAAAATTAAAATTTAAAATAATTTAATAATTAACATTTCTTTTGCTTTCACACGCAGGTCTCACTGGGAAATGCCACACTGTGAGGAGAACATTCCTGTTGTTTTCTAACCACACATCTGCACACATGAGGATTAAAATGCCCCTGGAACAGGAGGGTTGGATGGCTGTGAGGTGTGAGATGTATTTATTCATTTCTTTGACACACAAGAATGAAACAAATGAGCTGCTGCTGCTGCTGAGAGTGCTCTGGAGCAGCCAAGCATTCCCTAAAGAGATGTGAGCAGAGCTGGGCACTACAGGGGACAGCAGAACCTGGATCTGACAGTTCTTACTCCTCGTGCTCCTGGCAGGTTGTGTATAAATGCTGAGGTATTAAAAACAGGCATTTTCTTTGGAATTTCCAAAATTCAAACGTGTGGGATGTGCTTCTGCAGAGAGCAGGGTTTGTCTTTTAGGATTTCCTAAATGTTTGTGTTTTGTGTGCCTGGAAGCCCTGGGAAGGCAGGGGCTGGCTCAGTGTCAGGGGTGGCCTGGCTGTGTCCCCTGCAGGGAGCAGGACACAGCTCCTGGGGACTCCAGCCCTGCCCTGCTGCCCCCAGAGCTCTGCAAGAAAAGAACACAACCCTAAGTTCCTCTTTCCAGTTCTGAGGGCATTTTTATTACACAGTTAAGTCTTTTCAAAGCAAAATAAAAGCAAAGTAAAAATCTCAGTGTCTTTTTCTTGAGGCAGGAAACCTCCAGTAGATAAAGGAACCAGTCACGCTCTTCACCTTTCAAGAGACAGAAAGAAAATTCCCTTAATGATCCCCACCAGGTTTTCTGCATGGATGTCATTAGCAGAAGCAGATTCCTGGTTCTCAGACAGACAGATGTGCTTTTCCTAGAAGAATCCCCAACATTATTGCTCCTGTAATTGCAATGGAGTGGGGATTTGATTTTTAATATTAAGGTGAAAGAACCTTATATTTTAAAAATTTAATTTACAATTCAATGTTGTAGTTGGAGCAAACAGAAAATCTTCTGGGGAAGGGATAATGGCTCCATGCTCCTGCATGAAATGTCTGCATGCATGATGCATAAAGGCCATCACTCCACTCGAGTCTCTTGGAGACTCATCTCTCCAGAACAAGCTTTCAGACTGTTTTCCCTGGCCTCAGGGTCACAGTCTCTGCTTACAAAGTCATTACCAGAGGAAGAGCAAGTCCTTTGGGAGAGGGGAGTTATGTAAGTGAATATCTATAATTAAATGGAGCTGTGACACCAGCAATCAGCCTGCCTGGAGCACAGGCTGGGACTGAGCTGGCCAAGGCAAGCTGGGCTCAGGGCACGGAGCTCCCCTGCAGCTCGGGGTGAAATGGGGCTCCCGTCACAAACAGCCAAGGATTTTTACCTCAGCATTGTCTCATGGCCCTTTGCATAGAAACACTTTGTCCAAATCCCATTGTCATCAGTAAAAGCTTTTCCATGCACTTGATGTGTCTCCAAATGAAACACTGGGTCACACTCAGCGCCACGAGCGCTGTGACATCGTCCCCACTGATGATCAGTGGCACTCTGAGCACTGAGGCCTCACCCGTGGGGTTTCTGGCTCAGTCCCAGCTCAGTGCCACAGGAAAGCTGAAGATGGGGACCCTTTCCATGCTGGTTCCTTTGGTGGGCACAGCAGCCCCAGCAGAGCTCCAGCCCAGCCCTGGCTGATGCTCCTGCTCCAGCCCAGCCTCTGCGCGTGGCTCTGCTGAGATGTTGAGCTCCTTGTGCTCCTCTTCTTCAGCTGAACTTGTGAGGGGCACGGGACAGCTGGTGTGCTGCACCAGGGCAGAGCTACAGGAGGATTTGGGATGTTAGGGGAACAGGCTGGGAGAATTTGGGGCTCTCCACTTTGGGAGAAGCTGCTGTGGTGGTGTTTGCAAGGGGAGAGGTGCAAGGAGCCAAACACCACCTGAGCACTCAGAGCTGTGCCTGCTGAGTGCTGCTGGGGAGCTGCAGAAACTCCCCTGGCTTTGCCATAGCAGGCAGAGAGAATTCCTGCAGCTGCAGCTGTGTGCCAGGCACAGCTCCTGGGGACAGCTTGCAGCTGACACCTTCACGAGAACTTCACAGTGTCCTGCTGCTCCGGCTCTCCCAGCAGCACCACGGAGTCCAGGCAGCGAAAAACCCAACAAAAGGTGTCCCTGGGGCATGAGGAGAGCTCTTTGGAGGAAGAGATTAAAATATCCCTGGGTACAAACCTCCCAGAGTCCAGCAAACAGCAGCAGGTGCCGGGGCAGGAATGGATGTGCTGCAGATTCACAGCGGCCCAGGAGAGCTGGAGATCCACAGTCAAACACAGCTGGCACATTCCAAACACAAAGGGAGATAAAACATGGAGACAAGTTCAAGCTTTATTTGAATTCAAACACAGAAGGAACCAACAGCTACTGAATTTCAACAGCATTGAAGAGACTGCAGCCTTTAGAGCCCTTTGCAAGCCTTGTGAGTAACTATCCCCCAAAGTGTGCTCGCACACAAGGAACTTAAGTGAATACCTTTAAATCAGCCCTGCTCAGCAGGTGCAGCTCTGCTGGCAGAGCACTTCAGAGCACAGCCAAGTGTGCAGCTCCACAGTGGTGTGATTAGCAGCAGTACAACATTAGCAAATGGACATTTTCTTTAAGCCTTCCAAAATGTTTCTCTCCCATATTCCTCACAGTTGTACCAGCCCAGGGCTTAGGTGCTATTTTAAGACCCTCATAGAAGGTGGATGAGTGTAAGAGAAAAACAGGATAAAAAATGACAAAACAAACCCAAATGTATCTCATGGGTCTCTTTCCCTCAAATTTGAAAGCACAGTTAAGGCTTGGGAAGAAAGGGAATCTCTGGCCCTGTGCCCCATCCACGTTTGCCAGCAGATCCTTGCCCTGCCCCGAGCACTGGATCCAACCTGAGACCAAATATCACCAGAGTCTTTGGGAGCCACTGGGATTTCAGCAGAGCTAAGCAAAGGTTAATCCTTCAGGTGATACCAACAGGAACTGAGTTCAGCCTTTGATTCTCCAGCTGTGGCTGGTGTGGTTTGCAGGAACAAGAGTGGAAATGCCTCCCTGGAGAGGCCCTGGCAAAGCCCCTGGAGCAGAACGAGGCATCTCAGCACTGACAACACAGAGGCAAAGAATTTGCTGTTCTCTGGAGCGGTGCTGGGAGCTTCACAGGCTGTGAGATGTGAAAGGACACGGGGAAGATGACTTTTATATTGCCTCAAAGGCAGCACAGGCGCCGCGATGGGAGCAGCTCTGCCCTCGGCACGTTCAGAACCAGGGAGCAGGGGAGGGAAAGCTGCCAGAAAAGCCAAATTCACTGGGTTTGCTGTCTGCAGGGATAGAGCACAGCTGCTCGAGGCACTAGCAGCAGTCTGAACAGCTCTGGAGATGATGGGACAGTGTCACTAAAAGCCATCCACAGGATGGAAATGCCTTTAGGAGCAGACGGGTCCCTCTGTGCCCCTGGGACACCTCAGCTCATCAGGTGCTGCTGGGCTTGGAGCTTGTTTTCCATAGCTGTGAATCCTTCAGGCAGGATGGGGATTTGCATCCACCTCAACTGAGCCTCCTGTGAACCACCAGCAATAAAAGTAGACATAAACAGAAACTTTGCAGCTCTAAGAAACTTTGCCAGCCTTTTCTTCGTTATTTTCATTTTCTGCCTGTTCTGCTTACATAATTCCCATTCTATCCTGCTTCTCACAATCAAGCTTCCTTTCTTCCCCCTCCCACCCCTTCCTAGACAAGTCTCTCCCTCTCATCCTCCACTCCTTTCATACACACTGACTGGCAGCACAGAGCAATGTGCGAGTTCTCCCCAAAGACTTGAGGGAGTTTTGTGCTTCTGACACAGCTTTGTGTTCTCCTGCCTTTGTGTTATCCAAAAAAGCTGTTTGCATCCCGAGCTGGGAGGTTCAGCTTGCAGCTTCCAAGAAAGCAGCCAAGCACTGTCAAACACCTGAGCTTTGAGCACCTCACACCGATGGGAACAAAGCATTTTCTATCAGCATTTCATTTTCTGGGGCTGTGTGAACAGAGAGTGAGCAGGGCTGGGGGCTGTCCTCTACTGCCACTCATCGGTTACCAAATCTGTTCAGCTTCACTCAGATGGTGAGGCCTTGTCAAGGTCTTGTGACACTTATCTGGAATTTGCAGGTGTCCCCAGAGCCCTGGAGCAGTGGCTGTGCTCAGGCTGTGTCATCTGGACCCCCAGCCACATTCTGCAGGTGTCCCCAGAGCCCTGGAGCAGTGGCTGTGCTCAGGCTGTGTCATCTGGACCCCCAGCCACATCCCCTGTGTGCCAGGCAGAGATCTGGGCTGCTCTGAACTGGGAAAAGACTTCTGAGAAAAACTATCATAATTCATTTCCCTTTTCTTTCCAAAGGACCTAAAGCAAACAAAGGGCTTAGTTCAACTCAAATCAGTCCAGTGGCTTTAGGGGAGAGCAGATCTGGAATTAAAATGGAATTTTTCAAGTGCCCTGGACCAGCTGTTATTTTATTTTGGCTCCAAAAGCCAGCCGAGCTGGGAAACCCTCCTGAGCCTGTGCATTAATTCATTCCTGTCTCCCTTCAGTGGAGCTCAGGGCTCCTCCAGAGGGGGTCCCTGCAGGAGCTGATTGATTTCCTCAGTTCTGTGCTTGATACCCCCAGTTTCTTCTGCCACACAAAATAAAAGGAAATTCTCATCTCAGATGTAAATTTAGAGATGAGACTTTCTTGCATACCCTTCCTAGGAGCTGCCTGGAAAACTGCTGCAGTGGTAAAGTTCTGTGGCAGCTCCAGTGTTCCAATGGAGTAATAAAAACATTTACACTCAAGCAATTTAGCTAAAAACTCTGAGTATCTGTGTGCTAGAAGCTGACTGTAAGAGGAGGTAAGTGGTAAGTATGAAAAACAAACAACCTTAATTGCACAAAGATTCTAAGCTATTTCAATTTTTAAAATCCTGCATTTTGTGTCTGTGCAAGGAGCAAGGCCTGTTCTGAGCAGGAGGTGAAACACATCAGCCTTCAGGCTGTAAATCAGCCCCTAATTGTGCTTAAGACTATGGAGGGAGTTTTTGTAGAGATTAGTTCAGGTTTAATTCTCTGGGAGTTTTCTCATTGATTTAAAAAGGACTCAGGTCATTGCTCCAGGGTTTCCTCCATGAAACATCCGTGATCACAGCTGGATAAAGAATAAAGAATTCATTTAGATAATGCCTAAGAGGAGACATTGAAATGTGAGCAGGGAATAAGAACCACCAGTCTGTCCTCAAGGTCCCTGTTATTAGCATTTAACACGTACTGAGAATAAATAAATACAAAATGTGACACAAACAAGGGCTGTCTGTGAGGGGCTGCAGTGTGACAGGGAGAGCAACAACGAATAAAAGAGTCAAAATCCTTCTTCAGGTGTGCTGGAGCCTCGGCCTGGAAGCATTCCAGAGCCTGGAGGAGGCAGAGAGCATCCATAGGACCTCTTGCAATTCCCAAATCCTGAAATCCTGCCTGTGGTGTGAGGCCAGAGCCCGAGGCAAGCAGCAAGAGCAGGAACAGACCCTCACCTTCCTCCTGATGCCCTCGAGTGTCTCACAGTGCTCAGAGCCTGCTCAGGGAGACACAGCTCTTGTCCAGAGTTAATCATTAATGGAGAAATTCAAGAGAGAGTTTTAATAAAAGACCAGATGAACTCTGTCCAGGAGCTCCAAACACAGATACCGTCTCCACACGAGTCTGGCTGGCTCTTCAGCACCTCTGTGGGGTCTGCAGCTCTAAATGTGAGCAATCCTTCCTCCTCCTCCTCCTCCTGCACACCAGTGCTCTCAGGAGGTGTTTTTGGGGACATGTGCTTGGCTCCATCCCTGCTTTACACCTGTGCCCTTCTGGGGAACGCTCCAGGCTGCAGCAGCAGAGCAGGAGCCACGTGCCCTGGAAGAAAAGGAATTTACACCAGGAAAAGTCCCAGTGCTGGTTTGGGTGGGAGCATCATCTCCCTGTGGAGGGAGAGGGATGGACCAGGGGCTGTGGCCTCTTCAGCCAAGGAGAGCTGGGCAGGGACTTGGCCAAGGACAGGGAGTGTCAGGGCGTGCTGGAGAGTGACACAGGCTTTGCTGTGCTGTGCAGGCAGGGTAATTCTGTCACCAAGGGAGTGTTGGGCACTTCCTGACCTGCAAAATCCCCTGTTGAGAATATACAATTAACACTACTGATAAAAAGAAAGCGACACGAGGATGCAAACAATCATATTATTAATTTACAGTGAAAGAGAAAATGGCTGATGCCACGTTACCTTTCCAGGTGGCAAATGAAAACCCAGAAGTGAATGTGTTTGCTGTTAAAGAAACAGGGGTAAAGTTTCCAGTGTCACCCTCCCTTCATCCCATCCTTCCTTCCTTCCTTCCCTTAAATGTTTCAAGCTCTAAATTTGTTCAGCAGCTAGGAAAATATTTGCAAACCCATTTAATATTTACAGATGTTAAGTGGTGGAAGAAGAACTTCCTTTTGCATCTCCCAGCAGAGCCTGGTGCTCCATCCCTGTCCCTGTGAGTTCCATCAGCAGAGGGGCAGGGGAGGCATCACCTCCTGGATCTGCCCCTGGACACCACAGTGCATGGATAGAAAAGCACATTTCTCTCCTCATGGAAAGGTTTCAGGTGTACTTTGGATGGGTCACTGTGCTGAGCTTTTCCTTCCCAAATAATTTATGTTTCACTGCAAAATCCAAAATTAACTTTTAATTCCAGAGGCAAGATTTTTTTTTTTTTAAATAACTCCGTGTTCTTGATCAGGGATTGTCAATTCTGATTTTGAACCAAAATAAAAGTGAAGAAGGTTCAATGCAGCAACAGAGCTGCTCTGTGTTTAACACAGAGAGGGCAACATCTCCGACAGAGCAGCTGGAAACATCAGTGCAGACAAGTTCTAATGAGACTTTGGAGATAAAGTTTAGAAGCATTTAATAGTGAGTCTGCTAAGAGATAATGTGGAGGATGGATTTGTCCAAAGGGATCTCTGCAGGCTGAGCAGGAACTGCCCAGAGCTGGACACAGCAATGGCACCAGAGAGCCTCAGGGAGAAAAGGGAAACCCACCCAGAGAGCCAGAAATGGAGCCCCAAAAGCTTCTGCTGTTTCCACATTTGCTCAGGGGTATTTTATGCCCAATGCTCATGAATGTTTAGCAATTTATTTGGACATTCTTTCGTAAATCAATTTTAACCTGGTGGGGAATATTTTCATAAACCCTATTTTGGATTGCAGATGTGAGTGCTCATGCTGGAAGCCTCATTAGAAGCTTTACCAGTAATATACCATTAATATGTCCAACAAAAAGAAATTAATTCTGAAGATGAACTACAAATGAACTTCAGATCAAGAATTGTCTGCCAAAATTACTTTGTGATGAGCTGAAGAGCGAATACTGGCAATTGTGACAAGACAATGAGGCAGGATGTATTGAATAAATTCCTTTGTGTTTGCTGTAGTGGTGGCCAAGGTGTTGCTGGGCTGAGTCTGGAGCTGAGCCCTGCCACTGGAATGAACTCCTTGATTTCAAATCCTCACCTGGCATTGGCAGTGCTGATAGAACCTGAGAATGGTTAAATCCCCCCCAGTGCCATGGCAGGGACACCTCCCCCTGTCCCAGGGACACCTCCCACTGTCCCCAGGGACACCTCCCACTGTCCCAGGGACACCTCCCACTGTCCCAGGGTCACCTCCCACTGTCCCCAGGGTCACCTCCCCCTGTCCCAGGGTCACCTCCACTGTGCCAGGGTCACCTCCCACTGTCCCAGGGTCACCTTCCCCTGTCCCCAGGGACACCTCCCCCTGTCCCAGGGTCACCTCCCACTGTCCCAGGGTCACCTCGCACTGTCCCAGGCTGCTCCAGCCCCAATGTCCAGCCTGGCCTTGGGCACTGCCAGGGATCCAGGGACAGCCCCAGCTGCTCTGGGAATTCCATCCCAGCCCCTGCCCACCCTGCCAGGGAACAATTCCTGCCCAAAATCTAATGATGGTTTATTTTTCAAGATGGTAAGAAATGGACGGAGACAGATGGAGAAAAAGCCAACATGAGATTAAAAGAGGCAGGAATGGGGAGGTTTGTGTGGGAGGAAGGATGGCTCCTCATCCTCGGGGCTGGGCTGCCAGACAGAAATGAGGCTGCCCCGTGGGAGGTGCAGGAGCACAGGGAAGCTTCAAACAGGGATGGAACATCCCCAGGGAGCTGGGGAAGGGCTCAGCCTGGAGAAAAGGAGGTTTAGTGCTGTGCTCCAAGCAGCAGCCCCACCTCTGTTCCCTCCGGGTTTACAGAGCCCCAGGGCTGCTGAAATATGGAAACAAACCCAGGGAGAGGCTCTCAACAGCCCTGAGACCAAATCACAGAAGGCAGGAGCGTGGTTTGGACCCAGCCTGGGCTTTCCTGAGCGTTTCAGCAGAATTATCCAGCGATGAAGGAGCTCTGCAGCACGCTGGACTCAGGGATTTACGGCTGATGGGGGACACAGAGACGTGTAGCAGTTCTGGGAATTCCTCTGCATCAACGGGAACAGACTGTCTGGGATTTTGATGAACAATATCTCCTTGTACTGTCTTCTTTCATATGGCATCACACAGACATATCTGTGACCTTCACAGATGTCACATCAATAAAGAAAAAGGTTCAGTTTAAAAAATGAACGTGGCAGATCCAGACCTGGAGTAAATCCTTGCAGCTGCAGCAGAGTCAGCAGAGAGAGGCTGATTTACAGACACTGCTCCTCCATTACAAATAGTTTAAATGAATTGTTACTGCTGTGCCAGGTCTGGGACCTGGTGATTAGACAAGAGCAGGCTTGTGATTCACTGGAATATCTGAGATTTCCCAGCATGGGGAAGCGCAGTGCCTGGAAATGGGCACGGGAACTAAAGAATTCTTTTGTGTTTTAGAAGTGGCACGTGAGGATGTGAATTTCATCCTGCCCAATTAAAGGCATCACCACAGTAACAAACTAACACCTGCCCTGTTGCACACCCTCTGAAATGCTCTAATACACAAGAATTCACCTTTTTGTACTTCAGCTGAGCTCCTGCAGAGCTCAGCATCTCTCTGCAGCCTGGCAGCTGGGCCTGGGCACACTGGGGACGTTATCAGCAGCAATTACACACCAGGGGAGTGGGATGTGCTCAAGAGGGGCTTTTTCAACCTTTCTGCTTTTCCTGAGAGAAGCTCAGAATAGTGGAGCTGGGAATGCTGGAGCTGGGAATGCTGGAGCTGGGAATGCTGGAGCTGGGAATGCTGGAGCTGGGAACCTGGAGCTGGGAATGATGGAGCTGGGAACGCTGGAGCTGGGAACGCTGGAGCTGGGAATGGTGGAGCTGGGAATGCTGGAGCTGGGAATGCTGGAGCTGGGAACCTGGAGCTGGGAATGATGGAGCTGGGAACGCTGGAGCTGGGAACGCTGGAGCTGGGAATGCTGGAGCTGGGAATGGTGGAGCTGGGAATGGTGGAGCTGGGAATGGTGGAGCTGGGAATGCTGGAGCTGGGAATGGTGGAGCTGGGAATGGTGGAGCTGGGAACGCTGGAGCTGGGAATGGTGGAGCTGGGAATGGTGGAGCTGGGAATGCTGGAGCTGGGAATGGTGGAGCTGGGAATGGTGGAGCTGGGAATGCTGGAGCTGGGAACGATGGTGCTGGGAATGATGGAGCTGGGAATGATGGAGCTGGGAATGCTGGAGCTGGGAACCCTGGAGCTGGGAATGGTGGAGCTGGGAATGGTGGAGCTGGGAATGCTGGAGCTGGGAACCCTGGACCTGGGAATGGTGGAGCTGGGAACACTGGAGCTGGGAATGCTGGAGCTGGGAATGGTGGAGCTGGGAATGGTGGAGCTGGGAATGCTGGAGCTGGGAATGCTGGAGCTGGGAACCCTGGAGCTGGGAACGCTGGAGCTGGGAATGCTGGAGCTGGGAATGCTGGAGCTGGGAATGGTGGAGCTGGGAATGGTGGAGCTGGGAATGCTGGAGCTGGGAATGCTGGAGCTGGGAATGGTGGAGCTGGGAACCCTGGAGCTGGGAATGCTGGAGCTGGGAATGCTGGAGCTGGGAATGCTGGAGCTGGGAACCCTGGAGCTGGGAATGGTGGAGCTGGGAATGATGGAGCTGGGAATGGTGGAGCTGGGAATGCTGGAGCTGGGAATGCTGGAGCTGGGAATGATGGAGCTGGGAATGCTGGAGCTGGGAATGGTGGAGCTGGGAATGGTGGAGCTGGGAATGCTGGAGCTGGGAATGGTGGAGCTGGGAATGGTGGAGCTGGGAATGCTGGAGCTGGGAACGATGGTGCTGGGAATGATGGAGCTGGGAATGATGGAGCTGGGAATGCTGGAGCTGGGAACCCTGGAGCTGGGAATGGTGGAGCTGGGAATGGTGGAGCTGGGAATGCTGGAGCTGGGAACCCTGGACCTGGGAATGGTGGAGCTGGGAACACTGGAGCTGGGAATGCTGGAGCTGGGAATGGTGGAGCTGGGAATGGTGGAGCTGGGAATGCTGGAGCTGGGAATGCTGGAGCTGGGAACCCTGGAGCTGGGAACGCTGGAGCTGGGAATGCTGGAGCTGGGAATGCTGGAGCTGGGAATGGTGGAGCTGGGAATGGTGGAGCTGGGAATGCTGGAGCTGGGAATGCTGGAGCTGGGAATGGTGGAGCTGGGAACCCTGGAGCTGGGAATGCTGGAGCTGGGAATGCTGGAGCTGGGAATGCTGGAGCTGGGAACCCTGGAGCTGGGAATGGTGGAGCTGGGAATGATGGAGCTGGGAATGGTGGAGCTGGGAATGCTGGAGCTGGGAATGCTGGAGCTGGGAATGATGGAGCTGGGAATGATGGAGCTGGGAACCCTGGAGCTGGGAATGCTGGAGCTGGGAATGCTGGAGCTGGGAATGCTGGAGCTGGGAATGATGGAGCTGGGAATGCTGGAGCTGGGAATGGTGGAGCTGGGAATGCTGGAGCTGGGAATGGTGGAGCTGGGAATGCTGGAGCTGGGAATGCTGGAGCTGGGAACCCTGGAGCTGGGAACCCTGGAGCTGGGAATGCTGGAGCTGGGAACCCTGGAGCTGGGAATGGTGGAGCTGGGAATGCTGGAGCTGGGAATGCTGGAGCTGGGAATGCTGGAGCTGGGAACGCTGGAGCTGGGAACCCTGGAGCTGGGAATGCTGGAGCTGGGAATGCTGGAGCTGGGAATGCTGCTGCCATGCCGGTGGAAGGAATTACCCACATGTGGCTGGCCAGGTGAGCTGGCTCTGCTCTCCTGGCTGCTCTCAGCCGTGCAGGCTCCTTTTATTCTCTTTTGTTTTTTGATGAAGTTGTTTTCCTTACCTCGATCAAGAGCTCTAAACCTTACACAGCCCCACATCCAAGTCTTAATTAAGATCAGCAGAGGCCTTTGAAACTCTCAGATAAAAGCAGGCTATAAATGCAACACATTCTATTTCCGAGAGGCGTCAGGCGAGATAAGAAAAGTTCCAATCCCCATATTTGCATTTTAAGGAAATTTGAAGAATCTGGGACCCAAGGATATTCTTGGATATTTTTAGACCTGGGCATTTCAGTTTTATTATTCCGGTCAAAACAACTCTCTACGCCCTTCACCTCCGAGGCATTTGGTCTCTGCTTCTGGGCTCCAGCTTTCCGCTCTGTTCTATAATTGTGCAGTTATTTGGGTGGGGGTAGGTGTGAATCCACGTGCACACATGTTTTTAGGTCTAGTGCGACTTTAAAAATAAAGTTTCCGATGCTGCAAACACTTCCACATACCCTGAACCAGACGTAATTAATGCCATGGAGATTACTGAAGGAAAATAAAATGCATTCCTGGGGACGATGGGACCATTCACTTACATCACCCCAGCAAGATTAGCTCGAGATGTTTGTCATGTAAATGCTTAGCTGAGAAATTCCCAAGAAAGTAAACTCAGAACAAAAGTTGTTCTTTTTTCCAGTGTCCATTTTGTTTTCGGTGCAGGATTGTTTATGGGATTTTTGGAGTCATTCTGGAATTCTCTGAGGCAGGGGGTGAAGTCAATGGAATGAAATAAACTCGGGTCCTGCCATTCCCGTGTCAAAACTATTTTGGGGTGAAAGTCTGTAAATCTGGGAAGGCCACAGAGCCACACGTGCCAAGGTCCTTGGAGGGGGTGCCAGAGCTGGCTGTGTGCAGACAGGAACATTAACACTGCTGTGATTTATCTGCTGCAGAGCCAGCTCCTCACTGCCTGGCAGAATGCATCTGGACCAGCCTAATGAGCACATTCTTCACCATTAGAGTGGCTGTGGAGGGCTTCAGATATTTCAGACGTGATTCACAGAGCCAAAAGGTCTTGTTTACTGATATGCTATTTATACCTAGCTCAATTAAACCTCTTTGGAAAGAAAAAAATTCAAGGATGCCAACACTGGCAGTGCTGTTGGAAGTGAGTATCTCCTCGTTAAAAAGGTTAGAAAAACACCATTAATAATTTTGATAGACTCTGTTTATGCCCCAGTCTCTGCCCCAGTGTCCTGCCCGGTTTGGCTCTGGCAGCAGCACAGATCAGGAGGGGTTTGGCCGTGTCCTGCTGGCTGCTGCTGCCAGGTGCCACATCCCTGGGGACCAGCTTTGTCACCAGCCCAACCTTCGCCCTCCCTGGCAGCAGCTGAGCTGCCACAGCAGCCAGGGCCACTGCAGGGCTGGGGCAGCTGGCCTGGAGCAGGGACAGAGCCAGAGCTGCTCTCACACCGAGCTCCCTCTGTCCCTGCAGGCGCTCAGACCACGCTGGAGGCAGCTCCCAGCACCCTGCCCCAGGGAAAGGTGTCTCTGTCCCAAGGAAATGTGTCCCTGTCCCTGTGAAAGGTGTCCCTGCCCCAAGGAAAGGTGTCCCTGTCCCAAGGAAAGGTGTCCCTGTCCCTGTGAAAGGTGTCCCTGTCCCAGGGAAAGGTGTTCCTGCCCCAAGGAAAGGTGTCCCTGTCCCAGGGAAAGGTGTCCCTGTCCCTGTGAAAGGTGTCCCTGTCCCAAGGAAATGTGTCCCTGCCTCAAGGAAAGGTGTCCCTGTCCCTGTGAAAGGTGTCCCTGTCCCAAGGAAATGTGTCCCTGCCCCAAGGAAAGGTGTCCCTGTCCCTGTGAAAGGTGTCCCTGTCCCAAGGAAAGGTGTCCCTGTCCCTGTGAAAGGTGTCCCTGTCCCAGGGAAATGTGAACCTGCCCCAGGGAAAGGTGTCCCTGCCCCAAGGAAATGTGTCCCTGCCCCAAGGAAAGGTGTCCCTGTCCCAGGGAAATGTGTCCCTGTCCCTGTGAAAGGTGTCCCTGTCCCAAGGAAAGGTGTCCCTGTCCCAGGGAAAGGTGTCCCTGTCCCTGTGAAAGGTGTCCCTGCCCCTGTGAAAGGTGTCCCTGTCCCAGGGAAATGTGTCCCTGTCCCAAGGAAATGTGTCCCTGCCCCTGTGAAAGGTGTCCCTGCCCCTGTGAAAGGTGTTCCTGTCCCAAGGAAAGGTGTCCCTGTCCCTGTGAAAGGTGTCCCTGCGCCAAGGAAAGGTGTTCCTGTCCCTGTGAAAGGTGTCCCTGTCCCAGGGAAAGGTGTCCCTGTCCCTGTGAAAGGTGTCCCTGTCCCTGTGAAAGGTGTCCCTGCGCCAAGGAAAGGTGTCCCTGTCCCTGTGAAAGGTGTCCCTGTCCCTGTGAAAGGTGTCCCTGTCCCTGTGAAATGTGTCCCTATCCCAAGGAAAGGTGTCCCTGTCCCTGTGAAAGGTGTCCCTGCCCCAAGGAAAGGTGTCCCTGTCCCTGTGAAAGGTGTCCCTGTCCCTGTGAAAGGTGTCCCTGTCCCAAGGAAATGTGTCCCTGTCCCAAGGAAAGGTGTCCCTGTCCCTGTGAAAGGTGTCCCTGTCCCAAGGAAAGGTGTCCCTGTCCCTGTTAAAGGTGTCCCTGTCCCAGGGAAAGGTGTCCCTGTCCCAGGGAAAGGTGTCCCTGTCCCTGTGAAAGGTGTCCCTGTCCCAAGGAAAGGTGTCCCTGTCCCTGTGAAAGGTGTCCCTGTCCCAAGGAAAGGTGTCCCTGCCCCAAGGAAAGGTGTCCCTGTCCCTGTTAAAGGTGTCCCTGTCCCAGGGAAAGGTGTCCCTGTCCCTGTTAAAGGTGTCCCTGTCCCAAGGAAAGGTGTCCCTGCCCATGGCAGAGGGTGGAACGAGGTGGGCTTTAAGGTCCCTTCCAGCAGCAGCCATTCCAGGCTGGGATGCTGTGGGGATGCCCTGCAGCTCCCTGCTGGCTCTGCTGGAGGAGGAGCTGGGAGCCCCCAGTGCTCAGGAGCCTGCAGGTGTGCTGGGGCTGGCTGGGGCTCAGGACACACAGCACCACGCTCCCAGGACAGCACAGGGTGCCAGGAGCAGGCACAGCTCCTGCAGAGCCGGGCTCCATGGTCAGGAAAGAGGGGAACTGTCTGGGGGTGCTGTTCTCGGAGAGAAGGAGATGCCAGTCCAAGGGAGAAAGCCAAAGGGTACCATCAGAATCTCAGTTCCTTGGAAATGCAGGGCTTTCCAAGCGAGTGGCTGAAAGAAGGCTGTGCATGGATATCCATTGAAAAGGATAAATTCAGCATCCTGCAGCCTCCAGAGCAGGGTTAAAGCTCTCCCTGAGCTGATTCCATCCCTGTGTGTGCAGCCAGGGCTCCCTGTCCCATGTCACCAAGCCTCACCCAGCCCTGCAGCAGGAGTGAGGAGCCTGAGAGATGAGAGGAGAGCTCCTGTGGCTGGGAGCGCTGGGAACGCTGCCATGAAATATTGAGACGTAAATCAGTGGTGGAAAGGAAGCACAACAGCTTTTATATAACACTTCAGAGCGATGTACTCATTAAATAACAAAGGTTTTTTTCCCTTAATACACTATTAACAAATTCCAAACCATCATATCTTTAAAAAATTGTCCTCCAGTCGAGTGGAAAGTGAACTAATGTGGGCTCAGAAAGAGGTTGGGAGTGCAACAAATTATAAATGCTTTCTACTTTATCAGCATTACACAGTACTATTAATTTTAAAAATAGCTTCTAAAAACATACATGGCATACCATAATGGAGATGGCTGGGTTTCAATACATCATCCTGATGACTCTTTCCTCAGCCATGAGTTGTGCACGTATGGGCTGCAGGGGATGTGAGAAGGCAGCTCTGTCTCTGCATTCAGAGGGGCTGGGCTGGGATTCCTGACAGGAGCACCCATGGATGAGCTGTGTGTGATGGGCCAGCCCTTGCCAGCACTCACTGCCTGCAGCAGATCCTTCAGCAGGGCTGGAAGCAGCTCTCCTACGCACTGGGGACGGGTAAAAATAAAGATGTTAGTGGCGAGTGCTGTGTGAGCGAGCAGCTCCTGCAGGGCTGTGTGAGCACAGGGCTCCTGCTAATTGGCACCAGCATCCTCGGAAGGGCGCCTTGGCTCTCTCAATGATGAGGGAGGCAGTTTCCATAGCAAGGGCTGTTTTTATTGACTGCCTGGAGGAAAGAGACACATAAAACCCTGACTGGGGCCAGGAATGAGTTAGAAAAGTCCCTGGGTAGCTCTAACTTACACTCCAGTTTGTTTGCTTGCCTTTTTTCTGTCCCTCGGGCAGCACAGCTCTTTACTCCTCACAATGCAGCAATTACAAATATGAGAGAGGTCAGCGAGCCTCTCTCTCCCAGCCCCAGGGCTCGGGTGAAGCTCTGCTTCCCTCGGTGGGAAAGGCTCTGATGTCCCCAGTCCCGATGTCCCCAGCTCTGATGTCCCCAGTCCCGATGTCCCCAGCTCTGATGTCCCCAATCCTGATGTCCCCAGCTCCAATGTCCCCAGCTCTAATGTCCCCAGCCCTGATGTCCCCAGCCCTGATGTCCCCAGCCCTGATGTCCCCAGTCCCGATGTCCCCAGCTCTGATGTCCCCAGTCCCGATGTCCCCAGCTCCAATGTCCCCAGCCCTGATGTCCCCAGCCCTGATGTCCCCAGCCCTGATGTCCCCAGTCCCGATGTCCCCAGCTCTGATGTCCCCAGCCCCGATGTCCCCAGCTCTGATGTCCCCAGCTCCAATGTCCCCAGCCCTGATGTCCCCAGTCCCGATGTCCCCAGCTCCAATGTCCCCAGTCCCGATGTCCCCAGTCCCGATGTCCCCAGTCCCGATGTCCCCAGCTCTGATGTCCCCAGCCCCGATGTCCCCAGTCCCGATGTCCCCAGCTCCAATGTCCCCAGCTCTGATGTCCCCAGCTCTGATGTCCCCAATCCTGATGTCCTCAATCCCGATGTCCCCAGCTGTGATGTCCCCAGCCCTGATGTCCCCAGTCCCGATGTCCCCAGCTCTGATGTCCCCAGCCCTGATGTCCCCAGCCCTGATGTCCCCAATCCCGATGTCCCCAGCCCCGATGTCCCCAGCCCCGATGTCCCCAGCCCCGATGTCCCCAGCTCCAATGTCCCCAGTCCCGATGTCCCCAGCCCTGATGTCCCCAGCCCTGATGTCCCCAGCCCTGATGTCCCCAGCCCCGATGTCCCCAGCCCTGATGTCCCCAGTCCCGATGTCCCCAGTCCCGATGTCCCCAGCTCCAATGTCCCCAGCCCCGATGTCCCCAGCTCTGATGTCCCCAGCTCTGATGTCCCCAGCTCTGATGTCCCCAGCTCTGATGTCCCCAATCCTGATGTCCCCAATCCCAATGTCCCCAGCTCTGATGTCCCCAGCCCCGATGTCCCCAGCCCCGATGTCCCCAATCCTGATGTCCCCAATCCTGATGTCCCCAGCCCTGATGTCCCCAGCCCCGATGTCCCCAGCTCTGATGTCCCCAGTCCCGATGTCCCCAGCTCTGATGTCCCCAGCTCCAATGTCCCCAGCTCCAATGTCCCCAGCCCTGATGTCCCCAATCCTGATGTCCCCAGCTCCAATGTCCCCAGCCCCGATGTCCCCAGCTGTGATGTCCCCAGCCCCGATGTCCCCAGCTCTGATGTCCCCAGTCCCGATGTCCCCAGCTCTGATGTCCCCAGCTCCAATGTCCCCAGCTCTGATGTCCCCAGCCCCGATGTCCCCAATCCCGATGTCCCCAGTCCCCATGTCCCCAGCCTGGCACCCCCTGGCTCCTCCTGGATCCCCGGAGCCCCAGGCTGGCCGAGGGCAGTGTCTGTGCCACCCCTGCTGCTCCTCAGCCCTCCCTGCAGGCCTTTCTCAGCTGCTTTGCCGATTTTGGCTGAATTCTGAACTGCCCAAAGCCCCGAGGTCCCTCAGAGCCCGGAGCCCCCTGTCAGGAGCCGGAGTTTGTTCCATTTTCTGGGGAATGCACACTTGGCTTTCTCTCTCGTGGCCCCTTTCCTGTGCACTGCAGCACCAATTCCTGTCCATGAGTCCCTTCAGCTGTGACATTCCCAGATTTTCTCCCCACTATTTACAGAACTGTATTGTTACTTTCCTGGCAGGTAGGAATATTCCTGACAGAGCACATGTGGGCTGCTTCAGTGCCTTCCCTGGTCCCATTTTCTTTTATTTAGTAACTTAGGACTACCCTTAATTTAATCACCACTTACTGCTTCTCCAATTCAACCCAAAAGACCAAACTTCATTGAAAGGCAGAAGATTTGTTCTCTAAAGGAATTAGAATAATGGTCAGGCTGTAGTGGTGAGGTTGGCAAAGTCACTTCTTTTACTACTTTATCACCTGTAAGACATAAATGTTCCTGCCTGGAAATATAAAACTCCACTTCCCGGTGTCCTGGGCTGTGGAACATCCTTCCTTCAGGGATTCCTCATCCCAGCCATGTCCCAGCCAATGAGCTCTTGCTGGGGAGGGTGACAGCTGAATCTGTGTGTGCTGTGCCCATGTCCAGGGACAGGACCTGCATTATCCTGTTCTGATACAAACCCATCCACGGCCCTTACATAACACTGGTTCCTCTCTTGTTGGTGTGATTACAGAGATAAATAATTCTGCTGGAGCAGTGCTGTGTGAAATCTTTACAATGACAGGTACAAGGAAATTCCTTTGCCCAGATTTACCTCCACACGCTGCCATGGAGCTCAGAGCCGTAAATCTGCTTCCTCTGTGGCCAAGAGCCACATTCCAAACCCAGGCAGTGAATGTGTGTGTCAGGCTGTGATGGATGGACACACACCCCATGGGCATAGCCAGCTACAGCCTTCCTTCCTTCCTTCCTTCCTTCCTTCCTTCCTTCCTTCCTTCCTTCCTTCCTTCCTTCCTTCCTTCCTTCCTTCCTTCCTTCCTTCCTTCCTTCCTTCCTTCCTTCCTTCCTTCCTTCCTTCCTTCCTTCCTTCCTTCCTTCCTTCCTTCCTTCCTTCCTTCCTTCCTTCCTTCCTTCCTTCCTTCCTTCCTTCCTTCCTTCCTTCCTTCCTTCCTTCCTTCCTTCCTTCCTTCCTTCCTTCCTTCCTTCCTTCCTTCCTTCCTTCCTTCCTTCCTTCCTTCCTTCCTTCCTTCCTTCCTTCCTTCCTTCCTTCCTTCCTTCCTTCCTTCCTTCCTTCCTTCCTTCCTTCCTTCCTTCCTTCCTTCCTTCCTTCCTTCCTTCCTTCCTTCCTTCCTTCCTTCCTTCCTTCCTTCCTTCCTCCCTCCCTCCCTCCCTCCCTCCCTCCCTCCCTTCCTCCCTCCCCAGTTTTCCCCCAGTTTTCCCCCAGTTTTTTCCCAGTTTTTCCCCAGTTTTTCCCCAGTTTTTCCCCGTACTCCCGAAGTTTCATATCCAGCAGTCCCTTCTCCAGACTGTGATGCAGATCCTCCTCAGGGCCATTAAAGCACCTTTACACTTCCCCAGTTCCCCATCACCGACAGCCGCTGCTCTCACCATGACCGATGTTCAGGGAACCCCCCTTGGCTCTCGGGGCTCCCCTCCTCGCCCTGTGCCGCTGTAGATGAGATGTTGGCTGTTCCCTAAATCCAGCAGAAAGGTCTGAGCCAAATCCAGCAGCAATCCCAGCACTCCCACCTTCCCACATGTCAGGGTCAGCTGCTGTTCCCCAGGAGTGTTTCAGCTCCTCTCCTGAAGCCCACACGGAGCAGTGTTCCCACAGCGTTCCTGGGGTGAGAGATCTCTCTGAGAACGAGCAGGATCGTTTCTGCTTCGAGCAAATGAGGGGAGATTTTTCTCTTTGCACATGGCTGAGTTCTGCATTCTGGCACTGTTTGTTTTACTGAGCCCACAGAACAGGATTGCAAGATTCACATTTTGCTGTTATTTAGGCAGTAACTGAAGTGTGTCTCGCATTGGTATGAATTTCCCAGGAGACATTTCAGAGACCCACTCAGGGAACAGAAATAACTTCACCTTTTAAAATCATGAAACTTCTGCTCCTTTATTCCCAGCTACAGGTTTCCCTCAGGAATCCCCCAGGTGCTCAGCCCATGTTTCCATTCCCCTCCCAGCCCCTGGATCGGGAGCATCCCTGGGCTGTCCCGGTTTTACCCCGCTGGGAGCAGGGGAGCAGAGCCTGCCCCGGCCTTTGTGCCCCCCCAGGGCCGCTGGGTGGATCAGGGAGAGGGGGGCTCTTGTTGGGAAGTGACATTTGCAGCTGTGCTTCTCTCCATCCACAGCCTCTGCACACACAGGGCTGCCAACCCCTCCATCCCATCTGCATCCAGAGCAGATCCCGAGCCCAGGGATGCAGAACTTCCCCGGCAGGTCCAGACTTACAGCCCCGTAAATCAAATTACTGACAGCGCCTGAGCGGGAGCCTCAGGGGGATGAAGGAGCCGGCAGCTTCTGAAGGGTGACAAGGAGGTGATAAAGAGGATGAACACTGAGCTAAGGAGGATGGGGCAAACACGGGGCATGCCCAGGTAATGTCAGAGGGGTTCCGTGCCGGTGTTTGGGGCTGGCACTGCTACCTCCCTCCCCATCATCAGCTGTGCTCCCAGTGCCTGAATGATCCGCCCTGCCATGAATGGAAAAGAACGGGAATTCAGTGTCAGTAAGAAGAGCTGCTGAGCCGAGCTGCTCCTTTTGCTGGAGCCAGCTTTGGAAAGGCGCTGCAGCTGCCAGGGGATGCAGCAGGGGCAGGGTTTGGGCTCGCTTTGGGCACATGAGCTCATCTCAGGGTGAAATCCTGCGGTGCCCTGGCACCTCTGGGGCAAATCACATTCCCTGGGTGCTGCTGAGCACAGCCCCGTGGCACAGCAAGGCCCTTCATTCCCACCTGCTCTTTCAGCTGCTGAGAGATTTGATAGTAGCTGAACTATAGGGAAATAAATGCTTTATTTTAAATCCACGGTTGTTTTTTGAACTTGCATGCAGCCAGTTAAGCTGGATGGATTTAGAGAGGCCCTACAGTGTTTTTCTGTTGAAATACCAGATGATAAACACAATTTTTCTTGTGTCCCTGCAGAAACAAGACAGCCTGGGGTAACATAAAATGTTCCTTTACTTCCTTCTGACAATGGCCCATTTCTTCTTTTAGAGGATGATTAATATTTATTACTACAGTAAATGGCAATTTAAATATATGGCGCAGCCCTGCAGTGTATCATTAATTTAAGGAAACAGGACACCTCCTATCAAACCACAATGGGTCCTTCTGCAGTGAGCAGTGGGGGTGATCTGGGAGCCTTTTCCAGGAGCTCCTGAACCCGTTCCCATGCAGCAGCACACGGTTCTGATGGTGTCCCTGGCAATCCCCAGGTGAGGAACCTCTGTTACACCCTGCAAGGGGCAGCAGCAGCATCAGAAACCAGCCACAACGTGAATATCCGTGTTCTCCTGGTAAAGGCTGTGGAGAGAGGTCCTCCACCCCTGTCCATCCTGCTCCATCCCAGGACCGTGGTGGCTTTACATCTGTAAAAGGCCACTTCTTCCAAAAGAGGGTTTGGAGCTGGGAGAGACCTTTGTGGCCAAGTTTCAATGAGGAAAGTACTTTGCAGAGGAGGAATCTTTGTTTTTGACTCTTTTTCTCTTTGAGATTCCTGAGCTGTTTTCAGATGTGCCTTTTGGAAAGTTAAAAGAGGGCTCTTAGTGTCAAAATGAAAAACAGTTTAATCCATAAAACTACATGCCAGATTCTGAAGAGGAGCATCAGATAAGGTTAGTCCTCCTTTGCTAATGGTTCTATTTTTTAACTGCAATGATCTGCACAATTACTTTTGTTACTTCTGCATTCTTGCATTTCTGAGATTTCTCTGTGGTAGTAAAGTTGCTAATGTCATAACATTTCAGTCTTCAGAGACAGCTCCAGGATCCTGACACAGACACACACACAGGGCTGTCAGACACTTGACCATGGCTTTGTTTAGGTGGACTTTGAGTTCCCAATAAGGCACCGGGGCACTCAGCAGGACTCTGCCATTTGTGGGGTAAAGGATTTACAGCCCCAGAACAAACCCTGCTGCTCCAGCAGAGCTGCACCGTGCTCGTGTCTGCAACAGCTCATCTTGCTCTGCCCTGCCACCCTCCTCATCCCCAGCACCTTCCTCCTCCTCCTCCTGCACCACCCTCCTCATCCCTCCTCATCCCCAGCACCTTCCTCCTCCTCCTGCACCACCCTCCTCATCCCTCCTCATCCCTCCTCATCCCCAGCACCTTCATCCTCCTCCTGCACCACCCTCCTCATCCCTCCTCATCCCCAGCACCTTCATCCTCCTCCTCCTGCACCACCCTCCTCATCCCTCCTCATCCCCAGCACCTTCCTCCTCCTCCTGCACCACCCTCCTCATCCCTCCTCATCCCCAGCACCTTCCTCCTCCTCCTGCACCACCCTCCTCATCCCTCCTCATCCCCAGCACCTTCCTCCTCCTGCACCTTCCTCCTCATCCCTCCAGCATCTCCAGCACCTTCATCCTCCTCCTGCACCACCCTCCTCATCCCTCCTCATCCCCAGCACCTTCCTCCTCCTCCTGCACCACCCTCCTCATCCCTCCTCATCCCTCCTCATCCCCAGCACCTTCATCCTCCTCCTGCACCACCCTCCTCATCCCTCCAGCATCCCCAGAACCTTCATCCTCCTCCTGCACCACCCTCCTCATCCCTCCAGCATCTCCAGCTCCTTTCTCCTCCTCCTGCACCACCCTCCTCATCCCTCCTCATCCCCAGCACCTTCCTCCTCCTCCTCCTGCACCACCCTCCTCATCCCTCCTCATCCCCAGCACCTTCCTCCTCTTCCTGCACCTTCCTCCTCATCCCTCCAGCATCTCCAGCTCCTTCCTCCTCCTACTCCAACCTCAGCATCTCCTTCACTCACATCATCTTCACCACCCTCATCATCTCCACCACCCTTCCAGCCATGTGACTGGCCCGTGCCCATCCTCTGACCTTCAGCAGCCCCTCACCCTGAAACGCCCCTTCTGGGACATCTCTTCTTTGTGTTCACCCACGGCTTTCTCGAGAGGTTTGGCATCCTGCAGGTTCCATCTCCTCCTTTCCCAGGTGGACACAGTCCCTCCAGGGCAGCGAGGCCAGCGGGACAGAGTGACAGCCCTGTGACAGGGATGGGACATGGCAGCCCCAGGGAGGGATCCTCAGCACTGGGCAAGGCCAGAGACGGCCACAGAGCTTCAGCCAGCCCAGAGCGGGATGGTCCTGCCTGGGAACGGCCCCACAGGAGGATGGGAATGGTCCCACAGGAGGCTGGGAATGGTCCCACAGCAGTTTGGGAATGGTCCCACAGGAGGATGGGAATGGTCCCACAGGAGGATGGGAATGGCCCCACAGGAGGATGGGAATGGTCCCACAGCAGGATGGGAATGGTCCCACAGGAGGATGGGAATGGTCCCACAGCAGGATGGGAATGGTCCCACAGCAGTTTGGGAATGTTCGCCCAGCAGTTTGGGAATGATCCCCCAGCAGTTTGGGAATGGTCCCACAGGAGGATGGGAATGGTCCCACAGGAGGATGGGAATGATCCCCCAGCAGTTTGGGAATGGTCCCACAGCAGGATGGGAATGGTCCCACAGGAGGATGGGAATGATCCCCCAGCAGTTTGGGAATGGTCCCACAGCAGGATGGGAATGGTCCCACAGAAGTTTGGGAATGTTCCCCAGCCCCCAGCAGGATTTGGGCAGCCCAGGCTGGGAACGTTCCCCCAGCAGGATGGGAATGGTCCCCCAGCAGTTTGGGAATGGTCCCCCAGCAGTTTGGGAATGTTCCCCCAGCAGTTTGGGAATGTTCCCCCAGCATTTTGGGAATGATCCCCCAGCAGTTTGGGAATATTCCCCCAGCAGTTTGGGAATGTTCCCACAGCAGTTTGGGAATGTTCCCCAGCAGTTTGGGAATGTTCCCCAGCAGTTTGGGAATGATCCCCCAGCAGGATGGGAATGTTCCCACAGCAGTTTGGGAATGATCCCCCAGCAGTTTGGGAATGTTCCCCCAGCATTTTGGGAATGTTCCCACAGCAGTTTGGGAATGTTCCCCCAGAAGTTTGGGAATGTTCCCCCAGCAGTTTGGGAATGTTCCCCAGCACCCAGCAGGATTTGGGCAGCCCAGGCTGGGAATGATCCCCCAGCAGTTTGGGAATGTTCCCCCAGCAGTTTGGGAATGTTCCCCCAGCAGTTTGGGAATGTTCCCACAGAAGTTTGGGAATGATCCCCCAGCAGTTTGGGAATGATCCCCCAGCAGGATGGGAATGGTCCCCCAGCAGTTTGGGAATGTTCCCCAGCATTTTGGGAATGTTCCCCAGCCCCAGCAGGATTTGGGCAGCCCAGGCTGACCAGCCCCAGGAGTTGGCTGTGCAGGCAGCCGTGGCTCACAGCTGCCCCTGAGCAGCACAGGCAGAACTAAAGGAACTCCTTGATTCAAAATAAAAGGGCAAAAAGGGAATTAATTTTCTTCATGAAGGTTGTGTGTCATCCCTCACTTTACAGACAGGCTCACAGAGTTCCGAGCCTCCATCTGATCTGTGATTTCAAGGGTTTTACTCACTACAAATAATCTTTTGATGATGAAACCAAGTGCGTAAACTTTGGAAGAAAGACCCTGCATGAATATAGCCAAATTAGGAAAGCCCTCCCGTAACAGCTGTGTTCAAAACCACACGTATTCCGGGTTTATTTTTTAATCTACATTTCTGAATCTATTTCTGACTACAAACGGGATGACTCATTTGATCACAACCAGTGAAAAAACATCGTGTGTGTGTGTGTCACTGCAAAATATTTCTTGGGGTTGATGCAGTATTTTCTTTCCTTCCTACTTCAATCCTATATCTCTTTAAATCAACCACAGGGAAAATCAACACATACAAAAATTTAGGTTATCTTATTCAATATTTAATAGAAAGGGATCTGCCTTTGTCTTTTTGATTAGTTTCTTCCATTTATTTTCCTGTCATTTCCCTTTGATTGCTCTGCTCCAACTGGGGATCCAGGAGATGAAAATTTCTTCAACAATATTTCAACCAAATCTGTAGCTTTACTACTACTACAGGGAAAGGGGGGAAACTCTTAACTGAAAGCAGCTGCAGAGCCATATTTTCTATTTCATTTATCCCTTTATGTTTGTACAAAAGAGAAAAACTGAAAATTAGCCAAGAATGTAACAGCACAGATTCTCCCCCTAGAAAAGAGGGCAGAGTTTGCAGTAATCCCTTTAACCCTGGCACCAGCCTCTCTCCCTTCAGCACACAAACTCTGCTCTCAGGGGCGAGGGTGCTGCTGGGGTGGTCCCTGCTGGCACCCCAGGGTGTGCTGGCTGCCACCCCCGACCCACAGCATCAGAAATATTCCTCACTCTCGGCCATTCCCGCTGTCTGTGCGCCAGATTTTCACTTGAATTAATCAAGGAGCCTCTCAAGCAGCTCTTGTAGGTGGTCACTGCTGGCCTGGATGTGCCAGGGAAGCACCAGGGCTCGGTGGGGGCTCTCCAGCCCAGCTCCATCCTCCTGCAAACCTCACTCCCAGCTGCCAGCTTCCATCCCCTGCCTCCACACACAGCAAAGCACGTCAGCATCAGTTCCAGGCAGGAGTTTGGCCCTTTCCTGCACGTGGGATTCCTGAGGAAATCACAAAATCCTTGAGGATCTCTTTCCGTGTCCCCTGCAGCTGCTCCTGCTCCAGCTCCCCCCAGCCTCTCTCCATGCCCAGCCAGGGCTCCCCAGGTGCCGTTCTGAGCTCGAAATCACCGACAGTGATTCCTCACAGAGCTCCCAGCTCCTTTCCTGCCCCGGCCTCGGTGACCCCAATAAACTCCCAGCCTCGGTGACCCCAATAAACTCCCGGCCTCGGTGACCCCAATAAACTCCCGGCCTCGTGGGCCCATCAGGAGGAGCCCAGAGGGGAATCTGCCTCACCTCCAGCAGCTCTCCAGGAGCAGCGCTGGGGTCCCAGCCCTGGGGTCCCAGCCCTGGGGCCGGGGGTGCCGGGCAGAGCTGTCCCAGAGCTCGGCACAGCCCCGGGAGCTCAGCCGGGGTGACAGGGCTGATAAAAGCTGCCACTGACTCAGCAGGCAGCTCCTGAGAGCGTGTTTGGGGCAGGTGCTGGGGAATGATTCCTGCAGGATCAGCCGGGTGCAGTCACAGACCGTTCTGTCTGTCCCTGCACAGAGCTGAGCACAGCCAGCCTCGACCCTCGGCACTGATCCCTGCTGGCCCCTGCGAGCCTCTGCTGCTCTGGGAGCCGCCTGCAGCTCACCTGAACTGCAGCTTACCTGTCCTGGAGCTCACCTGAACCTGTCCTGCAGCTCACCTGAACCTGTCCAGCAGCTTACCTGTCCTGGAGCTCACCTGAACCTGTCCTGGAGCTCACCTGAACCTGCAGGTTACCTGTCCTGGAGCTCACCTGAACCTGTCCTGGAGCTCACCTGAACTGCAGGTTACCTGTCCTGGAGCTCACCTGAACCTGTCCTGGAGCTCACCTGAACTGCAGGTTACCTGTCCTGGAGCTCACCTGAACCTGTCCTGCAGGTTACCTGTCCTGGAGCTCACCTGTCCTGGAGCTCACCTGTCCTGGAGCTCACCTGTCCTGGAGCTCACCTGTCCCGGGGCTCTCCAGCCCCTCTCCCTGGCTGCCCCGCTCTGCCCACAGCCTGCCAGGGCACTGCAGCACATTTCATCCTCAGGGCCAGCGTTTATGTTTGTTTATTCCTGTGTATTGACAGGCTGAACCGCTCAATAACCTGGAATAACACAGTCCCCATCCAGCTTGGCTGCGTGTCCCATCCCAGAGCGTTCCCACCCTCAGGAGCATCCCAGGGAGGTTCTGAAGGTCGGGAATAACCTGCCAGCCTTGGTGTGCCCTCTCATTCTGCCTCTGTTTCACTGTCACTTCATTTATTTGTGCTGCCATTAATTACAGCTGTTCCAGATGTATTTTCATTGTAAATGGAAGCATCTAGAAGGCTGTTAACTCTTACCCTAGTGCTGGGTTCATGCTGCTGGAACAGGGAGATCCCAGTCCCGCTCAGCACCCGGAGCTGTGGGGTCACAGCTTTGCAGCTGCTGCTTAAAACTCAAACCAAGAGCAGCACCCAAACCCGTCACCTGCAGGTGGAATCTCCCTGCTCCCAAAACTCCCCTCCCCAAAACCTTCCCTCCAGGCCTGCCCAAAGCATGAGCTCAGCTCCTTGTGAGCCTGGGAGGTGATGGGGACCTGTCCCTGCAGGGTGGCAGTGCCACTGCTGCTGCTGGCTGTCACCCCGGGCCTCGTGGCGCCCCACAATCCCTCGCTGAGTTCTTTCCTAGGTGCCCTGTGGCCACGTGTGCCTTGGGAAAGGGAGATAATGTCACCCCATCGCCATGCCAAACGTTTCCCGAGGCTGCCAAGCCCTTCATGGGTTTGAAAAACAATATCCCTGTGCTGTTTGTTCTCTCTGCTCGCTCCCAAAATGCCTCTGGAAGGTCAGGTTCCAACGCCCTCCCTGCAGGGACTTCATCTCTCCAGAATTTCTGTTCTGCCCTTGCTTTTTAACCCAGATTTTTTTGAGGATGTTCAAATTCCTCTTCTAAAGCTGTTCAGCCATTCACTCAGCACATTGCTGCTCTCCAGAGGGGCTGCCAGCCCCCAGAGCCTTTGGCCTTTGTGCTGTACCCAGCCAGTGTCACCTCCCGTGCCCCCTGTCCCTCCTGTCCCCTGGAGGGACGAGTCCTTGTCCCGGGCTGGATCCCGGAGGCTCCGTGCCCCAGGGGAGAGCCCTGCAGGAGCCAGGGCACTGCTGTCCCCCGGGATCCTGGGGCTGCAGGGGGAACTCACTGAGCCAGCAGCACAGCCCAGAGCTGGGAGCAGCAGAAACTCCTTTTTCCCTCCTGGAAGCGGAGCAGAGCGTGCCTGGGGACGGGACACACACTCAGGGCTGCGTTCCCATCTCCTCCCAGAGCAGAACCGGCCTTTGCTGCTCTTCACTCATTTCCCTTCCCACAGGGCTGCCATAAATTCTGATCCTTCCTTTGGAAAAGCGTATCCAGGTCCATATGACCTTGGGATATCTGTTTCCTCGTTCCCCTTCTCTGCAGGAATGCTGCGAGAAATTTCAGGAAAGAATGTACCAACAAGGGAGAAATTAAATCAACAGGAGTTTAGGATTTTTATTTTTTTTCAGATTGCAGTTCTAAGGAGCCAGCTCGGCTCTGAGCTGGGGTTGTGCTCCCGGATCACAGATCATAATCGGCAGCTGGATCCCGGTTTGTGTTATTCCAGGGATTTCCCTGGACTCAGGCACCATGAAGAAGGGAGAATGGCTGGGCTCAGTGGGAAATGGGGAACCAGGGCAGTGAGCTGGGAGCGTGGGGAGCCCTTTCCCTCACCTGCACAAAGGGGCTTTGTGCTGGACCTCTTGGCCTCAGCAGGAGCAGGCAGGAATGTTTGTTGGAGCAGGCAGGAATGTTTGCTAAAGCAGTAAAGACCTCACCAATCCGTGTAAAAAAAAACCCAAAATACAAAGGGCAATAGATTGTCATTCAGTGCTCAACATCCATTGAAATAACAAGCGAAACATGGTTTTGGAGAGTTTCTTCTGTTAAAAACATTCCATGTCTGTCTGCTGTGATAAACTGCCCCAGCACATTCCTGTCTGATTCGGAAATCCATCTGCCTGAGCCTGGGGTCAGAGCCTGGGATGGGAGGATGGTGGGACAGAGGGACAGGGGGACAGAGGGACAGGGGGACAGAGGGACAGAGGGACACACGGACAGAGGGACAGAGGGACAGAGGGACAGGGGGACAGAGGGACAGAGGGACAGGGGGACAGAGGGACAGAGGGACAGGGGGACAGGGGGACAGGGGGACAGAGGGACAGAGGGACAGAGGGACAGGGGGACAGAGGGACAGAGGGACAGGGGCACAGAGGGACAGAGGGACAGGGGCACAGAGGGACAGGGGGACAGGGGCACAGAGGGACAGAGGGACAGAGGGACAGGGGGACAGAGGGACGGGGGACAGAGGGACAGGGGGACAGGGAGACAGAGGGACACAGAGACAGGGGGACACAGAGACAGAAGGACAGAGGGACACAGGGACAGAGGGACAGGGGACTGCAGGCAGTCCCAGGCCAGCCCCAACAGGCAGCTCTCCCCACCGCAGCCAGGGGCTGCACAGTGCTCGGGGACCCCCGAGGCAGGGCTGCCTCCCTCCCTCCCTCCGTCCCCCCCAGCCCCCAGCACCGCTGCTCTGGGCCAGGAGCACGGACACCACCGTTCCTTTCTGTCCCCTGTTCCAGCCCCAGAGACTGTGCTGTCCTAGCACAGAGCCCCAGAATGGCTTCACTATTGAAAAGGATGAGCTTTACTCAGTTCCATCCTCCCTGGCATGGGCCGGGACACCTTCCACTTTCCCAGATTATTCCAAGCCCCAATGTCCAGCCTGGCCTTGGACACTTCCAGGGATCCAGGGGCAGCCACAGCTTCTCTGGGCACTTGTGCCAGGGTCTCCCCACCCTCCCAGGGAACAATTCCTCCGCAGTCCCATCTCCCCGTGCCCCCTCTGAGGCCATTTCCCCCATCCCTGTCCCTGTCCCGTTCCCGTTCCCATTCCCATTCCCGTTCCCGTTCACATTCCCATTCCCTGTCCCGCTTTGCCCTGTCCCGTTCCCATTCTCATTTCCGTTCCCATTCCCTGTCGCATTCCCTGTCCCGTTCCCGTTCCCATTCCCATTCCCTGTCCCGTTCCCGTTCCCGTTCCCATTCCAATTCCCTGTCCCGCTTTTCCCTGTCCCGTTCCCATTCCCTGTCCCGTTCCCATTCCCTGTCCCGTTCCCATTCCCTGTCCCGTTCCCGTTCCCATTCCCATTCCAATTCCCTGTGCCCGCTTTTCCCTGTCCCGTTCCCATTCCCTGTCCCGTTCCCATTCCCGTTCCCGTTCCCATTCCCATTCCAATTCCCTGTCCCGCTTTTCCCTGTCCCGTTCCCGTTCCCTGTCCCGTTCCCATTCCCGTTTCCTGTCCCGTTCCCGTTCCCATTCCCATTCCCTGTCCCGTTCCCATTCCTATTCCCTGTCCCGTTCCCATTCCCGTTCCCATTCCCATTCCCTGTCCCGTTCCCATTCCCATTCCCGTTTCCTGTCCCGTTCCCATTCCCATTCCCTGTCCCGTTCCCATTCCTATTCCCTGTCCCGTTCCCGTTCCCATTCCCATTCCCATTCCCGTTCCCGCTTTTCCATGTCCCCGTCCCCTCCGCGGCACGCGCCCCCGCACGCCATTGGCCAGGGCAGTTCCGTGCCGGTTTGTGATTGGCTGAGCGCGGCGCGCGGCCCGAGCGAGCTCCAATGAAAGGAGCGCTCGGGCACCGCGAGCGGCGGCGGCGGCGCGGGAGCAGCGGAGCGGGAGGAGGTGAGTGAGGAATGGTTCCTGTCCCGGGAATGGTTCCTGTACCGGGAATGGTTCCTGTCCCGGGAATGGTTCCTGTACCGGGAATGATCTGTGTCCCGGGAATGATCCCTGTACCGGGAATGATCTGTGTGTGTCCCGGGAATGATCCCTGTACCGGGAATGATCTGTGTCCCGGGAATGGTTCCTGTCCCGGGAATGGTTCCTGTACCGGGAATGGTTCCTGACCCGGGAATGGTTCCTGTCCCGGGAATGGTTCCTGTCCCGGGAATGATCTGTGTGTGTCCCGGGAATGGTTCCTGTCCCGGGAATGGTTCCTGTACCGGGAATGGTTCCTGACCCGGGAATGGTCCCTGTACCGGGAATGGTTCCTGACCCGGGAATGGTTCCTGTCCCGGGAATGATCTGTGTGTGTCCCGGGAATGATCCCTGTACCGGGAATGGTTCCTGTCCCGGGAATGATCTGTGTGTGTCCCGGGAATGGTTCCTGTACCGGGAATGGTTCCTGTCCCGGGAATGATCTGTGTGTGTGTGTCCCGGGAATGGTCCCTGACCCGGGAATGGTTCCTGTCCCGGGAATGGTCCCTGACCCGGGAATGGTCCCTGTACCGGGAATGATCTGTGTGTGTCCCGGGAATGATCCCTGTACCGGGAATGGTCCCTGACCCGGGAATGATCTGTGTGTGTCCCGGGAATGGTTCCTGTCCCGGGAATGGTTCCTGACCCGGGAATGGTTCCTGACCCGGGAATGGTCCCTGACCCGGGAATGGTTCCTGACCCGGGAATGGTTCCTCTCCCGGGAATGATCTGTGTGTGTCCCGGGAATGATCCCTGTCCCGGGAATGATCCGTGTGTGTCCCGGGAATGATCCGTGTGTGTCCCGGGAATTGATCTGTGTCCCGGGAATGATCCGTGTCCTGGGAATGATCCCCGACCCAGGACAGCCCGGGGAACATCGGGAGCGATCCCGATTCCTGTCCCGGGACAGCCCGGGATACACCGGGAGCGGTGTCCGTGTCCAGGATACACCGGGAGCGGTGTCCGTGTCCGGAGGTGTCCGGGATACACCGGGAGCGGTGTCCAGGTCCAGAGGTGTCCGGGATACACCGGGAGCGGTGTCCAGGTCCGGAGGTGTCCGGGATACACCGGGAGCGGTGTCCAGGTCCGGAGGTGTCCGGGATACACCGGGAGCGGTGTCCGTGTCCGGAGGTGTCCGGGATACACCGGGAGCGGTGTCCAGGTCCGGAGGTGTCCGGGATACACCGGGAGCGGTGTCCAGGTCCGGAGGTGTCCGGGATACACCGGGAGCGGTGTCCAGGTCCGGAGGTGTCCGGGATACACCGGGAGCGGTGTCCAGGTCCGGAGGTGTCCAGGATACACCGGGAGCGGTGTCCGGAGGTGTCCGGGATACACCGGGAGCGGTGTCCGTGTCCGGAGGTGCCCGGGAGGGCGGGTGCACCCCGGGCAGAGCACGGCTGAGCGACGCCCGGGTTATTTTTCCCCAGTATCCCTCATCTCCCTCTTTCCTGCCCTCGCAGCCCGCCCGGTAGCGGCGGCCGGGCACCGCAAACCCTCCGCGAGGGGCCGGGGGGACAGAGCCCACCCTGCAGTTCTTCCCTGCTGCCCGGTTCAGTGCCCGGTTCTCTGCCCGGTTCCCTGCCCCGTTCCCTGCCCCGTTCCCTGCCCGGTTCCGTGCCCCGTTCCCTGCCCGGTTCTCTGCCCGGTTCCGTGCCCGATTCCGTGCTCCGTTCCCTGCCCCGTTCCGTGCCCGGTTCCGTGCCCCGTTCCCTGCCCCGTTCCGTGCTCCGTTCCGTGCCCGGTTCAGTGCCCGGTTCCGTGCTCCGTTCCCTGCCCCGTTCCGTGCTCCGTTCCGTGCCCCGTTCCCTGCCCGATTCCGTGCTCCGTTCCGTGCCCGGTTCCTTGCTCGGTTCCCTGCCCGGTTCTCTGCCCGGTTCCGTGCCCGGTTCTCTGCCCGGTTCCCTGCCCCGTTCCGTGCCCGGTTCTCTGCCCGGTTCCGTGCCCGGTTCCGTGTCTGCTCCCGGGATTAGTTAGTGCCGCAAGCGCTCCACGGACAGAGCAGAATGTGATGTGTGGATTCACTGGCGATGTGTGGATTCACTGGTGATGATGAGTTAACTGGAGATGTGTGGATTCACTGGTGATGATGAGTTAACTGGAGATGTGTGGATTAACTGGAGATGTGTGGATTCACTGGTGATGATGAGTTAACTGGAGATGTGTGGATTCACTGGTGATGATGAGTTAACTGCTGTAGGCAGAGCTGTGCCGGGCCGCGCTCCGGGGGCACTGAGGGGTTCCCGTGTCCCCTGCAGGACAGTGTCCTCTGGAGATGTTCGCTGCAGGAATTCGCGGCTGTTCCCGCAGGGTCCCGAGAGCCGCCGGGCGCTGCCGGCTCTGGGCTGCGGGGAAGGGATTCTGATTGCCGGATAGCACCGAGTGCGGTGGCAGCAGCTGCTCCCTCCTCTGCTCCTCTCGTGCTCCGGGATGAGCTCAGCACCCCGTGTCACCCCGGTGTGATCCCGTCTGTCTGGGCAGTGCCCGGTGTGTGCCCTGCGACCACCCTGGGCCACCTCAGCCCCTGCCCTGTGGGCTTGCTTCCCTCCCCGTGAAGTTTCCTGCCCAGCCGGGCTGTGTGGAGGTGTCGCACCTCGTGTCCCGTTGGGTTTGAGCTGAGGACTGGCTGTTCCTTGCGGGACAGGCAGAGCTTGGTGTTTGCAGCAGGAGCCCATGTGGCTGACACGGTGTGTGTGACTGGGCTGTGCTCTGCTCCTCAGCATCCTCCTGCCCTGCTCTCCCTGAAACACAGCACGCTTTGGGGGTTCAGGGTTCTTCCTTCCCTCCCACCTCCCTCCCTCCCTCCCTGATGACCCTGCTGGCTGTCCCACCACGGGACAAGGGCTGGCACCGCCGGGGTGGCACCCTGGGGTGGCCCTGTCCCGGCAGGAGGAGGTTGGTGTTTGGTGGGACCTGCTGGAGGAACCCAGAGCAATGTGTGCTCCCCCAGCACGCTGCTGGTACCTCAGGCACATCCTCGGGGTCCCGGCTGCCGTGGGGAGGGCACCTTTGGGTGCCAGCTGGGGCCCCGGGAAGCTCTTGCCAGGCGCTCAGTGGGGATGGATGCCACAGGAGTGAAACCTGAGCCTTTTTCAGGCTGCTGGGCTGTGCTCAGCCTCAGTTCCTGCCCTGTCTGCAGAAGGGGGGTCTGAGCAGGGCCGAGCTCCTGCCAGCAGCCCCAGGCTGGGGGTCCCTCGGGGGGCAGTGCAGGAGCAGGGCTGCGTTGGGACAGCAAGGAGGGCTGAGCAGATCCCTGCTGTGGGATGAGCCCTGGCAGAGCTGTTTCTGCACCAGAGCCATCTCCCAGCAGCTTCTCGAGCATCTACAGGGGATGCAGCAGGGAGGGCTCACACTGCTGTGTGAGTGCACCCCAAAAAGCTGTGTGAATGCAGAAACCATCAGAAACCTCCCAAAATGTGCGGCTGGACGCTCAGCTGCCGTTGGTGGATGGGCAGAGAGGACAGGATGTCACCTTTAGTGTCACTTGAGTGTGGCAGGCAGGCTGCGGTGGGAGGTGTGGCTCTGCTGGGGGACCCTCCTGGCCTCAGTGGCCCTGTGTGGCCAGAGGCTGCCCCAGCTCCCGCAGTTCTGCTGCCTGTCTCCTCTCACCTGAACACTGCAGGATGGAAAGAGACATCTCAGCTAATTTGTACTTCAAAAGGGATGTGAAATGACATCATGAAAACAAGGAAAAAGAATAATGCAGGCCCTGTATCAGTGTCTGAATAATCTACGTCCAAACAGAAATGGGTGTCTCTGCAGTAGGCGGCTGTTTCATTTCCTGAATCCTAAGACGGGCACTTTTTCTGGGCATGGTGTGGAATACTGTCAAATTTTAATTTAGCTTGGCAGTGTCACACAGCCAGTCTGGGCAAGTCAGGGAAGGCAAGTCTGGAACTCATTAGAGCTTGTTGCGAGGCCCCGAAAATTTGATTTTCAATCACTGTTGGGTTTAATTATTGTTGATGTCTTGGCTAGCGTATTCTGAGATTCTTTCTGAGGAAATTAAAGCAGCATGAGTGGGACAGCGTTCTGTTTGGCACAGGGCTTGTTTAGATTAAATTCTGAGTGGAGAGTTAAAGCTCAAAGCAGGGAGAAGGCGATGGCTGGCACGGCGCGAGGCTGGAGCGGGCCCAGCTGGCCAGGCAGGCTCTGGGGCTTGTGTACTGTTCTCACTAAACTCTGTCCCTTCTGGGAACAAAACAACCCACAGAGCTGAAAGCACCCATCAAAGCCAAGGGAAAGTTTACTCAGTTAATATAGATTTTGGTTCTTTAACTTGTTCTTTCTTCGCTTCTTCAGCATGGCACTTGCAGACATCCAAAGCACCTGCAGCACAGCAGGGAAGTGCTGCTGTTGCAGGGACAAGTGGGCTCCAGGGTATGGTCTGGGGGTCTTGGTGCCCCAGGTAGAGGCAGGAGCTCCCTCTTCATCAGCAAAGTACCTGGATGTGTGAAGAGCTCTCTGCAGGTGAGGTCCAATCCCTTGGAGCTTTTATAAACTTATCCATCCCAGCTGGAATCTCAGCTTTGTGGCTCATGTGCTCGTAAGCTGAGTGCCTTGGTCGGGGTGTGCAGGGTGCCTGGGCTGAGCCCCGAGCAGTTCCTGCAGCCTGGCAGGTGCCTGGCTCCGTGGGAAGGATGCTCAGCTCCCAAAGAACAGGGGGATTTTCTGTGGGACACATCTGAGCCGCCTCTGCCGTGTCCCAGAGCTCTGTCAGCGGTTTGGGTGGGTGGTGGTGAGGATGCTGAGCCAGGGGCCGTGGAGGCTGTGCCCGAAGGTGCTGCTGCTCCGTGGTGTAAACGCTGTCAGAGCTGTAAAAAAACAGCTTCATCTCGGCTCTGTGGGCCTGGACCAGGAACCTGTGAGCAGTTCCACCCCTGGGAGTTGTCTGTCCCTTGCAGAGCTCATGCTCATCATGTCTGGCTGTAGCTGCCTCCAGCAGAAGCTGGCTTTCATTATGGAGCTGGCAGCGTCTCTGCAGAGCCACCCTGGAGGATCAGGAGCTTGGTCCCAGTGCTGGGGACACGTCACACGTGGCTGGTGGCCCGGGGAGGTGGCTGTGACGGCCCTGGAAGCTGGTTTGTCCTCGTGGGGTGGAATCCCTGCTCACAGAGCAGTGTCCCTGTGCTGGAGCCCGGGGGAGGTCACAGCTGTCACTGGGAAGCAGATGTGGCTCTTAACAGAGAAACCTGCTCTGGGCAATTCCATATAGCCATGGAATCATAAAGCAGCACAGGGGTTAAAGACCTTATTCTGGGGCTTGGACTCAGAGCTAAGCTGAGTCAAATAAAATGCAATTTACAAATTACAAAATCCCTCTGGTCCTGCAGAGAGGCTGTGTCTGGAGTATTTGTTTAGGCTGGGGTTTTTCTCCTCTTTTTTAAAGAAGGAAATACTGTATTTCAGCCATCCAGGAAAGGCAGTACTCAGATGTCCCATCTTGGAGCTACTGTTCCGTTTAGAGATGGGGCTCAGAGAAAGGGGAATATTTCCAGGCAGCTATTTGCAATTTTTGGAGAGCTGGAGTTTCCTAATGCTGGTACCAGCCTGATTCCTCACATTTCTATCATCCCACCTACTCCCAACACTGACTCTGTTGCTTAGGTACATCTGATGAGCACAGGAAAGCAAATTCTCTCCAGAGCATCCAGTGATGGTTGCCTGTGTCTTGCCAGGATCTGGGGTGGCACTGTCCCTCAGCTCCTGCCATGGGATCAGGGCACAGAATGGGACATCACCCTGAGCCCCCCACCTGAGTGCTCTGCAGCCCTGCACATCTGTTTAATTCAGTCTGGGGGCAGTTCTTCCCATTCCAGACACTTCTTCACATCTTGGTTTGAGCCTATAATTATCTGAAGCACTGTCTGGCTTGTGAAAAAATCTGATTTTTCAGCATTTGCCCTTCTCTTATCATTAATTCACACATTGTTAGTGAAGAAAGGAATGCTGCCAGCTATGTGCTCTTGGAAGAGGGAGGTATTTGCAGAGGCCCTGGTTGTTGGAGCTCTGTCATCCTGTAGGTTGGGATCTGGCAGCTCCACTGAAACAGTTCCCTCCAGTATCAGTGCCTTTGCCTGGTCTTTATGTTGCTAAAATAAAGGGCAGCAAACTTCCTACTCCACAAAGTTTAGTACAATAAGTGCTTCCAGTATCCAGAGGATATCAACCCATTCACTGACGCCTTAAAGAAATCCAGTAGAGAGAATTTGAGATGAAGGACAGCCTTTGTAAGGGAATTTGGTAACTGGGATAACACTTGCTTGGAATCTGGCAGGGAAACAAATTTCTTGCAGGTCATGATTACAATGGATATTTTCTGTGAAAATGAGAAGAGAATAAACCATGGCTTTGCTGTTTTCAGCACTGCAGTGGTGAGTGTGTTTATTGGTTAATGCACCTCTGAGGGCAGTTGTTTGCCTTGCTCAGATTTATTCCCCTTGCAGTTGCTGTCAAGGAGCCTCTCCTGAAATGCAGAGCAGCCCCAGGTGTCCCAGCCCAGCTGAGCCCTCCTGCAGGAGCTTCAGGGGCCACTTTGGGCTGCTCTGTGCCAGGACTGGGAGCTGCTTCCTGAGCACACCTGAGGCTGGACCTCACCTTCAGAGGAACTTTAAGGTCCCTTGCAACCCAAAGCATTGTTTGCTGGCCATTAGCAGCTAAGGAGGAATTAACCAAGTGCCCAACATGTGAACTGGAGGGAGCAGCATTCCCTCGCTGGCACTCTTCTGTTGGATGAGAACCCTGCACTCTCCAGTTACTGGCAATCCACAAGGAAGTTTGAGCTAACCCCAAATCCTTAAGGAAGTTTGAGCCAGCCCCAAATCCTTAAGGAAGTTTGAGCCAGCCCCAAATCCTTAAGGAAGTTTGAGCCAGCCCCAAATCCTTAAGGAAGTTTGAGCCAGCCCCAAATCCTTAAGGAAGTTTGAGCCAGCCCCAAATCCTTAAGGAAGTTTGAGCCAGCCCACTGTTATTATTCAAGCTTAGCTCTGTTATAGTCAAGTAATGACAGCAAATGATCTGCTGTCTGTCCCTGTCCCTCAGCAGTTGTGCTGAGCACTGATCCCACCCCTGTGAATATTGTGTGGCTTTTCCCTGTTCCTTTGTTCACAGCTCTTTCAGAGTTTGTTGTAAATCTTCAAAACTCATGGCAGCTGCAGGAACCCCAGGGTTCTGGAGGTCCCTCACTCACTCCCTGGAGCTGTGCTTCAGGGTAGGGTGTCTGGTGCTGCAGGGTTTGGATGGAGCCCGTGGTGGCCACCGGGCAGCACTGGCTGTGGGGAGAGGTGAAACGAGGACCTGGGCTCTGGAGGGCTGCTGGGAACTTGGAGTAACTTTTTGGAAACCAGCTTTTCCTCTTCCCTCCCTAAAAAGGAGGAGAAAACATACTTGAGGTAGTTACGTGTCTCCAGCACCGTTTTCAGTCCCCAAATAGGGTGTTGTGCAATAAATGCTTTTGGGATCCAGAAGCCTCTGTGGGAGCAGGAGGGTCCCCTTTGCCAGACCCTTCTGGGTCTGTGGCTGTGGCACCGTGTCCCCAAAGCCCTCCTGGGGCTGGAGAGCCACGGGTGACTCGGGAGGGAAAACTGCTCTGGGACACTTCCCCTGCTTCTGCCCAGGGACACCCAGCAGAGTGCTCAGAGAGAGCGGGGTGCTGCCCGTGCTGTGCTGGGATCTGATGGGATCTGATGGGATCTGTGCTGGGATCTGTGCTGGGATCTGTGCTGGGATCTGCTGGGATCTTGCTGGCCAGAAGGTGACAGAACAAGGACCCTTGTGGGGTCTCAGCTGAGCAGCAAACAGGGCAGGCTGTGGAGCTGGAGCCTGAGCTGCTCCATCTCACCAGCCCTGCCAGGGAAGCTCAGTGATCCCTTCCAGAGGATTCCTCAAGGTCTAAACCAAGCTGGAGCCGTGTTTGGGTTCTTTCCCTGTCCCTTGTCATTGCAGGCTCTCTGTTTTCCAGCTGCTCAGTGAAGGATGCCCTGCCTTTGGCCGCTGTAACAGCAAACCATGGCATTACTGGTGTGTTCCTGACGCTGCTCAGCAATGTTTTTGTGGGGAGAGCAGCCTCCACTTCCCAGCATTTCACTACCCAAGAATTTCCTCTGCCCTGACTTGCTTTCTCTCTTCTAGCAGCAAGAATGCTGTGAGGCACAGAAAGCCAAAACAGAAATCTCACAAGGAGTTTCTATCTAGTCCTGGTGAGCAGCAGTGAACACCCACGGACGGGTGATTTTCATCTGTTTTCAGTGAGCAGCAAGAAGTGCAGCACAACCACAGCCCCCATGTCACTGCACCGCCACCTCTCCTCCCCAGAGCATTTCCCCACTGTTCACTATGGAAACCACCCCAAAAGCCCAGTTCCAGAGGCCTGGAAACATGCCACATTCCCAAAAGAATGGAGAAAGACCAGGGAGGGCCAAGGTGCAGGAAGGCAAGTTTAGCACCAGGTTATGGCAGTGCAGCTCCTGCCTGACCTCCTGACCTGCACAGATCCATGTGCAGTGTATGAGCTCCATAAACTGCATCAAAACTGCCTTTAAACGAGAGCTGAGCTCTCTGTGGATGAGGGGAAGGTGGCTCTCCAGTGTGTGGGCATGTTCCCTGATGTGCCAGCCCCTCTCTTCCCTCGCTCTGAAGGGAAATCCTTCATCCCAAGCATCCTTAAATAAACTTGCAGCAGGGTTGCATGGACACGCTCCAGTGGTGTTTGGGAGGTTTCAGGCTTCATGGGGCAGAAGGAATGGCTGAAGAAATCCCTGTCTGAAGGACAATATACACTCTGAGTGCTGTCCCAGGTGGCCTGTGAGGATAAAGCCTTTCCAGCTCGGTGTCCTGCTCTTTTCCAGATGTCGGGGAGCCAGCCCCAGGTGGCAAGAGGCGTTCCTTGCTTGCGCTGCAGAGGGCTGTGCACGGGCTTCGAGCCACACTCCTGGAGGTAACCCTGGTCCTGTCCTGCATCCTGCCTCAAATGTGCTCAGTGACAGAACAGCTCCTTATTTCATACTTTATTTCCAGTTTCTCCTGTTAAAAACACAAATCTGGGTAAATGGCCCCTGATGTCAGCAGCTGGTGGGAGCAGAGCAGGACAGTGCCCAGCTCAGGGCAGGGGCTGCTCCCTGCCCCAGCAGGACAACAAAGGGGCTTTAAAATGGAATGCAGACATTCAGCTATCACTAATTAAAAGAGAATTAGTGTCTCACAAACACTGGGCTCCTCTGTGCCCCCGGGGAGCTCCCCTGGAGGTGTGCAGGGAGGCTGTGGTCCAGCTGTGCTGCTGCAGCTGGACTGCCTCAGATGCCTTCAGCTCCCACTTGTGATACCTCACCTGTGTGGAATCCAAACTTTAAAGCACTCATTTGGTGGAAGCACAACCATTTTTTTAATTGACTCCATTAAAGGCTGGTTGGACTCATTCTTGCTCCAAGATCCTGCTGAAATCCTCGGGGTTGTGTCAGAGTTACTTTTCCCCTCTTGCTATTAGTGTTTGATGGCAGTGAAGGCCACAGGAGTGTCCTTAGACACTTGTCTGTGTGATTTATATCTATTATAGTTCAAATTACAGTCAATTAAGCATCAGTTCCTTCCAGCAGCCGCTTTTTTAATGGCATTTGAAGATTCATAATAGGTGAGGCTGGTGCTGGTCTGCTGGAATCTGGTGAGGAGACTAATCTCCACTCTAGTGATGCTTGAAGGGGTTTCCAGAGTTCAGGGGAAGCAGCAGCAGCTCCCCATGGCTGGGAGGCAGCAGATTTTGTAGTGCCAGGACCCAGGGAATGGCTCCCAGCACCAGAGGGCAGGGCTGGATGGGATTTTGGGCAGGAATTGTTCCTGGGAGGGTGGGCAGGTCTTGGCACAGGTGCCCAGAGCAGCTGGGGCTGTCCCTGGATCCCTGGCAGTGCCCAAGACCAGGCTGGACATTGGGGCTGGAGCACCTGGGACAGTGGGAGGTGTCCCTGGGACAGTGGGAGGTGTGGGTGGCACTGGGTGGGATTTAAGATCCCTCCCAACCCAAACCATCCCATCCTGAGCCTTTTGTCCGTGCCATGAGCTGTGTTTGACCCTTGGGAGAGGCCCCAGGAGTGAGCCCAGCGCAGCTCAGGGCTGGGGCTCTCTCTTGGGCTCAGGAAGATGTGCAAGTCGTGCAAGTGCAGCCAGGAGGAGCACGGCCTGAGCTCGGAGCTGGACGATGACCGCAAGATCGGCCGCCTGCTCTCCGCCTCCAAGTACTCCTCGCTCACGGCGCGGCTCAAGGGCGGCGACGGCGGCCGCATCTACAAGAGGAACCGCATGATCGTCACCAACCCCAACATCTCGGGCAAGGACCCCACCTTCGACACCATCACCTACGAGTGGGCTCCCCCAGGGCTCACCCAGAAACTGGTAAGGGGATCCACGGGGGGCTGGGCTCGCTCCCTGGGGAACAGAACTCTGCTCTGGAGGAGAGTTATTGGGGAGAAACAGAAATGGTAAACCAGGGTTTGCCTCAGAGAGCAGAGACGTACAGAGCACTCCGTGTTTTGGAAAACTGTAAATAAGCAGAGCAGGTGGGAGACAGGGGTGCAATGCCTTGGGGTTTTATAGCTTTGTTTACATTTCTGGGAGAAGTCTTAATGGATTTTACAACTAGAAAGCTCTTCTGGTAAAGCTCATCTGCACCAAAAGCATGGCTGAGGAGAGATGCCATGCCTGCAGCCCACGGCTGCTCCAGAGCCCCAGGCTGGATGTGAGAACCACTCCTCCAGGCCTCAGGGGTGTCTGGGCAGAGGAGAGGGGTTTGGTTCCTGGTGAGCACATGGGGCTGCTCAGCAGCTGCCTGGGTGTGCCTCAGGCTCTTCTCCTGCTCTCAGGAGCATCCCTGTGCTGCTGGAGGAGCCCTTCCCTGGAGAGTGGGCTCAGAGGCCCCACTGCCAGGCTCCCTCACCCTCCCTTGGATGGAGAACTGCAGCCCCTGCCTGTTCCAGCAGCCTCCAGGAGCTCCTGCCCCAGGAGCAGGAGTGGAGGCTCCTTGTGCCAGGCCAAGAGCTGAGCTCTGTGCCCAGGAGCTCCTCCTGCAGCTCCTGCCTGCCCTGCCCAGTGCTGCTGCTGCCAGAACCACTCTCATACCAAGCTCTGCAGCTGGGAATTTTTTCCTTACGGTTTAGGTATAATCTGGTCCAAAGAAAAAATTTGTTCTAAAGAGAGCTCAGGGTAAAAAGGTGAGATAGGGAGTGTGGTCCTGTTCTGAGAGCAGGATCCAGAACCAAGCCCCCAGCCCAGCTCCACCTCCCTCCTGTGCCTGGTTTCCATCTGGACCAGCTGTGTGGGAAGGGGTGGAAGTGGTTTTTGGCATGTGGAAGTGAGAGCCAGCAGAGCATTTCTTGCTGGAATGCATTTAGCTGGCTTTTTGCTGTGCTGTGGTATAAAACCATTCCATATTCCACTGTCAGGAGCAGGCAGTGAAGAGCTTCTGTTCCTCAGATGAAACAAAGAGCTGCAGGCTGTTGATACAAACAGCTGAAAGCTGCTGAAAATGCAACCAGACCTTTTTAAAGGATAATTTGGGATACAGATGTGAAAGTGCAGTCAGAGTCCCCAGAGCCAGAGCAGTTAATTTGGATTAAAAGCCAGTTGTGCCCTGAGGGCCTTGAACAGGCTGGGTGGGGCATGAGCTGTGTGCTGGGAATGCTTCCTCAGGGTCCTTCCCTTCCCTTCCCTTCCCTTCCCTTCCCTTCCCTTCCCTTCCCTTCCCTTCCCTTCCCTTCCCTTCCCTTCCCTTCCCTTCCCTTCCCTTCCCTTCCCTTCCCTTCCCTTCCCTTCCCTTCCCTTCCCTTCCCTTCCCTTCCCTTCCCTTCCCTTCCCTTCCCCCCGACACGGGAGGTTCAAACACTTTATGAAAGATTTTGATCTCTTTATAGCACCTGGGCAGGCTGGAATATGTCTTGGTTCAGGTAAACAACAGCTTTGGAGACAACCTTGATAAGTTCTGGCTGGCAGATCAGCCTGACAGGCTTTGAGGAGAAGTGTTGGTGTCAGTGTTGGTGTCAGTGGTGGATGTCAGTGGTGGTGTCAGTGTTGGTGTCAGTGTTGGTGTCAGTGTTGGTGTCAGTGTTGGTGTCAGTGTTGGTGTCAGTGGTGGATGTCAGTGTTGGATGTCAGTGTTGGTGTCAGTGTTGGTGTCAGTGTTGGTGTCAGTGTTGATGTCAGTGTTGGATGTCAGTGTTGGATGTAAGAGGTGGATGTCAGTGTTGGATGTCAGTGTTGGTGTCAGTGTTGGTGTCAGTGGTGGATGTCAGTGTTGGTGTCAGTGTTGGTGTCAGTGTTGGTGTCAGTGGTGGATGTCAGTGTTGATGTCAGTGTTGGATGTCAGTGTTGGTGTCAGTGGTGGATGTCAGTGTTGGTGTCAGTGTTGGTGTCAGTGTTGGTGTCAGTGTTGGTGTCAGTGGTGGATGTCAGTGTTGGTGTCAGTGTTGGTGTCAGTGGTGGTGTCAGTGGTGGTGTCAGTGTTGGTGTCAGTGTTGGTGTCAGTGTTGGTGTCAGTGTTGGTGTCAGTGTTGGTGTCAGTGTTGATGTCAGTGGTGGATGTCAGTGTTGGTGTCAGTGTTGGTGTCAGTGTTGGTGTCAGTGTTGGTGTCAGTGTTGGTGTCAGTGTTGGTGTCAGTGTTGGTGTCAGTGTTGGTGTCAGTGGTGGATGTCAGTGGTGGATGTCAGAGGTGGATGTCAGTGTTGGTGTCAGTGTTGGTGTCAGTGTTGGTGTCAGTGTTGGTGTCAGTGTTGGTGTCAGTGGTGGATGTCAGTGTTGGTGTCAGTGTTGGATGTCAGTGTTGGTGTCAGTGTTGGTGTCAGTGTTGGATGTCAGTGTTGGTGTCAGTGTTGGATGTCAGTGTTGGTGTCAGTGTTGGTGTCAGTGTTGGTGTCAGTGTTGGTGTCAGTGGTGGATGTCAGTGTTGGTGTCAGTGGTGGATGTCAGTGTTGGTGTCAGTGTTGGTGTCAGTGTTGGTGTCAGTGGTGGATGTCAGTGTTGGATGTCAGTGTTGGATGTCAGTGTTGGTGTCAGTGGTGGATGTCAGTGGTGGATGTCAGTGGTGGATGTCAGTGTTGGTGTCAGTGTTGGTGTCAGTGCTGGATGTCAGTGTTGGTGTCAGTGTTGGTGTCAGTGGTGGATGTCAGTGTTGGTGTCAGTGTTGGATGTCAGTGTTGGTGTCAGTGTTGGTGTCAGTGTTGGTGTCAGTGTTGGTGTCAGTGTTGATGTCAGTGTTGGTGTCAGTGTTGGTGTCAGTGTTGGTGTCAGTGTTGGTGTCAGTGTTGGTGTCAGTGTTGGTGTCAGTGGTGGATGTCAGTGTTGGTGTCAGTGTTGGTGTCAGTGTTGGTGTCAGTGTTGGTGTCAGTGTTGGTGTCAGTGGTGGTGTCAGTGGTGGTGTCAGTGTTGGTGTCAGTGTTGGTGTCAGTGGTGGTGTCAGTGTTGGTGTCAGTGTTGGTGTCAGTGTTGGATGTCAGTGGTGGATGTCAGTGTTGGTGTCAGTGGTGGATGTCAGTGTTGGTGTCAGTGGTGGATGTCAGTGTTGGTGTCAGTGTTGGTGTCAGTGTTGGTGTCAGTGTTGGATGTCAGTGTTGGTGTCAGTGTTGGTGTCAGTGGTGGTGTCAGTGTTGGTGTCAGTGTTGGTGTCAGTGGTGGATGTCAGTGGTGGATGTCAGTGTTGGTGTCAGTGTTGGTGTCAGTGTTGGTGTCAGTGTTGGTGTCAGTGTTGGTGTCAGTGTTGGTGTCAGTGTTGGTGTCAGTGTTGGATGTCAGCCTCTCTCAGGATGCTTTCAAAGGGATTTGGGCCAAGAAGCTGTTAGTGCTCAACTGCCTCGCTCCAGTGGCTTCCTCCTGAAGGAAGGCTGGGAACTTGGGATGGCTTTTAACCTTGTTTTGCTGAAGTGGATGGTCGATAATAGGAGGAAGTTCAGAGCATGTTCTCGTTAAGCTGTGCCTGCAGAAGTCATGAAGCAGATACTGGGGTCCTTGGGGAGGGTGAAAAGAGCAGGTCATAAAATAGCCCAAAGATCCAGTAGTGAACAGTGAAAACTAAAATGCTCTTCTTCCAAATTACCTGCACTCAGGCAACAGAGTGAGGCATTGGCCATAAACAATAAGTGATAGCAGCAGATGCAGCAACTTTTTCTTATTCTTCATGGCAGTTTTTGGTGTCAGGTTGGATTTTTTTTCACCCCTAATCTTTTCTCTGGACACAATTTTTATGACATCTACAATTATAACTTTCAGCATTCCCTTGGTCAGCGGGTGAAATCCCACTACATGTCTGGGCAGATACTGAAACCTGGCTTTGAGCAGGCTTTAAGGAAGCCTTTAAAAAATCCTTGAGGCTTTGCTTTCCTTGCTCTCAGCACAAACACTGCACTGGGAATGGGGATGCTGGGGTGGACCAGGAGGCTCCAGGTGCCCATGCTGCCCCTTGCTCTGGTGGAAGTGTGCATTAGTCTTGGCACATCAGTGCATCAAGGATTTCCCCACGCTGCTGCCCTGCTGGAGCTCGTGCTGTCCTGCTGCTCTGCTCCCACAGCATCAGTTCCCTTTCCTGGCCATTTCTGGGGCAGTGCCTGTGCGAGCCTGGGAGCAGCAGTCAGGGAATCCTTGCCTTTCTCCTGACGTTCCTCTTCGGATTCCTCACACCTGTGAAAGCCATTTGTGCACCAGATCAGTGCCCCAGCATCCCACAGCTCTCTCGTAGCTGTTCCCAAGCACCACCAACCTTCCCAGGAAAATGGACATCAGCCTCACCTTTGCACAGGGCACAATGTACAGGGTGTTGATGCCTGATGTCCCAGTGTGCAGTGAATTTAACCTGCACCCCAAGGCTTGGGAAGAAGCCCTGCTTCCATTAAATCATTATCTACTGCTATTCCAAATTTCCTGTCAGGAATTCCGGCCGGCAGCGCTGCTCTCTGGCTCAGAGTAGCCAAGGTAAAAGTGACTTGGAAGTTTTTGCTGACATGCTGAAGAGTTCAGTGCTGTGCAAGCATTTCTGTGTTGAAAAGGCCAGCCTGGACCAGCCAATGTGCCACAAATGGTTAAATCCCTTTGCTAAGTTTTTTCAGATGGGGTTTTTAAGTGCTGGTCCAGTAAGAAGCAAATCTAATGCAGCTGGATGCTGGTCTAACAGGGAATGGCAGGGAGCCAACTGGCTGCCCTGCCACTCTTCACACTACAATAGGAAAATGCTGGAGTGGGAACCTCCCTTCCCTTATTCCTGGCCAGGAGAAGTTAACTGTGCAGCCCCCATGCCCACAAGCACTGACCCAGCCTGGGACTGAGGGGTTTACTCTGCTGTCGAGGTAGGGGCCAGTTAAGTCAAAGGCTTCATTTTGGGCATTTCCTTTCTGTGTCACAGGGCATCTGTGACCAAACACCTTCCCTCTGCTGTGAAATCAGCAGCCAGGTGGAATTGGTGGCTGTCAGTGTCACAGACCTAACTGCTACCTCGATTTTTCCTGTCCTGAGATGATTTCATTAATTGATAAGGGGTGATCCTTCACTGTGAAGTGCTGTGCACCAGCCCCGTGGGGCTCTGGGCTGCTCAGTGTGGCCTTTGACTCACTCCCTGCAGCTCTCCCTGCCCCAGCACAGGCAGCGGGGAGCTGCTCATGGGTCTGGATGTTTATGGGGTTTTAGTCTGTTTAGCAGCTGTGTTACCAAATTGCACAGAAATTGTGATGGTAGTGCCAGTGAGGGAGGGTGTGCTGGGATTTTGTCTGCCTGTGCCACTTCACTTTCCTGGGCAGAGTGGGGTTTGTTTATTAAAAAACAAACCAACAGAAATAATGTAAAGCACCATAAAACTGAGGATGAAAGGATTTACAGCAGCCTGGCCAGCGCTGGCACCCAAGGCAGTTCAGCACGGGGGGCTCAGCCACTGCAGAGGCAGAAGGGAGGGCAGGGGTTTGCTGCTGCTGCTGCTCGGGGACACAAGGGGAGGTGTGTGACAGTGTGTCCCTGGCAGGCCATGCAGTACATGGAGCTGGTCCCCAAGGAGCTGCAGCCCGTGGCGGGCACGGACGGCGCCCTGCACCGGCGGCGGCGGCTGGCACGGCAGCTCCCGCTGCACGACCAGGACCCGGCCCAGTGCCGCGGCCTCGCCGAGGGAGAGCAGCAGCTGATGGAGGAGTTCGTCAGCAAGTACAAGGCTGAGGCGCTGGGAGTCGGGGAGGTGGCGCTGCCAGGCCAGGGCGGCGGCGGCAAGGAGGAGGAGAAGCCCCAGGACAAGAGCATCGACCCTGGCAGAGCCCCCGAGTCACCCAACGGGGCCCTGGAGAGCGAGCCCAGGGCTGGACACTACGTGAGTGAGGGGTGGATGGGGTGGGATGGGATGGGATCGATGGGATGGGATGGGATGGGATGGGATGGGATGGGATGGCATGGCATGGCATGGCATGGCATGGCATGGCATTGGATGGGATGGCATGGGATGGCATTGGATGGGATGGCATGGCATGGCATGGCATGGCATTGGATGGGATGGCATGGGATGGCATTGGATGGGATGGCATGGCATGGCATGGCATGGCATTGGATGGGATGGGATGGCATGGCATGGCATGGCATTGGATGGGATGGGATGGGATGGCATTGGATGGGATGGCATGGCATGGCATTGGATGGCATGGGATGGCATTGGATGGGATGGCATGGCATGGCATGGCATGGCATTGGATGGGATGGCATGGCATGGCATGGGATGGCATTGGATGGGATGGCATGGCATGGGATGGCATTGGATGGGATGGGATGGCATGGCATGGCATGGCATTGGATGGGATGGCATGGCATGGCATGGCAACATTGGGACTGCTCCAGGCTCAGGGAGCCACTGGAAGTAGATTCAGTCTCAACTCAAAGAGCCAAAACTCCCAGCAGGCAGGGTGATCTGTGCCTCATCCCCATCCTGCTCGCAGGGGATTCTCCGTGGCTGCTGCAGGTGCTTGGTCACATTGCAATGCTTGGGAGCAGCGCTGTGAGAGCCTGCAGGGACCCTCTGCCCCAGGCAGCCCTGCTGAGCACAAGGGTCCATCTGGCAGGGCTGATGAGGAGCATTCTCCTCTGCTTCCTCTCCCTTTCTCTGCAGCAAAGGCCTTGCTGAGCCACCAGGGACAGGGAATTCTTGCTGTTCTTGTTTGAGCTCTGGCTTCTTGGCAGCTCTGAAGGGTTGGGCATGACGTGTCCCTGGATGACACGGGTGGTGTGTGTGGTGGTCTTCAGTTGAAAGCTGAACTTGATGATCTTGGAGGTCTTTTCCAACCTTTCCCATTCTGTGATGAAAGTCAGAATTTCCAGGTGGGCTTCTTACCCAGCAAGACCACAAATGGCAGGAGGTGGAGGCTCTGTCCAGTTAACACAGAGCTGTGAGCATGGAGATGGTGTTCCCAGGGCTGTAATCACTCTGGGGAAATGTAAACAGCTGCCCTGGGTCCCTGGGCATCCAAATACATTTCCACAGAGAAATGGCTGAGATTCCTCAACAGCCTTTTAGATTTATATTCCCCCAGCACTGTCTGGAGTGGCTGCTGAACAGATGCTTGTCATGAAATATGGTGAGTGGAAATACCTTGTCCTGGTCCTCGTGAGGGTGACTTGCAGCAGAGGATTTAAAGCTGAAAAAGCAAATGGTGTCCAAGTGTTTTTAAGAGGAAATTCTTTCCTGCCATTCCTGCACTGAGGTTGTACATGTAAAGAGCAGTTTTCATTTTCAGTCCTTATTGGGTAATGTCTCCCCTCTGCCATGGTCTGTAAATGTGCTTCTGACTTTGAATCCAGTGACACAGTAAAGATTTGCACTATTGCAACAAAACACTGCATTTTAAGATAAAAAATCACCAAAAAAGGAAGGTTTCCTCTAAACATATCAATAAGTCATCCTAGCAATGAGGGTTTACTTAAACTGCAAGTTTGTCCTTTCAGATAAATAAATACATAACTGTGATGCTATTCTCCTTAGTTTGAAGCATCATTTCTCTCAAGGCACCAGCTGAAAAATGGAGCAGCTTTCACAGCAGTGGCAGATCCACTGGGACAGCCCAGGGCATGGGGAAGGAGTGGGGCTGCTGGCCTGCTGAGCACAGACCTTCACCACCTCATCTTCCTCCACATCCCTCTGCAAGTCTGTCCCACGAGACCAGTGTTCTCCTGACCCCTCCAAAACTGGGAGCTCCTCTGGTGTTACAAGTCACTGTCCTGGAATCAAATCAAATCCTGAGGCAATTGATCAAATTGTTCCCAAAAGCTTGAGGCAGCAATGCCTCAGGGAGTGCTCAGAGTGCTGGTGGTGTCTGGGAGCTCCTTCCCTGGCACTGCAGAACAGGAGCTGGGGATGAGCAGGATGGGAAAGCTAAAGAGAACAGGACACTTTTTTGGCCAACACCTCTGGTAATTCAGCTGATAAAGTCTTTACTCCTCTGCCTGCACGATGGAGATGTAAAAGGAGCACCAAGCTGAAATCCCACCCCAAATTTTAAGAATCTCTTCTCTGTAGTGTGCAAATAGCAGGATATGGAGGTTACACAATGCTTGGGAAAAGCCCTGTGAATAGTTTTTCCCCGTGAATAATTTCCACAGAAAGAAACAGCAAAATAAGTTGTTTTTTGAACAGTTCTTGTTGGCAAGAAACTTGATCTCAGGGTTGGAAACTGCTGTGTTTGTTCTTGCCTCAGATCCTGCAAGATAAGCAGGGCTGGGCTGCTGGCTCTGTGGCTTTGGGGGCTGCAGGGTTTGTCTCTGGGGTGCCCCAAATGTGGAGGCACTGGGGGCCAAGGGAGGAGCCTCGGTGCCCTCTGTCCATCCCACCCCATGGGCTGTGCCAGCTGCTCCGAGCCCTGCTCCCTCAGCCAGAGCAGCAATTTGTGGCAGTGCTCTCAAATGTGTCTGCAGCCCTCCGTGGTGGAAGGAGCAGTGTCAGCACTCATCTCCCCTTCCAGCTGCACGGAGCAGCCCAGCCAGGAAACATTCTGTCCCTGGCACTGCCTCTTCTCTCCAGCCTGGATCTCCTGGGAAAACAGGCAGTGCCCACCAGCCTGGTGGAAATGGGGCAATGTCATGGGCTGACTTTACATTTAAGATCATTTCAGATCATTTCAGCCGCTGAAATCCCGGCCGAGGGAGGGACCAGGCGATGGTGAAACCCCTGGGGTGCTGGAAAGATCAGTGGGAGAGCAGAGGAAACCTGGGGGTGCAGATGTCCCGTGGCCTCTGCTGTGGAACAGGAGGGAAGAGGGGAAGGAAAACTCAGTGCAGTGTCCCAGCACCCCTGTGTGAGCCAGGGCAAGGGCTGGCAGTGCTGGGAATTGTCCCTTTTCTGTCCCTGCCCCATCCCCATGGCCTCCTGCAGCTCAGGGGCTGTCAGTTCACTTTGACACTGAGAAATCTTGGCTTTGTCTCCTCCTGAGCAGCTCGGGCAGGTGGAAGGTGTCTGTGCCCATGGCAGGGGTCAGAACTGGGTGATCTGTAAGGTGCCTTCCAACCCAAACCATTCTATGTTCTATTACTGGACCACTCTGTGCCCAACTCTCTGTGCCCAGCTCTCTGTGCCCAGCTCTGTGCCCAGCTCTGTACCCAGCTCTGTACCCAGCTCTGTGCCCAACTCTCTGTGCCCAGCTCACTGAGCACTGTGTGCCCAACCCTCTGTGCCCAGCTGTCTGTGCCCAGCTCACTGACCACTGTGTGCCCAACCTTCTGTGCCCAACTCTCTGTACCCAGCTCTGTGCCCAGCTCTGTACCCAGCTCTGTGCCCAGCTCTCTGTGCCCAGCTCTGTACCCAGCTCTGTACCCAGCTCTCTGTACCCAGCTCTGTACCCAGCTCTGTGTGCCCAGCTCTCCATGCCCAGCTCTGTACCCAGCTCTGTACCCAGCTCTCTGTGCCCAGCTCTGTGCCCAGCTCTGTGCCCAGCTCTCTGTACCCAGCTCTGTACCCAGCTCTGTACCCAGCTCTGTGCCCAGCTCTGTACCCAGCTCTGTGCCCAGCTCTGTACCCAGCTCTGTGCCCAGCTCTCTGTACCCAGCTCTGTACCCAGCTCTGTACCCAGCTCTGTGCCCAGCTCTGTACCCAGCTCTGTGCCCAGCTCTGTACCCAGCTCTCCATGCCCAGCTCTGTGCCCAGCTCTCTGTACCCAGCTCTGTACCCAGCTCTCCATGCCCAGCTCTGTGCCCAGCTCTCTGTACCCAGCTCTGTACCCAGCTCTGTACCCAGCTCTGTGCCCAGCTCTGTACCCAGCTCTGTGCCCAGCTCTGTGCCCAGCTCTCTGTGCCCAGCTCTGTGCCCAGCTCTCCATGCCCAGCTCTGTACCCAGCTCTGTACCCAGCTCTGTGCCCAGCTCTCTGTGCCCAGCTCTGTGCCCAGCCCAGTGACCGCTGTCCTCTCTCCCAGCGCTGTGAGACGTGCCAGCAGCCGGTGGCCGGGGACTGTCCGGTGGTGTACGCCGACCGTGCCGGTTACTCCCGGCAGTGGCACCCGGCGTGTTTCGTGTGCTGCCGCTGCGCCGAGCCCCTCGTGGACCTCATCTACTTCTGGAAGAGCGGGGCCACCTGGTGCGGGCGCCACTACTGCGAGAGCCTCCGGCCCCGCTGCGCCGGCTGCGACGAGGTAGGGACCTGCTGAGACTGTGACCCCTGTGAAACCCTGCCTGTGCCAGGGCAGGGAGTGACCAGAGTCCCTGTGCCAGGGCACGGAGTGACCAGAGTCCCTGTGACCCCCTGTGCCAGGGCATGGAGTGACCAGAGTCCCTGTGACCCCCTGTGCCAGGGCACGGAGTGACCAGAGCCCCTGTGCCAGGGCATGGAGTGACCAGAGTCCCTGTGATCCCCTGTGCCAGGGCTGGGAGTGACCAGAGCCCCTGAGCCAGGGCAGGGAGTGACCAGAGCCCCTGTGACCCCCTGTGCCAGGGCACAGAGTGACCAGAGTCCCTGTGACCCCCTGTGCCAGGGCACGGGGTGACCAGAGCCCCTGTGACCCCCTGTGCCAGGGCTGGGAGTGACCAGAGCCCCTGTGAACCCCTGTGCCAGGGCACAGAGTGACCAGAGTCCCTGTGCCAGGGCACGGAGTGACCAGAGCCCCTGTGATCCCCTGTGCCAGGGCACGGAGTGACCAGAGCCCCTGTGACCCCCTGTGCCAGGGCAGGGAGTGACCAGAGCCCCTGTGACCCCCTGTGCCAGGGCACGGAGTGACCAGAGTCCCTGTGCCAGGGCACGGAGTGACCAGAGTCCCTGTGACCCCCTGTGCCAGGGCTGGGAGTGACCAGAGTCCCTGTGCCAGGGCACGGAGTGACCAGAGCCCCTGTGATCCCCTGTGCCAGGGCTGGGAGTGACCAGAGTCCCTGTGCCAGGGCTGGGAGTGACCAGAGCCCCTGTGATCCCCTGTGCCAGGGCAGGGAGTGACCAGAGTCCCTGTGACCCCCTGTGCCAGGGCAGGGAGTGACCAGAGCCCCTGTGCCAGGGCAGGGAGTGACCAGAGTCCCTGTGACCCCCTGTGCCAGGGCTGGGAATGACCAGAGCCCCTGTGCCAGGGCAGGACCAGCTGGAGACCTCTGATCCCACTAGTGCCAGGTGGGAACCACCCCGTGCCCCTCTGCTCCTGCCAGTGCCAGGCTCAGTTGGGGCTTCTGAGCAACCTGGGCTAGTGGAAGGTGTCCCTGCCCAGGGCTGGGGGTTGGGACAAGGTGACCTTCACAGATCCCTTCCAAGCCAAAGCATCCCGTGATTATTTAATGTACCCATTCCTGACCCCACAGCTGATGGGCTTGCTGGGAGGTGTGGGGCCGGTTCTCCCCGCTCCTGCCACGCTCCAGCTTGGAGGGGTGGTGGAAATAAGCAGCTGTCTGTCTGTGTGTCTGTCCTGCAGATCATCTTCTCGGAGGACTACCAGCGGGTGGAAGGGCTGGCCTGGCACAAGAAGCACTTTGCCTGCCTGGAGTGTGAGACGCTGCTGACGGGCAAACCCTTCACCCTGGCCAACTCCAGCCTCCTGTGCACCACCTGCAGCCAGAGCAGGGTCTGAGCCCCTCGGGCTCCCCGGGCTCCCACCAGGACTGGGGGCATTTGGAAACACAGGAGAAGGGGAAGGTTAATAATTTAAGAGTCTGACTATTCACTTGCAAGCAGCTCCGTGTCCCCTTGCATCCAGCACAGCCTGAGGGAAGAATTTCCCCGGGGTCCTCTGGGATCTGCCAGGGAGCCCTTGTGCCCACGGGTGGGAGGAGCACGGTGTACCTGGCCAGGAGGAACTGGAAAGGAGGGGCTGGGCTACACTGGCTTCTATCAAGTCTGTCCAACCTTCTTATGACCGAGATCCTGCAATAGTCTTTTGGAAATAACCCATCTCAACAGTAACTTCTGGCATACTAAACCTACAGTTGTGGTCAAAAACAAGGGCTGTTTGTGGTTTGTAAATCTTTCCTGGAATTAGGCTAACAGGCTGCTGCCACTGTGCCAAGGCAGTGGGCTTGAGGAATTTGATCAATTTGCTGAAAGCAAATGATGGAAAATTGCAGCTACACGCGGCTGGGGCTTTGTCCTGTGCAACGATGCAAAAGCAAGGAGTGGGCACACAGGGCAAGGGGTTCACCCTGGTGAGAGGGGCAGGGCACGGCTCTGCCTGGTCAGAGACTGACTCAGCCCATGGAGCTGCCACCCTGGAACTGGAATGTAAAGAATTTTCTGGAAAACAGCTTTACAGCCTCTGCTGTCTTGGGGGGGCAGAGTGTGTGTGTGTGTGTGTGTGTGTGTGTGTGTCCCTGAGATGCTGCAATGCCACTTTTTCCCTGCAATTCTTCAGTGACCCTTCCAAGTGCCAAGGAGCTGTACCTTGTCCTGGGAGCCAGCAGCTCCTTGTCCTGGGCTCTGCCCTGTTCCTTGCCCTGGGCTCTGCCCCATTCCTTGTCCTGGGAGCCAGCAGCTCCTTGCCCTGGGCTCTGCCCTGCTCCTTGCCCTGGGCTCTGCCCTGTTCCTTGTCCTGGGAGCCAGCAGCTCCTTGCCCTGGGCTCTGCCCTGCTCCTTGTCCTGGGCTCTGCCCTGTTCCTTGCCCTGGGCTCTGCCCTGTTCCTTGTCCTGGGCTCTGCCCTGTTCCTTGCCCTGGGCTCTGCCCTGTTCCTTGTCCTGGGCTCTGCCCTGCTCCTTGCCCTGGGCTCTGCCCTGTTCCTTGCCCTGGGCTCTGCCCTGCTCCTTGCCCTGGGCTCTCCCGTTGCCTCTCAGGTCTGGCGCTATCCCAGGGTCTGGCACTGAGTCCCTGTGGGTCATATTTGTTCCCTACATCAGGTGATGCTTCTGGCACTCCCTGAAAACACCAGGTAGCCCAGGCTGGCAGGTGTCTGTGCTCAGTCTGCTCCATACTGAGCATTGACATCATTTGCCAGAGAAGTGGAATATGTCTTTGTGGGTAACCCTCCCCTGCTTGGGGAGCTCTGGGGGAAAATGGGATCCCCTTCCAGCCTGGGCAGGGTTAAAATCCAGCGGTTCCTGCTGCAGAGGAATGTGGTGAGAGCTTGGGCAAATGGCAGAGCAGAGGCACAGGGAGAGGAGGGCTTTTGGGGGAGCACTGGGCTCTCTCCTCTCCCCCAGCCTGGCAGGGACAGGGCTGGCTCATCCCCAGCACCCTCCCTGCCCTGGGGTGGTCTCTGACAGGAGGGGGACAAGTTCACCTTATGGACAATGCAAGACTCCAGGAGACCTTGTAGATTCCTTCCAGAGCCTAAAGGGGCTCTGAGAGCTGCACAGGGACTGTGGACAGGGGCTAGTGGCAGCTCACTGCAGCGTGTTCTGAGCTCTGATTTTGTGATCCATAAATTATAATTCACAGAAGTCCCTGTTCCAGCACACACTCACTTCAGGCTTTTGGAACTGCTGGCACCTGCTCAAGCCTTGCAGGTATTTCTGCAGCTCGTAAAATACTGTCTGCTAAAGAAATTTACTGCAATTAAACAGCTTAACAAAATCCTGTGCCTCTCCAGTGTCGGGAGCAAAACCGTGAAATTAATGCATCAAACAGCTCAAAACATATGGGAGCCTTTAGTGTTGATATTAGAACTGAAATTCAGGGTAGGCATGAGATGATCCTGCCCCCAGCAAGGACAGATTTGAACTTGTGGGGCTGCAAAGGACAAAACCCTTCATGTCCTGTCCATGGCCAGAGCATGGGGAGTTTGTGCCTCCTGTGTGAGCATCCAGCTCCAATTTAAACTCAAACTTTCTGCATCGTTGTTTTAAATATGACTGACAATACATTTAAATGTTCCTAAAGCTTTAAATAAAGTATTTTTGGATACAAAAATCCTTCACCTGCTCCCCCACTGCCCACCCAGCCAGGAGCAGGGGTAGGGGAAGAGCAGAGCCTCTCTAGACAGAAATAACCACTGACTGGGCAGAAGCCACATTTCAGCTGAAGTTTTGCAAGCTGAACTTTTTCAGGGATTTACTGCTCTGAATCTGCAAATATTTGCAGTGCTGTCTCACTTGTGGTCCCCCCCTTTTTTAAGAAATATTCCAGGCAGAGAAAGAGCCCGTCTGTCTGTGATGGGGAGATGGAAGCAGGGCAGAGTGGCTGCATGTGGGTCACCTTCCTCCCCACAAACCCCACACCAGGGCCATCCCCACCCGGCCAGGGAGGTTTCTGTGCTCTGCACCTGAGCACAGGGAGCTTTCGGAGCTTCACCTGCCAAGGTGGGCAGGAAAGGCAGCAATGAGCGGTGCTGGGGCACACCCCGAGGGGAGGGAGGGAGGGAGGGAGGGGAGAGCCCCTCATCACTGCTGCTTCCTGTGTGTATTTGTAACATTCAGGCCAAAACAAACAATTAAACTTGCAATTCAATGCCTCAGCTCCCGGTGACAGGGACAGTAAGTCACTGTTGGAGAGCTGTCACTCCAGGGTCACCAGAGGAAGCTGGTTGGCATCTCAGCAAGGCTCACCCCTTGTGGGGCACAGAGGGTGTGGGGAGCCTGGAGCCAGCTCTGCAGCCCCTGGGACCCTGCAGGAAATCCTCATGCAGGGGGGAAGAGCTGAGTGGGCTCCCTGTCCCTGCAGTGCCTGGGGCAGAGAGCAGAGCCCTGGCTGGGGGTTTGGACTGGTGGTGCTCAGGCTCTGGTTTGCATCATTCCAGGCCAGAAAACAATCAGCCTTCTCCTTTACAGTTTGTTTCCAAAATAACTCTGCTCGGATACTTCCCCGGTGAACTGATGCAGACCTGATTTATTGGAGTGGATGGGATTCTTGTTATTTACCTTGGTGGTAACAAACAGCCACAGAAAAGTTGTTGATCCTGGGTATAACTCAGTGAGAACCTGATCCTGGGGTGGAGGACAATTGCCTTAAACAGAAACTTTTAAGGGGCTTTATTAGGCAGTCAATTCTTTAAAAAATGTGATTTCAGATACCTGTAACTAATAAACCTCAAAATTCAGTGGCTGCAGGAGAGAAAAACATAAACCAAAGGCAGAGCGAGTTGGCTGTATAAACACTACAATAAAACTTGCTTAAAAGCCCCAGAGAGAAAAATTTAGAGGTGAAAAAGCAAGTATTCATGAGGTGTGGGTGGAAACTTCCTGAGACCCGCAGCAGCTGCTGCTTTAGGGCAGAGCTAAAGAAAGCCCATATGGCTGTGTGTTCTTCTGTAAAAGGTGAGGTTATGTTTATATAAACCTAATTTGAGCTTTTATTTACTTCTCAACTCCCTTTCTTCAGCTAAATCACCAAAAAATCACCCTCTCCACAGTGAGGGGTTTGTAGATCGTTGCCTGATTTCAAAAAAGTTACAGAAACTGCTAAAATCACCTGGAGCAAACCAGGAACAAGAGGGAGTACATTTATTGTGGCTCCAGGGAAGGATTGGTGCCAGCCAGGCCCTGTGTCTGTGCCAGCCTGGGGCCAGGGCTGGCAGCAGGAGCCTGTCCCCTAAAGTCCCCTCTGATCCCTAAGGTCACCTCTGTCCCCTAAAGTCCCCTCTGATCCCTGAAATCACCTCTGTCCCCTAAAGTCCCCTCTGATCCCTAAGGTCACCTCTGACCCCTAAAGTCCCCTCTGTCCCCTAAAGTCACCTCTGATCCCTAAAGTCACCTCTGACCCCTAAAGTCACCTCTGATCCCTGAAATCACCTCTGATCCCTGAAATCACCTCTGTCCCTTAAAGTCCCCTCTGTCCCCTAAAGTCCCTTCTGTCCCCTAAAGTCACTGCTGTCCCCTGATGTCACCTCTGTCCCCTGATGTCACCTCTGTCCCCTGAAGTCACCTCTGTCCCAGGGCTCTGCTGCCTGCCCTGCCCAGGCCTGTGCCAGAGGAGGTGTCTCAGGGAGGTGTTTCAGGGAGGTGTTTTGGGGAGGTGTTTCAGGGAGCTGTGTCTCAGGGAGGTGTCTCAGGGAGGTGTCTCAGGGAGGTGTCTCAGGGAGGTGTCTCAGGGAGGTGTTTCAGGGAGGTGTCTCAGGGAGGTGTCTCAGGGAGGTGTCTCAGGGAGGTGTTTCAGGGAGGTGTCTCAGGGAGGTGTCTCAGGGAGGTGTCTCAGGGAGGTGTCTCAGGGAGGTGTTTTGGGGAGCTGTGTTTCAGGGAGGTGTCTCAGGGAGGTGTTTTGGGGAGCTGTGTCTCAGGGAGGTGTTTTGGGGAGGTGTTTCAGGGAGCTGTGTCTGGAGGAGCTGTGTCTCAGGGAGGTGTTTTGGGGAGGTGTTTTGGGGAGCTGTGTCTGGCAGTGGATCCGCTGTTCCGGATGCTGACACGTCAGGGAAACACCTCCACATCCTCTGGGCAGAGTCAATATTTGGGCAGTGTTAAATCATGAGCAGTGCTGCTGAGCTGAGCCCTGGCTGTGCCCCAGCCCTGCCCAACCTGCCTGGCTCCCCTCCTGCTGCAGGGCTGGGGCTCTCAGGATTCCAACAAAACCTTCATTCCTGCACAAGGAACGCCTGAGCAGAGCACAGCCACCACCAAGGGCTGAGGAGAAAAACAATTAAACTGCTCAGGCAAAATACTAGGAGAGTGGCTCTGCAAATAGTGGTTTTTTTGTCTCTCAAAAATAAAGAAGGAGCCTGAGGTTGAGAGCTGTGCTCTGAATGTTTATGGGGCTCTCTGGTCCTCGGGCAGCACTGGCTTGCAGGAGGGTAAGGAAACCCTCCAGCTGTTCACCTCTGCAGGTCAGTCTGTCATTCCTCACATCCACACACCATGGAAAAGGCTGGAAAAGGCTGGGGCAGTTGTGGTTTATCAGTCCTGCCAATGTGAAATGGAACCAGACTCCCTGGTGTGCCCAAAGAGAGGAGCCTGGCTGTGACTCTGGGGACAAGAGGGGGCTTCTCACATGGCCCCAGCCATGTCCCCTTTGGCAACACACCTGAGTCACAGGGCAGGTTCCTCCTGGTGGGCTCCTGGGCACTTTGTGTGCTCAGTGCCACCGACACCTGGGAATTCCATGCTGGCTCCACCGGGAATGAGCCGGGACAGAGCTGCAAAGGAAGAGAAACCCCTGTGAAACTGAGGGCTGGCAGTGACCCACATACCCTGCACTGCAGCTGGGGGTGCAATCCCTGCGAGTTTTGAGGTATCCAATTCAGAGCGATGTGTGTGAGCCCCAGTCACAGATCTGCGAAAGAGATCCCAGTTCTGGGAAAACAAATTCCAAATGGTTAAGAAAAAACACATCTGAGACACTTCAATTAACTGCAACTCTCATGTGGCCTCAGATTTGTCTCAGAGCCTCCCCCTCTAGATTTTCCTCCTTAATCCTAAAATGAAATTCAATTTATTTCATATGTTCTTAGTGCCTAAACAATTATTGTACCCTTGCAGTCACTTGTAGGGCCTTTTTCTCCTTCCCTTCCCACATGGAAGAGTCATTTCCTTGTTTTCAGTCCTGCAGGACAAGCAGGGCCAGCTGATGTCTTCACCAGCTGAGTGGTTCCATGTCAAAAATAGATGCAAGAAGTCAAGGGAACTCCAACCCCCACAGAGTTACCAAAGGGATGAGCAAAATTCCTGCTGCTGCTTCACGAATCCTGCCTCAGATGGAGATTTTCCTTATGGTTTTCCACATAAATAGTATAGAAAATTGGAATTAGAAATAATGTATAAAATTCTGAATTAGTTCTCGTTATGAAGCAGTTCTCAGGGCAGCTCACCCTGTCCCAGTGCAGCCAGTGGACATCCAGAACCCAACATTTCTCTTTCTATCCCTGGAAATACCAGCAGCACAAGCTGGCAACACCACTTCTGGTAACAGAATGACTCAGACTCATTCTTAAATGGAGCAAAATAAATGGGGTTATTTGATTCTGGAGAATCATTAATATGCAAGTTTTGGGTTGTTTGTGTTTATGCAATCAGGAAATGTCCCTAACCCAGAAGTATCCCCTTCATCTGATTTTTCAAAATAAGTCTTTTTATTTCTAATTAGCTCTTGGCATGGAAGTTTTTCATAGCAGGGTTTCAGCCAAAAGGAGCTGAGCTGGGCTGTGAATTTCTGCCATGGCGAGACAAAAATTCCAGAGCAGGGAAATGTCCCCAAGTGTCCCAGGGAAATGGGCTGGTTCTCCTCATGGAGCTCCTGGGATGGGAGCACAGGCACGGAGCAGGGCCCTGCTGGTGCCAGGGGCAGCACTTTGGTGCCAGTTCCAGTGGGAAAACAGCTGGTTTCCCAGTTCCAGTGGGAAAACAGCTGGTTTCCCTGTTCCAGTGGGAAAACAGCTGGTTTCCCTGTTCCAGTGGGAAAACAGCTGGTTTCCCTGTTCCAGTGGGAGAACAGCTGGTTTCCCTGTTCCAGTGGGAAAACAGCTGGTTTCCCTGTTCCAGTGGGAAAACAGCTGGTTTCCCTGTTCCAGGGGTAGGTTACTGACATCCAGCACACTGGTGTCACTGTCACACGTCCCTCAGGACCCTTTGGACAGATCTGCTGGGAGCTGTGGCTCCCCGTGGGGACAGAGCCACGAGTGACAGGCCCAGAGGTGACCTGGGGGCAGGTGGCTCTCAGACACCCCCTGCCCGCTGCAGGATGTTGTCCTTTGCCACGTGCCAGCCGGCATCTCCTGTGCTGGGAGGTCAGAGCTCCTTCCCACACCCAACCTGCGGTGCTGTGCTGCAGCCCTGGCCCCTGCCCTGCTGTCCCCAGCTCCTTCTGGGACAGAAACCCATGGTCCTGCTGTCCCCAGCTCCTTCTGGGACAGAAACCCATGGTCCTGCTGTCCCCAGCTCCTTCTGGGACAGAAACCCATGGTCCTGCTGTCCCCAGCTCCTTCTGGGACAGAAACCCATGGTCCTGCTGTCCCCAGCTCCTTCTGGGACAGAAACCCATGGTCCTGCTGTCCCCAGCTCCTTCTGGGACAGAAACCCATGGTCCTGCTGTCCCCAGCTCCTTCTGGGACAGAAACCCATGGTCCTGCTGTCCCCAGCTCCTTCTGGGACAGAAACCCATGGTCCTGCTGTCCCCAGCTCTGTCTGGGACAGGACCCCATGGTCCTGCTGTCCCCAGCTCTCTCCAGGACAGGACCCCTGCCCTGCTGTCCCCAACTCCCCCAGGACAGGACCCCATGGTCCTGCCGTCCCCAGCTCTGTCTGGGACAGAAACCCATGGTCCTGCCGTCCCCAGCTCTGTCTGGGACAGAAACCCATGGTCCTGCTGTCCCCAGCTCTCTCCAGGACAGGACCCCAGCCCTGCTGTCCCCAACTCCCCCAGGACAGGACCCCAGCCCTGCTGTCCCAACTCCCCCAGGACAGGACTCCATGGTCCTGCTGTCCCCAACTCCCCCAGGACAGGACCCCAGCCCTGCTGTCCCCAGCTCCCCCCAGGACAGGACCCCAGCCCTGCTGTCCCCAACTCCCCCAGGACAGGACCCCAGCCCTGCTGTCCCCAGCTCCCCCAGGACAGGACCCCAGCCCTGCTGTCCCCAGCTCCCCCCAGGACAGGACCCCTGCCCTGCTGTCCCCAGCTCTCTCTGGGACAGGACCCCAGCCCTGCTGTCCCCAACTCCCCCAGGACAGGACCCCAGCCCTGCTGTCCCCACAGCAGCCCCTGACAGGGTGATGGCCTGGAAGTGACTGCCTGCTGGGTGATGTCACTGGCATCACATAGGGAAAGGCCAAATAAGGCAGCAATTTAGGGAAGATATGTCCTAAAATGGGAGCTGGACTGATGACCAGCAAGCACTGAACACAGGGATGATATTACCATGGTGAGAACCCTGAGCCAGCGCAGTCCCAACGCTGGAAAAATCCCTCCAGGACGTGGAAAGATGAGAGAAAATGAGAGAAAATGAGCCCAAGCCAGAGCTCTCTCCTCCCCAGACGCAGGCAGGGCACGAGGTCAGCGTGGGAAGGATCCCAGTGCTGCCAGAGATGGACCCATCAGTGCTGTGAGAACTTTTCCTGGGAAGAGATTGTTTTTGGGGAGTTCCTGCTGCGTGATTTTGGCTTTTCAACACAGAGCAACGAAGCTGTTCTGGGCAATAGAATAAACGTGGATTTAAAGGGGTTTGAAGCCAAACAGGGAGGAAGCTGGACCGTGCTGCAGAAGGGAGAAGTGGTGTGGATCCTACAGCAGCCCCAGGGCTGGGCAGGAACAGCTGGGAGCTGCTGGGCTCAGTGCAGGGCTCCTGGCACGGAGGAGCTGTTTGGGGGGTCCTGGTGTGCTCAGCAGCCTGGGGAAGGATGGAGCTGCAGAGGGATTCCACAGCCAAATCCACTGGGAATCTGCTGTCCCCTGACACTGAGCAGGAGGGGCTGAGCTGGCAGCATGAGCACTGCCAGATTTTCATATTTATTGGATGAAATTGATTTTGAAGTCAAAAGATTGAACTTGATTTATAAAGCCCCTCAAGACCCAGGTCCAGGGGGGCGGTGAAGGAAGATTTGGGCTTACCCAGCAGAATTTTCTCCTTTGGGTACAGATGGGGCCTTGCCAAGGGCTTGCCAGACTCTGGAGGACTGGAATAACAGCAAATTTAATCAAAGGCACAGCTGTGCCCCAGCTGCAGCTGCCTCGGTGGCATCTGCACCCCTGGCAGCTGGACAGACACATGGGCTGGGTGTGCTCAGGACCTCGCTGTGGGAATTCCTGGGCAGCAAGTCCATAAGGAGAAATTCAGGAATGAGCCAAGGCCCTGAGCATCCCTGGCCACTGGAATGGGCCACACTCAGATGCTGTCCCCAGGGAGCATCTGTGACACTCCAACCCAGGGTCCCTCTGCCCTCACAAACACACAGGCTAAGGCTGTCAGCGTCCCCAGGTGCCTCTCCTCATTCCCATGCAGCACTAATAATAAATACAGAGTGCAGCTATTAATAACAGCCATGGAAAGTGCTCTGCAGTGACGACACCGAGCCCAGGCTGGCAGGGCCCCCTCCCTGCGCCCAGCAGAGCCCCAGGAATGTGATAGTTTCCTGTGAAAGAGGTCCTGCTCATTCATCAGCCATCAAAAAATGTGTGCAAGCCAAGAATGTATTTATTTTTCATCTAAATATAGCTGAAGTTCTATTAAAACCTGCGAGGAACGGCGGGACTCCCACCCCAGGGCCGGCAGCAGGGAGGTGGCACACGGCTCCGGGAGCTGGTCCCTCCCTGGCAGTGTGCCTGCATCCCGGGATGCTCATCCTGGGGGCACAGGAGGGGCTGTGGGGAGGGGTGATGGCACCACTGCCTCCAGCTGCCCCCAGCTGTGCCCAGGTGAGGCTGGGTGGGCACAGCCTCTCCCTGCAGGACTGGAGCAGAGCGAGGCCCCGGGATGGATCCTGCAGGGATAGCCAGGGATGTCCCAGGCAGAGCACAGCCAGCCCCAGGCAGGGCCGGGGGGCTCCTTCAGGGGTCACTGCTTGACCTCTGGCAGCAGCAGTGGAGAGGATGAAGTTTATCTCGTGCTTCAAGAATGACTCTGAGAGCAAACTGGGTTTGTATTTGTTTCGGAACAACCACTAGCAACTGCTGGGGCCAGCAGGAATCTGGCCTGATGATTATTTAGGCTATTTGGATAGCTTCGACAGCTTGTCCAAATTCTCTGGACCCTCACTGTTGGTGGCTCAGGGGAAAAACTCCCCATTTTTCCTCCCTGTCCTGCTGGTGTTGTGTGATCATCCCAAGTGGCACAGGGACCCTTCCACAGCCCCAGAGCCAGCCCTTCACAGGGGAGGGGGCCCTGCCCATGAGCCACATTTCACTGCTGGCCTGGGCACCGTGGGACAGGACAGGGCCCTGGATTCAGCCTGGCCACTGCTGCTGCCCCAGACCCTGCCCCTGTGCCCACAGCACTGCAGGGGTGCACAGCCCTGATCCCTCCTCTCCCTGCTCCCCACCACCCTGATCCCCATCACCCTGATCCCCACCACCCCTGATCCCTCATCTCCCTGCTCCCCACCACCCCTGATCCCCCATCTCCCTGCTCCCCACCACCCCTGATCGTTCCCCACCACCCCTGATCCCCCATCTCCCTGCTCCCCATCACCCTGATCCCCTATCTCCCTGCTCCCCATCACCCTGATCCCCCATCTCCCTGCTCCCCACCACCCCTGATCCCTCCCCCATCACCCCTGATCCCTCATCTCCCTGCTCCCCACCACCCTGATCCCCATCACCCTGATCCCCCATCTCCCTGCTCCCCACCACCCCTGATCCCTCCCCCATCACCCCTGATCCCTCATCTCCCTGCTCCCCATCACCCTGATCCCCTATCTCCCTGCTCCCCATCACCCCTGATCCCTCCCCCATCACCCTGATCCCCTATCTCCCTGCTCCCCATCACCCCTGATCCCTCCCCATCACCCCTGATCCCCCATCTCCCTGCTCCCCATCACCCCTGATCCCTCCCCCATCACCCCTGATCCCCCATCTCCCTGCTCCCCACCACCCCTGATCGTTCCCCATCACCCCTGATCCCCATCACCCCTGATCCCTCTCCCCCACCCCTGATCCCCATCTCCCTGCTCCCCATCACCCTGATCCCCATCACCCTGATCCCTCTCCCCATCACCCCTGATCCCCCATCTCCCTGCTCCCCATCACCCCTGATCCCCCATCTCCCTGCTCCCCACCACCCCTCCCTGCCTGACCATGGAGCAGGTTTCAGCTCTGTGCTCTCTGCTCCCTTCTGGACAATTCTCTCCCTGCAGCTGCACCAAGCCAGGCACAGCTCCGGTGTCCTGAGGGTTTAACTCCCAGCTGCAGGGGCTCAGGAGGGCAGGAGGGGCTGCTGCTCTCACCCTTCAAACAAGACAAAAGATTGAAGATTTAACCTCCAAACAAGAGGCAGCCCCCGGGGCAGCTCCAGCCCCGCCTGTGAGCACACAGGTACAAGTTCATGAGAACATCTGGGAAGGAACGACTTTGCAGGGGCAGTTTTGCTGTCCAGGAAAACCTGCCCTGCCTCTCTCGGGCTCTGGACTCTCAAATCTTGGAATCCAAGGGTTTGGCAGGAGCCACAGACAGGCAGGGCTGGCAGGGAGGGGAGAGCTCGGCTCCTGCTCCACCACAGGAGGCTCCTCTGCTGCCCCGGTACAAGGGGACCTTGGCAGAGCCTGCAGTGAAGTGGAGGCAGGAATTTGCCAAAGAATTGGTTTTGACAGACCACACGGAAAATCAAAGCATCACACTAAGAGCTTATTTTGGTCTTTTGGTTTACTGGCGTTTTTCCTGTGAAACCTTCTCTTTCCTGTGTGTGAAGACAGTATGTTCTAGCTGAGCTCTTGCATCTGCAATCACATTCACAACAGCAGCAGCAGCAGAGATTGCAACACTCCAGTGAGGATCAGATGGAGTAGAATCCTAATGTTTATTCAAAATTAACTACTATGGTAGAAATAGTGGTAATAAATAACATCTGCCTTGGCTCTGAAAATGCAAAAGGAACAATAATAACCCCAGTCACCTTCATCTTTCAATACATTTCTAAAAAATTATTTTGCTGGTATTGTTAATTGGGATTTCTTTGATAATTAGAATTTCTTTTTCATTTGCCAAAGATCTAAAGTCTAAATAAAAAATGTAATCGGTGACTGTTCTCAACATCTCCTTGTGTTCACCCAAGCTCACTAATCACCCCAGGAGGCAGCAGGACATCCCCTCAGCTGCTGCAGGATGCAGGAGGAGGTGGGAGTGCTGCTCCATGACACCAGGAGGATCTCAGGTTAAAGAGTCAATGATGGGGAACATCTGCAAGGAACAAACCCAAGCGCTCAGGGAGACCCTGCTCGTCTGGCACAAACACATTTATTCCACCTGTTCCCAGCACATTACCACAAGACCTGGGCAATACTCAGGATAAATGCAGAGCTCCAAGTCCCAGAAGATGTCCATCCCTCTCCACACAATGTAGGAGTGCCCAAAGCAGGGTCCATGCTGCAGGGGGAGGTTGGTGCTGCCGTGGTGCAGGACAGCTCGGTGGCATGGCTCAGCCCCAGCCAGCAGCTAAGAACCAGCTCCAGAGGAAAAGTGCACTCTGTCCCAATCCAAAGCCCAAACACTGGCCTCTGTGAGGAAAACTGACCCCAGCAGCACCACCTCCAGCAGCTGCCACTGAAACCCTGGAAAAAGGAGCCCAGGCACTGCCCCAGCCCAGCCCTGGCAGCGGGGCTGGAGCCAGGCAGAGGCTCAGCAGCTCCAGCTCCATCCCTGAGCTCCTGCCTGAGCACAAACCATCCCCTGCCTCTGAACCCAGCTCAGCTCCCAGCACAGGACTGTCCCCAGCAAGGGATGAAGCTGCAAGCCCCTGCTGGGGGACAGATTGCTGAGCCAAGGCAGCAAATCCCCTCCCAGCTTCCCCCCAGAGAGCCCAGCTGAGCTCCTGAGCCTTCCAATGAAACCAGGAATAAAAATCACTGACCTGGACGCCTGCCCGAGCAGGTCCCCCCCGGCTGCTGGAGCTGCTCCTCCCCGGGACAGGTTGCACAAGCCCCGCTGCTGCCCTGTGGAAACAGAAACACGGAATTTTAATGGGGATTCTGAAGCCCGCAGTGTCTGAGCTCCGTGGGTCCGCGGTGATTCCCTGGCTCGGGGTGTGCAGCTCCGGCAGACAGCGATTCCCCATCCATCCATCCATCCATCCATCCATCCATCCATCCATCCATCCATCATCCATCCATCCATCATCCATCCATCCATCATCCATCCATCCATCCATCCATCATCCATCCATCCATCCATCCATCCATCATCCATCATCCATCCATCCATCCATCATCCATCCATCCATCATCCATCCATCATCCATCATCCATCCATCCATCCATCATCCATCCATCCATCCCTCCATCCATCCATCCATCCATCCATCATCATCCATCCATCCATCCATCATCCATCCATCCATCCATCATCCATCCATCCATCCATCCATCCATCCATCCATCCATCATCCATCCATCCATCATCCATCCATCCATCATCCATCCATCCATCCATCATCCATCATCCATCCATCATCCATCCATCATCCATCCATCATCCATCCATCCATCCATCATCCATCATCCATCCATCCATCCATCCATCCATCCCTCCATCATCCATCATCCATCCATCCATCCATCATCCATCATCCATCCCTCCATCATCCATCCATCCATCCATCATCCATCCATCATCCATCATCCATCATCCATCCATCATCCATCCATCCATCCATCCATCCATCATCCATCCATCCATCCATCCATCCATCATCCATCATCCATCCATCCATCATCCATCCATCATCCATCCATCCATCCATCATCCATCCATCATCCATCCATCATCCATCATCCATCCATCATCCATCCATCATCCATCCATCCATCATCCATCCATCCATCATCCATCCATCCCTCCATCCATCCATCCCTCCATCCATCATCCATCATCCATCCATCATCCATCCATCCATCCATCATCCATCCATCCATCCATCCATCCATCATCCATCCATCCATCATCCATCCATCCATCCATCCCTCCATCCATCATCCATCATCCATCCCTCCATCCATCCATCCATCATCCATCGATCATCCATCCATCATCCATCCATCCATCCATCCATCCATCCCTCCATCATCCATCCATCCATCATCCATCCATCCATCCATCATCCATCCATCCATCCCTCCATCCATCATCCCCCGGGCCCTGCCACGCATTGCCTGGGAGGAACAAATGGCAAATGCCAGCCTGGAATCCACTGGTGAATGCGGGATTATTCAAAGAACAGAGATGTCCATGAGACTGGGGACAAGCTCAGCTGGCCCCGGTGGGGAGGCGAGCGCGGCTGGGCAGAGGCTGCTGGCCCGGCTGTGGCGGATGCAGGAGCATCCCGCGGAGCAGCAGCAGTTAACAGCTGATTCATTCAGGCTCTCCGAGCCATCATGAGCCCCGGTGGATTCGTGCTTTAGAGTGACTGCCTCGATTACACGATACCATCTCTGTTATTCCAAACTTAATGGAGCCGCATAAACAAAGCACTTTTAGAACAGTCCCTTCTTTTTTTTTTTTCCTCCCTTAAAGATCATTGTTTGGATAAAACAGAGGGTGGTAATAATTCTCCCGGCTGCGCTGGCCGTGAAACCTCCGAGCGCAGCCGGTCCCCGACGGATCTGTCCAGCCGTGCCTCAGTTTCCCCTGCCCAGCCGTGCCTCAGTTTCCCCTGCCCAGGAGCTGTGTCCAGATCCATCCCAGCAAGCCGAAGGGCTCTGGAGCAGTTGCTGCCCCTCCTGCCTGAGCTCTCGCCTCTCTCGCAGGGTGCAGAGGAAGGTTCAGCTCCTCTCAGCCTCACCACGGGGTAAAGGAGTTTGTGCTGCCTGGGCAGGCTTTGGACATCCCAGCTCCTCATCCCTGCGGGACCCGGCAGCACCAGGCGGGAGCACCGGGGGATTTGGGGGGCAGGGGGAGCCAGGAGGTACCGGCAGCTGCCCAAAGCTCGGAGAGAGGGCAGGAGACGGCAGAGCTCAGAGGAACAGGAGCTCAGAGGAACAGGAACAGGAGCTCAGAGGAAGAGGAGCTCAGAGGAACAGGAACAGGAGCACAGAGGAACAGGAGCTCAGAGGAACAGGAACAGGAGCTCAGAGGAAGAGGAGCTCAGAGGAACAGGAACAGGAGCTCAGAGGAACAGGAGCACAGAGGAACAGGAGCTGAGAGGAACAGGAGCTGAGAGGAACAGGAGCTCAGAGGAACAGGAACAGGAGCTGAGAGGAACAGGAGCTCAGAGGAACAGGAACAGGAGCTCAGAGGAACAGGAGCTCAGAGGAACAGGAGCTGAGAGGAACAGGAGCTCAGAGGAACAGGAACAGGAGCTCAGAGGAACAGGAACAGGAGCTCAGAGGAAGAGGAGCACAGAGGAACAGGAGCTCAGAGGAACAGGAGCTCAGAGGAACAGGAGCACAGAGGAACAGGAGCACAGAGGAACAGGAGCTCAGAGGAAGAGGAGGACAGAGGAACAGGAGCTCAGAGGAACAGGAGCTCAGAGGAACAGGAGCACAGAGGAACAGGAGCTCAGAGGAACAGGAGCTGAGAGGAACAGGAGCACAGAGGAACAGGAGCTGAGAGGAACAGGAGCTCAGAGGAACAGGAGCTCAGAGGAACAGGAGCTGAGAGGAACAGGAGCTCAGAGGAACAGGAGCTCAGAGGAAGAGGAGCTCAGAGGAACAGGAGCTCAGAGGAACAGGAACAGGAGCTCAGAGGAACAGGAGCACAGAGGAACAGGAGCACAGAGGAAAAGGAACAGGAGCTCAGAGGAACAGGAACAGGAGCTCAGAGGAACAGGAGCTGAGAGGAACAGGAGCAGGAGCTCAGAGGAACAGGAGCTGAGAGGAACAGGAGCAGGAGCTCAGAGGAACAGGAGCTCAGAGGAACAGGAGCTCAGAGGAACAGGAGCTCAGAGGAACAGGAACAGGAGCACAGAGGAACAGGAGCTGAGAGGAACAGGAACAGGAGCTGAGAGGAACAGGAACAGGAGCACAGAGGAACAGGAGCTCGGAGGAACAGGAGCTCAGAGGAACACGAGCTCAGAGGAACAGGAGCTCAGAGGAACAGGAACAGGAGCTCAGAGGAAGAGGAGCTCAGAGGAACAGGAACAGGAGCACAGAGGAACAGGAGCTCAGAGGAACAGGAACAGGAGCTCAGAGGAACAGGAACAGGAGCTCAGAGGAACAGGAGCTGAGAGGAACAGGAACAGGAGCTCAGAGGAACAGGAGCTCAGAGGAACAGGAACAGGAGCTCAGAGGAACAGGAGCTCAGAGGAACAGGAGCACAGAGGAACAGGAGCACAGAGGAACAGGAGCACAGAGGAACAGGAACAGGAGCTCAGAGGAACAGGAGCTGAGAGGAACAGGAACAGGAGCTCAGAGGAACAGGAGCTCAGAGGAACAGGAGCACAGAGGAACAGGAACAGGAGCACAGAGGAACAGGAGCACAGAGGAACAGGAACAGGAGCTCAGAGGAACAGGAGCACAGAGGAACAGGAACAGGAGCTCAGAGGAACAGGAACAGGAGCTCAGAGGAACAGGAACAGGAGCTCAGAGGAACAGGAGCTCAGAGGAACAGGAACACAGAGGAACAGGAGCTGAGAGGAAGAGGAGCACAGAGGAACAGGAGCTCAGAGGAACAGGAGCACAGAGGAACAGGAACAGGAGCTCAGAGGAACAGGAGCTCAGAGGAACAGGAGCACAGAGGAACAGGAGTTCAGAGGAACAGGAGCTCAGAGGAACAGGAACAGGAGCTCAGAGGAACAGGAGCTCAGAGGAACAGGAGCACAGAGGAACAGGAGTTCAGAGGAACAGGAGCTCAGAGGAACAGGAACAGGAGCTCAGAGGAACAGGAGCTCAGAGGAACAGGAACAGGAGCTCAGTGGAACAGGAACAGGAGCTCAGAGGAACAGGAGCTCAGAGGAACAGGAGCTCAGAGGAACAGGAGCTCAGAGGAACAGGAACAGGAGCTCAGAGGAACAGGAGCACAGAGGAACAGGAGCTCAGAGGAACAGGAGCTGACAGGAACAGGAGCTCAGAGGAACAGGAGCTCAGAGGAACAGGAACAGGAGCTCAGAGGAACAGGAGCTGACAGGAACAGGAGCTCAGAGGAACAGGAGCACAGAGGAACAGGAGCTCAGAGGAACAGGAGCACAGAGGAACAGGAGCTCACAGGGGCTGCCCAGCTCCCCCGGGCACCGATGGGCCACTGCCGGGTTATTCCTGCACGGAGCTGCCCACACACCTGGGATATCTTGCATTATGCACACACACATTCCAGCATCTAAATTCAGAGATAAAATCCTGCTCCTAACGGACACAATCCAACGCTATAAAATTGTGCTACACAGCCATTAAAGGAGACATAAATAAAAATTATTTCACAAAGGCAAATGTCTCTGTAGGGCTGGCAAAAGAAAGCAATTCCTTTCCTTTATTAATTATTTCACTTAAAAAGTGAAATAAATTGACCATCTAGCGAGCTTGTCAAAAGCTAAATGGGATCTGTCACACAAACAAATGTTCTGCTAATGTCGGAAAAGGAATTTCCTTTAGAAGAGGACAGATTATCCAGCACTGCTTCTGGGTAACGCTGTGGCAAGAGTTTTCCCCAAACTTACAGAGGAAAAAGCAACAGGAAGAGGTCTCTGACTATTCTGCCTGGCACGTAATGAGAAAAAAGCCAGAAATGAGAACTCCAGTGAGGTGCCCATCACCATCCCCAGGAGCTGGGGGTCCCCTTCAGTCTGGGAATGGCCAGGTGTGCCATACACTGCCAGGTGTGCCCTGACACTGCCAGGTGTGCAATGCACTGCCAGGTGTGCCCTGACACTGCCAGGTGTGTCATACACTGCCAGGTGTGTCATACACTGCCAGGTGTGCCCTGACACTGCCAGATGTGTCAATGCACTGCCAGCTGTGCCCTGCACTGCCAGGTGTGCCCTGACACTGCCAGCTGTGCCCTGCACTGCCAGGTGTGTCATACACTGCCAGGTGTGCCCTGACACTGCCAGGTGTGCCCTGACACTGCCAGGTGTGCCCTGCACTGCCAGGTGTGTCAATGCACTGCCAGATGTGCCCTGCACTGCCCGGTGTGCCCTGCACTGCCAGCTGTGCCCGGCCCTGCCAGGTGTGCCCTGACACTGCCAGGTGTGCCAGGCACTGCCAGCTGTGTCAATGCACTGCCAGGTGTGCCCTGACACTGCCAGGTGTGCCATACACTGCCAGGTGTGCCAGGCACTGCCAGGTGTGCCCTGCACTGCCAGGTGTGCCCTGACACTGCCAGGTGTGCCCTGCACTGCCAGGTGTGCCCTGACACTGCCAGGTGTGCCCTGACACTGCCAGGTGTGCCCTGCACTGCCAGGTGTGCCCTGGCACTGCCAGCTGTGTCAATGCACTGCCAGGTGTGCCCTGCACTGCCAGGTGTGCCCGGCCCTGCCAGGTGTGCCATACACTGCCAGGTGTGCCATACACTGCCAGGTGTGCCATACACTGCCAGCTGTGCCCTGACACTGCCAGGTGTGCCCTGCACTGCCAGGTGTGCCATACACTGCCAGGTGTGCCAGGCACTGCCAGGTGTGCCAGGCACTGCCAGCTGTGCCCTGACACTGCCAGGTGTGCCCTCACACTGCCAGGTGTGCCCTGCACTGCCAGGTGTGCCCTGCACTGCCAGGTGTGCCCTGCACTGCCAGGTGTGTCAATGCACTGCCAGGTGTGTCAATGCACTGCCAGGCACTGCCAGCTGTGCCGTGGGAATCTCCTCCTCACCTGGCCCGTCCCTGCTCGGCAGCTGCAGCCAGGGCTGGCGAGCGGAGCTGCGGGTCCGGAGCTGTCGGAGCAATCCCACCCCGCACTCACCCCTGTCCTGACGGTCCCTGGGGGTCACCCAGGGGCGCAGAAGGCACCAGGGACGTGCAGGCTCGGGGCGCAGGTTCCCCCCGTTCCGAGGAGCCGAGCGGGCCGGCAGGGACCAGAGGGTGCCTCGGGCACCGAGCAGGGTTTGTGTCCCTGTCCTGCGCTCCCGGAGCCCGGGCCCTGCTGCAGTGGAGCAACACTGACCCCGTGCGCGGCTGGCAGAGCCCTGCAGGGCCAAGGACAGCCCTGGAGCGGTCACCAGGGGTTCCGGAGGGCTCAAGGGACACCAGCTCTCATCCTGCATCATCTGCACCCTCATCCTGCATCATCTGCACCCTCATCCTGCATCATCTGCACCCTCATCCTGCATCATCTGCATCCCCATCTGCATCATCTGCACCCTCATCCTGCATCATCTGCATCCCCATCTGCATCATCTGCACCCCCATCCTGCATCATCTGCACCCTCATCCTGCATCATCTGCACCCCCATCCTGCAGCATCTGCACCCTCATCCTGCATCATCTGCACCCTCATCCTGAATCATCTGCACCCTCATCCTGCATCATCTGCACCCCCATCCTGCATCATCTGCACCTGCATCCTGCAGCATCTGCACCCCCATCCTGCATCATCTGCACACAGATCAGCGCTGCTGGATGGCCAGAGCAGAGCCCCAGCCCGGACAGGGCTGAGCAGCCCGGCAGAGAAAGGCTCCAGGAGCTTTCCAAAGCCCCAGACACTGTGTGTGGGAGCAGGTGAGGAGCTGCAGCTGCAGAGCTCAGCACTGCACACACACCTGTAAGGCAGGAGAGCACGGGGGTGAGGGGCAGCGCCCCGGCTCTGGCAGCGTTTTCCTCAAAGTTTCCAACTTATTTTCATTCTGCTCGTGGGACGTGGGCTGTTTGTTTCCTCAGGTATCACTCTAAAAATAACCACTGGGAACAATCAGTCCTCCCGATGTCCAAACTCCTTGATGTTATTCAGCCTATGAAAGTGACCTTCATATTGCAGCAGATTAAAAATTCCATCCAGGCAGGAAAAGAGCACACAGAGGAGGCAGAAAATGCCAGCCTGGCCACAGGACCCGGTCTGACGGCACAGGGAGAGGCTCAGGGTGTCATCCACCTACTGATTTATTGGACTTTTCTTCAGAGATCTTGGGCAGCAAAATTAATGGCTCCATTATTTCTTCCTATGAAAATAAAACCCCACAAACTTCACTGGAAATGTCACATCCCTCGTGCAGGAGAGGCTGTTCTTGAGCTGTAGGAGCACAGGTTCCCAAGGGGTGGTGAGCAAGGAGCTCTGCAGGAACTTCCTAGTGAGAAGAAAATCGGTAAAATGGATTCAGCATCTCAGTCATACCCAGAGCAAACAGGAGCTTCATCCTCAAGGGGTGGGGAGAGTGTCCCAGGCCATTTGAGGATTAGCTGGCAGACGATGGAATGTGGTTTGAGCTGGAAGGGATGAGGTTCCTCAGCCACCGGATCGCTGGGCTCTGCAATGTGTGACACCTCAGGCCACAGCCCTGTGCCACCCCTTTCCCCCCCTCCCACGACACCGACACCGGGGGAGAGAGAGTTTGCTTCAGGAAATGGTTATTTTTAATATATTACTTGAAAGCACAGTTTGTGAATAGCTCAGTCAAGCAGTACAAGCGCACAAAACCAGAGACTCGTCAGCGTGGCATCCGCACGGCAGTGCCAGGGGCTCGCTGCTGCCGCTCCGGGTTTGCTGGAGACACTTTTGGAAAGTGCTCTTTTCTATTTTTGTGCTCTGAAATGTGTGAACAGTTAAAAACCGCCGAGAATGACACTAAAGAGCTCCAAACCGGGAGCGCTTAGGAGTGTTCACACCTTTAAGTGCGTGCGAACAGCGTGACCCGGAGGAAAACAAAGCTGTACAGAGGGACCTGATGGATCCTCAGGACACCGATCCTGGGCTTTTCCCTTTCACTGGAACAAGCCACCAAAACCCCACCAAAACCCCCCAAACCAAGAGCAGAGGAAAATCCCGGTGGTGTGGAACGGGCTGGTTTGTTATGTTGAACAATAAACAATGTTTTGTTATGTTTGTTATGTTTAGCATTAAACAGGGGGCTCGGGGATTAGCAGGGCTGGGCAGGAGCTGCTGTGGCTCCTGATCACGGCCAGAGCAGCAGAACCCGGTGGCCAGCAGCAGCAGAAGCCAGTGGCCAGCAGCAGCAGAAGCCAGTGGCCAGCAGCAGCAGAAGCCAGTGGCCAGCAGCAGCAGAAGCCAGTGGCCAGCAGCAGCAGAAGCCAGTGGCCAGAGCAGCAGAAGCCAGTGGCCAGAGCAGCAGAAGCCAGTGGCCAGAGCAGCAGAAGCCAGTGGCCAGCAGCAGCAGAAGCCAGTGACCAGCAGCAGCAGAAGCCAGTGGCCAGAGCAGCAGCCAGGGCAGCTCCTCCTGGATGTGGTACCAGGATTCTCCTGCAGCTGCTGCCAGGGGCTGGGTCGGGATGAGCTCGGACAGCTCTGGCCAGGTGACCCCGGGACAGGATGAACCCAGCATTGTGACACCTGAAATCCATTCTGCTTTGGAGTACAGATACAATACAAATACAGGCTTTGTGATAGCACAGCTGCAATGAGGCTCTGGGGTTTGCAGGTTCAGGCTGTGCTGACCCCACGGACCCACACTCCCGGCAGCACAAGGGGCTCTCACCCTGCCCCAGCCCCTCTGCCCTCTCCTCTGCAGATGTCAGTGCCCCACAGCACCGACCCCAGCCCTGCAAACAGCTGGAAAACACCTTCCCATCCAACACAGCACTGAAAACAACCTGACCCGACCTCTCTGGGTGCTTAGAAACCCAACGCTGGGCTGAGCACAGATGGACAGTTCACTAAAATAATATTTACAGATACAGGAGAAGCACTTTCAGCATGAAATTGGTGCACTGGCCCTTATCAACACCTCAGCACCCCCTCAAGCGACAGAGCTTCAGGCACGTCCCGACACTCTGCTCCAGCCACAGCACTAAATCTGCCCAGTGACACGGTATTTTATCTTTCCAGCTCAGTGCACCCCAGCCAAAGGGACATGGGCACGGCCACCAGCCTGCCCCAAGCCCCAGCACAGCCCAGCTGCACTCCTGACTTCTCCGAGGTGCCCTTACCCTGCAATCACAGACTGGGAACAATTTCTCTCTAACCTAAATTTCCCCTCTTTCAGTCTGCACCCATCACTCCTTGTCCTACCTCTACACTTCCTGATGACTTATCCCAGGAGTACAAATAGTTGGGGTTTGTTCCTTTGGGTGGGTACAAATAATTTTTAATGCCACTTGCCCATATAAAATGTACAGTCCAGACTATTTTAGGCAGTAAAAGCAGATCTTTGCCAAAATCAAGTGCTAATCCTTTATCTGGAGCCATTAAAATACAATTATTAGTGCCAGCAGAAGAGCAGAGCTTCAAGCCAGGGCCGGAGTTATCTTTTCTTATCATGAAGCCACGAAGGAAAGAAGCAATGAAGATAAAAGTGCACCAATAGCTGCTTGTTCTAACGAGTAACAATAACTCTGGCAGAACAGGCCCATGGAGCAGAACCTTCCCCAGAAATCCAGAACTGCAAGTTACAGTCCAGTGAGTTTAGGAGGCAAATCCAGCAGATCCAGCTGTCCCCGAGGGAAACGGGAGCCAGGCAAAGGAGAAGGCTGCTCCCGGGGGTTCAGGAGGAGGAGGAGGAGGAGGAGGATGCTCTTTCCCCGGCAGCCCTCACTAGATGGTGCTGCGAGACAGCAGAACAGCCCCCACAGCTTCTCACTCCACTGCCCATTTTAGTGGCCTCAAAATCCCACGTCCTACAGTCTTCCATACTCTATTGATCAAAATCAGAACTGTAGTTAAATAATTCCATTTTGATAAAATATCCAAGGCTGGTATATTGATTGCAACATCCATTTTTTACTCCAAGCCCCAAGGAGCAGGTCTGTTCTCCAGTTACCACTGTGAAAGAGTTTTTTTTTCACCTACTTTAAAGGTTCTAAACAAAAACTTTTTTTAAATAAAGACAATTTCACAGAGTTCTACACAGGAAAAAATTTAAATTCACAGCCCTTACTCTTTGAACGTGTGCAAAGAGATTTTCTAGACTCCTGCTCCAGCCACCACTGCATTTAAACTGTCTAAAATAAAGCCAGAAGTGCTTACATCTGTTTTTCCTCCTTGCTTACATCTTTCTTTCCCCTCCTCTGTGTTCCACACCAAGTAGAAGCTTCTGCAGGAAAAAAAACCCAGCAAAGCAAACCAGGAGCTACTGCAGCAGCTGCCAGCTCCACCCCCAGCAGGCACTGGGCTCAAAGCATCAGAGGGTCACTCAGATTTTCATTGTACAGCCTGAAAATAATGACAATACAGTCTGCAAAGCAATGGCAGGAAAAGGTTGGGTCCAAAGCAGCGCAGAGCAGCCCAGGACCTCTGCCTTGGCTCCAGCTGCTGAACTGGAAAACTTGTGTGATGTGGATTCCCAAAGCAGTCCTGGAAGCGCCCAGAGCCCCAGGGCTGTTTGAGACCATCCCCAGCAGCAGGGTGGTCACAAACAGCCTTGTTTTAGCCACAGAGATGGGACAGCAGGGTGGAAACACATGGGCTAAAAACCCAGGGAGCAAAGGACTCTGAGCAGACACCTGGCCCTGGGGCAGAGCTCCCCTCAAGCTGCCCATGAGCTACAGCAAACCTGGAACTCCTGACAGATGTGCAAACAAAGCCATCCCCTCTCCCTGCAGCCATCCTCAAAGCATCCACACATCATCATTGGGGAAAATTGAGTGGAAAATGTCAGTCTGGGGTTTTGATTGCTCAGGTTCAATAGAGGAAGAGCATTTGCAGCCAAGAACGTGTCAAACCAGACATGAGCACACAAAATATTCACATGTATTTGTATTTCTCTGGGAAAAGAATACTGGAAAATGTTGCCCTTTGCTTATAACCACCACATCCTAAGGACAAATAATTTTGGCTTTTCCAAGAAAAAATCAACAATCACAGTAGGGCTTCAGGCTGCTCCTCACCACTGGGGCCAGGGTTGGTTGAGCTCACCATTCCCCCTGGGGCAGGTCAGTGAGGATGTGACCCTGCACTGCCAGGCTGAAGCACCGAGCCCCAGCTCATGGAACATCAGCAGCTCATTTTGCCAGCACAGGGAACATCAGCAGCTGTGCCCAGGACAGGCCCAGCCTCCAGCTCCTCCCTCCTCCAGGACCTCCAGCACTCTTTGCTTCTTTTCAGGGATGTGCAGTTTCCCCTCCCCATACCTAAGGTATAATAGGTACACCCATATCACAGGTAGAGCTTAAATGATGGAAGGTGTCACTCTTCAAAGTGATGAAGCTTTCTTGCCAAGTCCCTTCTCTTATAATAAAAACAAGGGAAAGAATAACATTTGTTCAATCATGTGGTTCTTGCAGTGTCTGTGTTTCTGGACTCTGGCACTGCTTGTCCTGAGGGCTGAGCAGGTTCTTCATGAAATACCATCGAGTCTCGGGGCATGACTTTAGAGAGCACCAGAAACAGTGTGTAGAAGGAGAAAAACAGCATTGTTTTTCTTCCACATATGGAATCCAGTTCCAGTGGGGGATTTACACACATGAACATAATCCCTTTTGATTCTGACAGAGCTGGGATCTTGCTGACCCTCTTCTATTTTTTCCCCCCGTCTCTTATATCATTAATAATTATTTTTCTTATTCCTTTTTTGGCCATCTTTTTCCTCCATTTCAGGCTCAGCCAGTTTCTCTGAGCCCCCACAGCCTCTCCCTCCTCTCCTGGTGCAGACGGGGCCATCAGGGCACTCCAGCCCCAGAGCAAGGTGGACACATCCCCGTGTTCCTGCAGCCCAGACACCTCCAGGTGTCACCTCTTGTCCTGGAGGTCCCCAGGAAGCTCTGCTGCCGTGTGAGGCACACTCAGTCCTGCTCACACCCCCTGAGCAGCCTGCTGGGGCTCTCCCCCAGAGGGGCTCAGCCCTGTCAGGGCCAGGCAGGGCTCTGGGGCAGTTCCCACCATGTCCTGCAGAGCTGGGATCCACCTGCAAAGCCCCAGTGCCGTGCCTGGAAGGCCCTGGAGATCCAGGTCTGCACGGGAGAGCCCAGAAATCTCCTGTCCATGGATACCTTCCCCACAGGGGCACTGAGGCTGTGCCTTGGCAGCAGCAGAGCTCTTTCCTAAAGCTTTAATTTGTGCACCAAGAGTGTCCAGCCACCTCTGAGCCACTGCCACACCATGGCTGGAACACGGGCCCGCTGTGACAGCCACTCCTGATTTATATGGCACAGTCAGGGGAACTTATGAATATTAATTCCTTTAGTTCTGCCATAAATAGTCCCAGTCAGCAACACCCATAAAAATACAAATAGTTCAGCATTAACTCCTGGAAAGCCCCAGCACAGCCCTGGAACAGGCTCACAGATCCCAGCACGCCCAAGCCCCTTGTGGGTCTCTGAGCAGCTTGACCTGCAGCAGGACCAGCACTTCACAAGGTTTGGATCTCGTGTGCTCAAAGGGGCTCCAAAACATGTTGGTTTTTCCAGCCCTTGCAGCTGAAGCATTTTTCTCCTAGAACACAGCTTGCCATGCAGTTATACCCACCCCAGAGAGCCCAGGAAGCCCTGAGCCAAAATTCCATCTTGGGTCGAGCTGTGAGGCACAGGAGCAGCTGTGTCAGCCACTCTGCCCTGGCCCATGCAAGGAGAGCTGTGCCCAGACAGACGTGGGGGAAGCACAGTGGCAGTGGGATTGTCACTGTCACCACACCTGGACAAGCTCCGTGTGCAGCCTCCTGTGCCTGCCATGGATGTTGATATGAACATGGACAGTCCCAGCTGAAACCCCCAAAGCCTGTCTGCAAGATAAAGGCAATGGAACAAAATAAAGAGTATTTATTCTATTTCTCCCTTTTATCCTGAGCAATCAATAATTTTATACACTAAATAAATATTTCTTTTAAATTTAATTTCCCTTCTCCATCTAATAAGCCAATATGCGCCTTCTGCTACTCAGATCTTGGGCACTGCTGAAATCACCTGGTTCCTACAACATTACAAATGTGTTTGTGTCCCCTGCTTGCATTAAAACACCACAAATTCGGTGCTGGGTACTGGCTATGCTCCAATGGACACGAGAGCATCCGCATTCCTACAGAGTTACAGTGCTTCCTCCACAGACTGGATTTATATCCACATCCAAACTAAATAAATCATCAACCACAGCCCCTAAACCAGCTCACTTATCACACCAAGTAAGAATAATGAAATGTCATAATATTTGCCCAAGACACGTGGTTTGTTTGCTTTCAGTAAATAAGGTCTGGAAGGGGGGGAAAGTGGAGGTAATGCTTCCTTTTGGTGTTGGGCACTGCTGGGAGTGAGAGTGGAGCCAAGGCAGAAATGGGGGGAGAAGCCAGCTCAGCCCAGAGCTCTGCTCAGCATCCCTGGAACGCTGCAGAGCACCGGCACAGCCCCGTGCTCGGGGCACCTGCAGGGCACAGCTCACTCTGGGACAGCCTGGGAGTCCCTGCAGCAGCACCAGGAACGGCTGCCAGGGGCTTGGGGCAGGATTTTACCTGAGCAGCTTTGCCAGGGGCACATCACACTCTGCCTCATGAAACCTTCCTCCCATGGAGAGGGGACGGGAGGCTCTCCTCGTGTTGCTATATTTGCCACTCTCTGCAGCCCTGCTTTCCAGCAGCTGTCAGCATGCTAAGCTGGGATATTAGGTGCTCACAAACTTGTCAGCTTTTGCCTCTGGCTTCAAGTACCCCCGCTGCCCCTTTGGGCTGCTGCTGCCCTCAGGGCCCCCAGCCCAGCGCCACAGAAACTCAGCCTTGTAAGGCTCAGCATTAACACAGGGGAAGAGCTGGAGCTCCCAGCCCTGGGATGAAATGCAGCCTCATGTGGGGTCACAGCTGAGCTCTCCCAGCCTCATCTACACTGAGGGGCTTCGTAAGGAATAAAGAACTTACACAAAAGAATAAAGGAGGATTTCCACAAGGACAGCCCAGACTCTGCTCCACAGAGAGGCAGCAGCCCCCAGCAGCCCACCAGGATCCCCAGCTCTGCTTACAGCAGAGACCAGCATGCAGAGAGATTGCTGCTTGTGGATCACAGGGCAGGAATCTGATATTCATAGACTTTCTCTCTCTTTTAAAGGGCAAGACTCCTTGTATAGAAACAAACTAAGACAACAACTCGAATGATAAATTACCCATCCTCTGTACTTCCTCTGTGAAATTTAATTTTAATTTATATTAAACATGACAGAGCTTCTGCTCAAACTGGTATTTGCCAGCCATGATTTCCGCTGCCTCTTCAGAGCTAATGCCAACACATCCCTGCCCTCAGCATCCTCTGTCTCATCAGTCCTGGTGGGCTGAGGGACCACCAAAACACAAGAGCCCCTTGCAGGGCCAGGACAATGCCCAAAGCAAGACTTTCCCCACGAGGGCTCTGGCACAAAGAGCTCCAGCAGGGCTGGATTCCTCAGTGATTCTGACAGAGAGGAGAGCCACGCTCCCAATTTCTCCTTCTTCACTATTCCTTCACTGCCACTGTGGTCTGTTCATTTTCACAGGAGCTTGGATCTCAGTGAGCTTCATTTCTGCTTTATCCTTCTCTGCTCAAGAGAAATAAATCTATTTTACTTGCTGAGTCCTAGCAGCAGGTTATTTATCTGACTTCTAGAAGGTTTCCAGGTCCCCAGTTGCAGTCCTGCAAGCTGCTCAGGTCTGACAGTCTGTTCCCAAAAGCAGCGCTGCCCCTGAGAGCACATGCAAGGCAGGTCAGGGTGGCAATGGTCCCTGTTTCTGCAGAGGGAAATGTGCCACCGGCTTTCTTAACAAATGTTCTCACAATGAGAGGTTTGGATTTCAGTGAGGAGAACCTCCACGGCGTCTATTTTGGGGCAGATCTGCCCAGCAGATGGGCCGGAGCAGCACTGAGCAGGTGTCCCTGCACTCCCAGTGCCCCGCCTATGTGACTCCACTCTTACACGGTGTCCCATTCACAGCCTGAAAGTACTCGGAAATACATTTATTTATAGCAGCCGCAGAGCAGCAGAATGTGCCCCTGCCTGTCGGGGCTGGAGCCGCTCAGTGCCCGCACGCCGGGCTGCGGGGCTGCGCCTCCTCCTCCTCCTCCTCCTCCTCCTCCTCCTCCTCCTCCTCCTCCTCCTCCTCCTCCTCCTCCTCATCCTCCTCCTCCTCCTCCTCCGGGACACCCGAGCCCGGCCCGGCGGGGACAGCCAAAGCCGGGCTGTGACTCATTCGTGCCACCAGAAATGGCACTGGGGCAGGGCCGAGTGTCCCCGGGTGTCCCTGCAGGGCACAGCCCCGGCCACCAAAGGCAGGCAAAGCCTCCCCGGAGTCTGCCCCTCTCCATGGGTGCCTCGTGTGTCTGTGCAGGGTGCTGTGCCTCGTGTGTCTGTGCAGGGTGCTGTGCCTCACATCCTTTCCCTTCTGTGCCTCACGTCCCTTCTGTGCCCAGTTCTGCCCTCGGTGTCCCCACAGGCCGCCAGGGAGGTCTCTGAGCAGCTCATGGAGCCGAGGATGTGTCCCAGCCCAGGGCACCACCATGGCCCGCTGCTGAAAGCTCCGGGGACGGGGCCACAGGGGCTTGATAAGGACAGCCCTGCCCAGGCGCTGATGTTTTTGGAAGCCAGCAGAGCCTTTTGCCTTAAAATCCCTCCCGTGCAGTGCCAGCCACGCTCTTGGGCTCTGCACTGGCACTTCCACCTTCAGCACTTGTGTGGGCACCTCCAGCCTGCTTAGGGAGCCGCCAGTCCTTGAGGGGACACACAGCCACCCCTCTGTCCCCTTCCTCAGGGACACACAGCCACCCCTCTGTCCCTTCCTCAGGGACACACAGCCACCCCTCTGTCCCTTCCTCAGGGACACACAGCCACCCCTCTGTCCCCTTCCTTAGGGACACACAGCCACCCCTCTGTCCCTTCCTCAGGGACACACACACCTCTGTCCCTTCCTCAGGGACACACAGCCACCCCTCCTCTGTCCCCTTCCTTAGGGACACACAGCCACCCCTCTGTCCCCTTCCTCAGGGACACACACCCCTCCTCTGTCCCTTCCTTAGGGACACACAGCCACCCGTCTGTCCCTTCCTCAGGGACACACAGCCACCCCTCCTCTGTCCCTTCCTCAGGGACACACAGCCACCCCTCTGTCCCTTCCTCAGGGACACACAGCCACCCCTCCTCTGCCCCTTCCTCAGGGACACACAGCCACCCCTCCTCTGCCCCTTCCTCAGGGACACACAGCCACCCCTCCTCTGTCCCCTTCCTTAGGGACACACAGCCACCCCTCTGTCCCCTTCCTTAGGGACACACAGCCACCCCTCTTCCCCTTTCCTTAGGGATTTAATAACCCCCACTCCTCTACCCCTATTTTGTGGAGTGTTTTTTTCACAAAAGCGTTACTTTTAAACAGCTCTTCAGATCATGAAAGGCAGGAGCTCACAGGAGACGTGGAGGAGGATTAGCAAAGTACAGCCCAAGTTAAATAAACCTTCATTAATACACTGAGTGTCCCTGGAGGAGATATTTCCACCACTATGGTTCTGAGGGTTGGTCTTGGGTTTCCTCGGGTTTCCCTGGATGAAAAAGCTGAACCTAAGGAAGCTGGGCTGGCACCACAAGCCTTTTCCTGGGCTCTGAAAGGACCCTGAGGGGTGCTGGCCACCCCAGGGCAGTGTGGCTTCTCTGGGTGGTATTTATAGATGTGATTCCTGTCTCACCAAGCTTCATTTACAGATTCATAAACAACGTTTTCTTTCAGGCTTTTGAGGACTTCTGTCCCAGTTTGGGCATTGTTTCTCCCACACAAGGGCAAAATCCCAGCGGCACAGCTGGGCTGGGGGCTGCACAGCCACCCCCTGCCACCCCCGCCCTGGCGCAAAGGCCACCGGCCGCCCACACACATGCCATCCCCCTGAGGTGACAGCACAGGGGCTGGCCCCAGAAAAGCCCCTTTAAGGGACACTGCAGGGCGGGCTCGGGAGCCAGGACATTAATTTTAGCCTGGAGCAGTGCCAGGGCACAGGGCAGCTGCTGTCCCAGCGCTCCCAGCACAGCCCCCGGCCCTGCACACACAGCCATGGCAGAGGAGAGGAGCCCGCTGGAGGAGCGGATCATCATCAAGGACCAGCACACCAAGGAGATCGACCTGGTCAACAGAGACCCCAAACACATCAACGAGGACGTGGTGAAGGTAGGGCTGTCCCGCACTGTGCTGGAGAAGCGCCAGTGCAAGCAGGATTTGGGTTCCAGAGCTCGGTGTGTGTTTGGCTGTTGGTGCCTGTCCGTGTGTCCCCAGAGGTGACAGCCCTGCTGGCTGGGCACCCAGACCCTGGCTGGGAGGCAGCTCTGCCTCCAGCTAACGCCACATTTCCCATTCCTTGAATGGGCTCTCCGGTTTCATTGTGGCTTGAAAATTTATGGAGACGCCTTCCTCTGTACCAACAAGCTGGCAGCCAAAAATAACACAGGAATTAAGCATAACCAGTTTAAGGGATATTGGAAAAAGGCTGCTGGCCTTCAAGACACCACAGTCTCAGTACTGGAATGTTTGATGTGTGTTGTCATGTTTGTGGGAGATTGTTCCCCCCAGGGCAGCCCAGAGGTGCAGCAGCCACCAGCTCCCTCCCTCCCTCCCTCTCTGACGGAGAGGAATTCCCACTCTAACTCCTGGGCTTCCTCTAGACTCCCTTAGAATTGCAAACAAAATTTGTCTCTGTTAGCCAAAGATAATTCCAGCCCAAAGGAGAACAGGAGGAGGTGGAAGGGCTTTGTTAAAACTGTTGGTGACTGTCCCAGCAGAAGGGACAGAGCTGCTCACACAGGCTTTGTAATGGGCTTGACAGCACTGCTGAAACACAAACCTGGATTTGGGCATTAAACACCATTTTACCCATTATGGCCACAGTGTGGTCAAACCAAACTCCCTTGGCTGAGCTGTGACAGTGACAGCCATGGGTGGCTCCTTGCTGTGAGACCTGCCCGTGACAGCTGCCTGACACCTCGGCATCCCCAGCCCAGGATCCCTGCCATGCACCAGGAGAGGGGCCAGGCCAGGGGAGCAGCACTCTGCAGGGAGCAGGGAGCAGGAGAGCCCCCAGCCCGCTCACCCCAGGGCCAGGCAGCGCTTTGGGGCTCCCCTGCTGCTCCTGGTGACGATGCCAGCGCCATCCCGGCCATCCAAGGGCCTCTCGCCAGCCCCTCCCTCCCAGCACAGCCCTGCCTTTTCCCTCTCAAGGATCTCCAAAGCCTGAGGAGACCTCCCAAGCTCACCCTGTCCCATGGCCACGCTGCTGCCCCACCAGCACTGGAAGCTTTCAGAGCTCAGCATTCCTCCACCTTAAAATAGCCCTGCCGAGAGGGCTGGGGAGGGAGGGCAGAGCCAGCCCGGGACAGGAGCACAGCTCACCCTGTGAGTGTCACAGCTCCTGCTGCTGCTGCTGCTGCTGCTGCTGCTGCTGCTGCTCCTGCTCCTGCTGCTGCTCACCCTGCTGCTGCTCACCCTGCTGCTGCTGCTGCTGCTGCTGCTGCTGCTGCTCACCCTGCTGCTCCTGCTGCTGCTGCTCACCCTGCTCCTGCTGCTGCTGCTGCTGCTGCTCACCCTGCTGCTGCTCACCCTGCTGCTGCTGCTGCTGCTGCTGCTGCTCACCCTGCTGCTGCTGCTGCTGCTGCTCACCCTGCTGCTGCTCACCCTGCTGCTGCTGCTGCTCACCCTGCTGCTGCTGCTGCTGCTGCTGCTCACCCTGCTGCTGCTGCTGCTGCTGCTGCTGCTCACCCTGCTGCTGCTCACCCTGCTGCTGCTCACCCTGCTGCTGCTGCTCACCCTGCTGCTGCTGCTGCTCACCCTGCTGCTGCTGCTGCTCACCCTGCTGCTGCTGCTGCTGCTGCTGCTGCTGCTCACCCTGCTGCTCACCCTGCTGCTGCTCACCCTGCTGCTCCTGCTGCTGCTCACCCTGCTGCTGCTCACCCTGCTGCTGCTCACCCTGCTGCTCCTGCTGCTGCTGCTGCTGCTCACCCTGCTGCTGCTCACCCTGCTGCTGCTGCTGCTGCTGCTGCTGCTCACCCTGCTGCTCCTGCTGCTGCTGCTGCTGCTGCTCACCCTGCTGCTGCTGCTGCTGCTGCTCACCCTGCTGCTGCTGCTGCTGCTGCTCACCCTGCTGCTGCTGCTCACCCTGCTGCTGCTCACCCTGCTGCTGCTCACCCTGCTGCTGCTGCTCCTGCTGCTGCTGCTGCTGCTGCTGCTCCTGCTGCTGCTGCTGCTGCTGCTGCTCACCCTGCTGCTGCTCACCCTGCTGCTCCTGCTGCTGCTCACCCTGCCCCAGGGACAGCCAGAGGCACATCCAGCCCCAGGGAGTGCTCTGGAAGCACAGGGAACAGCCAGGCAGGAACTGCAGTGCTCCACGGGATGAAGGGCTCACCTGGCCGTGGATAAACACCCTGAGCATCACAAAGCAACAGGCAGAGTTTGGGATCACAGCAGGGGCACTGGCCACAGAGGCTTTGCACAGCTTCACAAACCTCCTCCAAGCACAGCAACAGAGCAATGCCTGCCTGGACTGGGCAACCTTAGGAGAGTTTTCCCACCCTAAATGGTTCCACAGATCTATAAAAGAACAGTACCTGCATGTGCTGGTCCCGGGATCCAGACTCAGACTGATCCTGAGCCCCTCCAGACCCACTCCCAGTGTGATGGCAGCAGGAGCAAGGGGGCACAGCCTCTGCCTGATACCCCAGTGCTCCCTGCATTCACTGATCCCTGATGAGCTCACCAGGCAGCCGGGCAGTTACCTGGGCTAGTCCCCAGCACACCTGGGCTAGTCCCCAGCACATCTGGGCTAGTCCCCAGCACACCTGGGCTAGTCCCCAGCAAACATGGGCTAGTCCCCAGCACACCTGGGCTAGTCCCCAGCAAACATGGGCTAGTCCCCAGCACACCTGGGCTAGTCCCCAGCACACCTGGGCTAGTCCCCAGCACTCCTGAGCTAGTCCCCAGCAAACATGGGCTAGTCCCCAGCAAACATGGGCTAGTCCCCAGCAAACATGGGCTTTCCAGGGGCTGCTGATGGCACCTCAGGGCCAGCTCTCGGGGCTGCTGTCTCCTCATTGTCAATGCTTCTCTCAGCACCTCCTGCTCACTCCAGGAAATTAAAGATGACACAGAGTGATTTTGTGATCCAAGTGCTTCCAAAAGCAGAATGAATATTGTGATTTAACACAAATGTACAGACACGTCAGCTGCCAGAGGGGAGGCCGGGCTGCTTTTCAAGACAAATAGCTGTTTCTATATTCCCTGGAAGTGAATTACACCCCAGAGGGGTCTCTGCGTGGAGTTTTGGGGAGTGTGTGTCACTCAGAGACACTCCCAGTGTTGCACAGACAGCAAGGGCAGGGCTGTTTGTTCCTCCTTCCCCAGGAGGAACATGGACAGACAGCACTGAGCACCTCATCCTATGTGTATAAATAAATAATCCATAAATCCAGAGGGCTGCTGGATCTTTATTAGCACAAACACCTTCCTGCCGAGTGGGCAGCCCCGTCCCTGAATGCTAAAAAAGGGCAGGAACGGGCTCTGGCCGCTGCTGCAGCCAACACTCCCACGCACAGCTCCTGTTCCAAGGGCTCCTGCCTGGCCTCGCACCTGATTCCCCAGATCAGGGGATGGGACGGGGACCGTGACCCTCAGCAGCCCCACCCATGGGGCTGAGCCCCCCTCTGCTGGCCCCGGGCAGTGCCAGGAGCCCTGAGCCATCTCCATCCCTGCTCGGGGCTGTGGGGATCAGGGAGCACCCCCAGCACGGTCCCCTCTCCCCAGGCCCCTCCAGCTGGGATCTGCTCTCCCCTCCTGCAGAGCCTCATCCTTGTGTTGGGGCCTTTGCTGACCCCCAAACCTCCCTCGTGTCCGTCTGCTCTCCTCCCAGGTGGATTTTGAGGATGTGATAGCTGAGCCGGTGGGAACATACAGCTTCGACGGCGTCTGGAAAAGCAGCTACACCACCTTCACCGTCAGCAAGTACTGGTGCTACCGCCTGCTCTCCGCCGTCCTGGGCGTGCCCCTGGCCGTCGTCTGGGGCTTCCTCTTCGCCCTCATCTCCTTCTGCCACATCTGGGCAGTGGTGCCCTGCATCAAGAGCTACCTGATCGAGATCCAGTGTGTCAGCCGGATCTACTCCCTCTGCATCCACACCTTCTGTGACCCCCTCTTTGAGGCGCTCTCCAAGATCTGCAGCAACATCCGAGTCGCTGTCCGGAAGGAGATTTAGGTCCTGGCAGCTGCCCCAGCAGCCCTGGCACAACCCCTCTGTGCAGGCTGGGCACAGGGACACACGGACACACAGACACCCTGCCCAGTGAGGGACCTGCACAGGGACACACGGACACACGGACACCCTGCCCAGTGAGGGACCTGCACAGGGACACACGGACACCCTGCCCAGTGAGGGACCTGCACAGGGACACACGGACACACAGACACCCTGCCCAGTGAGGGACCTGCACAGGGACACACGGACACACAGACACCCTGCCCAGTGAGGAACCTGCACAGGGACACACGGACACACGGACACCCTGCCCAGTGAGGGACCTGCACAGGGACACACGGACACCCTGCCCAGTGAGGGGACTGCACAGGGACACACGGACACCCTGCCCAGTGAGGGACCTGCACAGGGACACACGGACACCCTGCCCAGTGAGGGACCTGCACAGGGACACACGGACACACGGACACCCTGCCCAGTGAGGGACCTGCACAGGGACACACGGACACCCTGCCCAGTGAGGAACCTGCACAGGGACACACGGACACACAGACACCCTGCCCAGTGAGGGACCTGCACAGGGACACACGGACACACAGACACCCTGCCCAGTGAGGGACCTGCACAGGGACACACGGACACACGGACACCCTGCCCAGTGAGGGACCTGCACAGGGACACACGGACACCCTGCCCAGTGAGGGACCTGCACAGGGACACACGGACACCCTGCCCAGTGAGGGACCTGCACAGGGACACACGGACACCCTGCCCAGTGAGGGACCTGCACAGGGACACACGGACACACGGACACCCTGCCCAGTGAGGGACCTGCACAGGGACACACGGACACACGGACACCATGCCCAGTGAGGGACCTGCACAGGACACACAGACACAGGGACACCCTGCCCAGTGAGGAACCTGCACAGGGACACACGGACACCCTGCCCAGTGAGGGACCTGCACAGGGACACACGGACACCCTGCCCAGTGAGGGACCTGCACAGGGACACACGGACACACAGACACCCTGCCCAGTGAGGGACCTGCACAGGGACACACGGACACACAGACACCCTGCCCAGTGAGGGACCTGCACAGGGACACACGGACACACAGACACCCTGCCCAGTGAGGGACCTGCACAGGGACACACGGACACACAGACACCCTGCCCAGTGAGGGACCTGCACAGGGACACACGGACACACAGACACCCTGCCCAGTGAGGAACCCACACAGGGACACACGGACACCCTGCCCAGTGAGGAACCCACACACGGACACACGGACACCCTGCCCAGTGAGGAACCCACACAGGGACACACGGACACCCTGCCCAGTGAGGGACCTGCACAGGACACACAGACACCCTGCCCAGTGAGGGACCTGCACAGGGACACACGGACACACGGACACCCTGCCCAGTGAGGAACCCATACAGGGACACACGGACACCCTGCCCAGTGAGGAACCCACACAGGGACACACGGACACCCTGCCCAGTGAGGGACCTGCACAGGGACACACGGACACACGGACACCCTGCCCAGTGAGGAACCCATACAGGGACACACAGACACCCTGCACAGTGAGGAACCCACACAGGGACACACGGACACCCTGCACAGTGAGGAACCCACACAGGGACACACGGACACACGGACACCCTGCCCAGTGAGGGGGCTGCACAGGGACACACGGACACACGGACACCCTGCCCAGTGAGGAACCCACACAGGGACACCCTGCCCAGTGAGGAACCCACACAGGCACACCTGTGACACAGGAACCGTGCATCATGGCAGGACCCCACAGCAGCAGTGGCTCTCGGGGATGCTCTCTGTGCATGGAGGCAGGCCATGCTGCTCCTCCCTCCATCCCAAAGCCAGAAGCCTTAGGAGAAGAGAAGCCCATCAAGGCTCAGGGAACAGCCCAGAGAGACCCCTCTGCCCTCCAGGACCCCCAGGAGTTCCTGCAGAGGGGCGGCAGCACCCCCTGGACCACAGCCCTGGGCACAGCCTGCAGGTGCCGGGTGAGCAGTGAGGCTGCAGAGCTGCTGCTGGCCACCGACCAAATCCTGCCCACTGCTCCATCCCTTCAGGCTGGGCTGGCACTGACACAAACTCCCTGACAGGAGTTATTGTTTGTGGCAAACGATTGCTGTGGTGGGAGCTTCCGCGTTAAACCGCTGCACAAAACTTTTAGGGATAGAACCGAACTCTTTTTCATGCGTACTTGCATTTCAGCCAAGCTGTGAGAGCCAGACCAGGCCATGCATGACATGTTGTGTCTGCTCTGAGAGCGTGAGCTGATCCTGGGCCACTGCCAGCTGCAAACCCGCTTGTGGCACTCTGATGCTCAATTAATTATGTACTTAATTGTGGGGCGCCGTTGAGTGGCATGGGCAGGGTCCAGAGCAGGACAGCGCAGGTGGAGCCAGCCCTGAGCGTGGCCCCGAGCGCTGGGGAGGGCAGGGCAGCTTCTGGGAACCTCACTCAGAGACAAGCTGGGCTCTAAGCAAAGCTTAGGTTCGTTTCTCAGGGCCATCCTCGCTGCAGGGGTGTTGGGTGGATGCTGAGTTAGCGGCAGGCACAGCAGTGCGCGTTCCCCCGCGGCCAGGGCCGCTCCTCCGCTGTGTCCCGGGGCTGGGACTGAGCCGGGGGGCTGCGGGAGGGGCAGGACCACGCTGAGCCCTCGGGCTCTGCCCAGCGGGAGGGACTCACATCCCACCAGTGCCCTCCCTCAGCATCCCGGCTCGCCCCAGTGGAGGAGGAAGGAGCCTCTGCCGGGCCCCTGCTGCTCCGGCTCCGGGGAGGGAGGAGCGAGGAGCAAAAGGTGCAGTTCAGAGCTGTTTCCTCCCCTGTGCTGTCAATTAATTTGTCGGTCGCTCTTCCACGGAGCTGCACTTTCACTTTGAGGCCCTTGAATGCTCTTTTGGCTCCAGCCTTAAGTGCTTTGCTGAACCCGGGCCCGGGAGGTCTCGTTGTTCAGAGGCTGTTCTCGATTGTCTCCATGTGCGCCTTCCCTTGGCTTCCAACAAAGACTTGGAGCCAAAGACTCCTCTGGTGCCACGCCAAGGGTGAGAGAGAGAGCCAGGTTTTCTACTGGACCTCTTCCAAGGGCTTGGGATTGTATACTGCTGTAATTCCATAGCAATGTGGTACCCAAGATCCAGCAACATCAGGGCCCAAGAAGGATGGAGTGATTAAAAAAAAAAGATATTTAGGTAATTATGGGGGGAGGGGAAGCCTCAAAAACCATTTCATTTTTTGTGAGAATAAAATAATTAAAATCAATTGTATAATGGGCTTATATTTCTAATTTGTTGTGTTTTTTTCTAGTAGTTCACTGCCTGAACCAAAAAAACCTGAAATGCTGCTGTCCCCACCATATTGCTCCCTGGGTTTCCAACCCCTGGGGCACACACTGCTCACCTGTCAGCACCTCTGTTTCACTTCTGACCCTCCTGAAAAGCTGTTTGGCCGTGCATTCACCTGGGACATTCCCACAGCTGCTCTCCTGTCCCCGCTCTGCCACAGCCTGGGGACAGCACAGGAGCTCAGCCAAGGCACCTCAGCTGCAGCACCTCCAGGCGTGGGGCATGGCCCTGCCTGACCCCCAGACACCACCAGAAACAGCAGCCAGGGCTGCAGGGCAATTCCCTGGGTGTCCCAAAGCTCCCTCTCTGCTGCGTGCATCCCTCCCGGTAACATCCACTGCCCTGTTCTCCTTCCTCCCTGGCAGATGGAGGATGCTCCAGGCCCTCAGACTCTCCAGAAAAGGAGACCCCTCCTTCCTTGTTTTGTGCAGGAGTTTGTGACTCTCAAGGAGAAGGAAGGTGAACGTGGGAGGAAAATGCTCTACAGTGTCCTGAGGACTTTAACCCGTCAGCAAACGTGCTGAGAGCTCACTTGGAACTCCCACCAAAAAATCAAAGGAATGTCAGGATAGGAAAAGTGCAAATGGACCCACTGGTGAAGTGAAGAAATAAAAGACACATTTAAATGCATTTTTCATGTTCATTCCCATCATGAAAGGCCAAATGACATCGCCCAGCCGTGTCCCCATGCAGAGCCCGTGTCACAGCAGCTCCGTGTCACCAGTGCAGGTCCCGGTGCTGGGGCAGTGGCTGTGAGCACAGCTGGCTGTGGTATTTCAGTGTTTTGGTGTTTCAGTGTTTTGGTGTTCCGGTGTTTTGGTGTTCTGGTGTTTTGGTGTTTCGGTGTTTCGGTGTTTTGGTGTTTCAGTGTTCCGGTGTTTCAGCCTTGCTTCCCGTCCGTCCCCTTCACTCCCTCAGCCCAGCGCTCCCCCCACACTTCCCTCCCGCCTGCCACCTGCCACCTGCCACAGTCAGAAACCTTTATCTACAGTATTTGTTAACAATAAAAATCCATGCTGTGAGCGTGCCCCGTGCGCTATGGAGCGAGCGAACGTCACTGGAGCGACGGGAGAGCTGCTGGGATCCGCGGGGACCCCAGAGCCAAGCCTGGCCTCGGGGACACCTCGGGGACGCGATGTGTCCCTGCCAGAGCCCAGGGAGCCCAGCCCGGATCCCCCAGAGCCTCTGCAGGAGCTGCTCAGCACACCCGGCCAGGGCCTGGCTGCCCAGGCCAGCCGTGCCCGCTCCAGGCTCCGGCCAGCAGCCTCCTGTCCCCAGGAGTGTCCTGGGCTGTCCCCAGGAGTGCCCTGGGCTGCTGTCCCCAGGAGTGCCCTGGGCTGTCCCCGGGAGTGCCCTGGGCTGTCCCCAGGGGTGCCCTGGGCTGTCCCCAGGAGTGCCCTGGGCTGTCCCCGGGAGTGCCCTGGGCTGTCCCCGGGAGTGCCCTGGGCTGCTGTCCCCGGGAGTGCCCTGGGCTGTCCCCAGGAGTGCCCTGGGCTGTCCCCGGGAGTGCCCTGGGCTGTCCCCGGGAGTGCCCTGGGCTGCTGTCCCCGGGAGTGCCCTGAGCTGTCCCCAGGAGTGCCCTGAGCTGTCCCCAGGAGTGCCCTGGGCTGTCCCCAGGAGTGCCCTGGGCTGTCCCCAGGAGTGCCCTGGGCTGTCCCCAGGAGTGCCCTGGGCTGTCCCCAGGAGTGCCCTGGGCTGCTGTCCCCAGGAGTGCCCTGGGCTGTCCCCGGGAGTGCCCTGGGCTGTGCCCAGGCAGGGCTGCAGGGCTGCAGGGCAGGCATTCTGCAGGGCTGCAGGGGCACAGGGGCACAGGGCAGGCATTCTGCAGGGCTGCAGGGCTGCAGGGGTGCAGGGCAGGCATTCTGCAGGGCTGCAGGGCTGCAGGGGTGCAGGGCAGGCATTCTGCAGGGCTGCAGGGGCACAGGGGCACAGGGCAGGCATTCTGCAGGGCTGCAGAGCTGCAGGGCAGGCACGGTGCAGGGCTGCAGGGGTGCACGGATGCAGGAGTGCAGGGCAGGCATTCTGCAGGGGTGCAGGGCAGGCACGGGGCAGAGCTGCAGGGCTGCAGGGGCACAGGGCAGGCATTCTGCAGGGCTGCAGGGCTGCAGGGGTGCAGGGCAGGCACGGGGCAGGGCTGCAGGGCTGCAGGGGTGCAGGGCAGGCATTCTGCAGGGCTGCAGGGCTGCAGGGGTGCAGGGCAGGCATTCTGCAGGGCTGCAGAGCTGCAGGGCTGCGGGGACGGGGCTGCCCCTGCCCCACAGGCTGCGAGCGAAGCGAGTGCTCCTGTGCTGAGAGCGCGGTGCCAGCGCTGGCATCCTGCGGGATCTGCTGCAGGGGGAGGAGGGACAGTGCCCAGCCATGCTCCAGGGCTGACACCCATCTCCCCGTGCTGCAGCCGCCCCTTCCATCCCTCAGGGATGCACCGGGCCCCTGCCCCAGCGGAACCCGATCATTTGTCCCTCCAGGTACATCCGTAAGCCACCGATGTCAGGTTTGGGGCTCAGGAGCAGGTTCCTGCTGTCTAATCCCAGGCAGCGCTGAAACTTGGACACAGCATTCCTCCCCCATCCCGTCTCAGTTAAATAACGCCCTCTGTACATGCTTACAGCCTATTTACACCTGTTTATAGACCCCGTCCTTGTCCGGGTCACAGCCCCCAGCTCCCCGCAGGGAGGTTCGGGAGGCAGCGAGCAGAGGCTCCAGGTCCCGGCTGCCCATGGCCTCATGTGGTGGGCGGCTGCACGAAGCTCCTCTGGCTCGTGCTCCTGCAGCTGAGGACGAAGGACGAGGAGTTGCTCTTCTTGCTCAGCTCACACCCCGGCCGCGACTTCAGGTACCGCGCGGAGCAGCAGAGGAAGCGGCGCCTCAGGTCGTGGAAGAGGTGCCCGGTGTAGAGCATGTAGATCCAGGGGTTGCAGCAGCTGTTGAGGCTGGCCAGGAGCATGGCGATGATGAAGGGGGAGGCTGCGGGACAGAGGCACGGCGGTGTCAGGGCACGGCACAAGGCGCGGTGGCCCCGGCCGAGAGCCCCACACCGCTCCCCGCCCGCAGGAAAACAAAAGCGAGGCGGAGCAGGGGAGGGGGCGAGTCTCGGTTCCAGCTCGGCTTTCGGCTTTTTCCCCGCAACAGCGGCGGTTCCCCGTCCCGCAGGCCGGAGCGGCCTTACCCCGGGGCGGCTGTCCCGCAGACAGAGCTGTCTGTCTGTCTGTCAGAGCTGTCTGTCTGTCAGAGCCTGTCTGTCTGTCAGAGACTGTCTGTCTGTCAGAGCTGTCTGTCTGTCAGAACTGTCTGTCTGTCAGAGCTGTCTGTCTGTCAGAGCTGTCTGTCTGTCAGAGCTGTCTGTCTGTCAGAATCTGTCTGTCTGTGAGAGCCTGTCTGTCTGTCAGAGCTGTCTGTCTGTCAGAGCTGTCTGTCTGTGAGAGCCTGTCTGTCTGTCAGAGCTGTCTGTCTGTCAGAGCTGTCCCGCAGCACTGGCACAATCGCCCTTTGAGGTGCCCACAGGTGAGGGGAGCCCCTGGAGTGGCCATGGGATAATCTGTGTATGATTAGACTCATGATAGAGGCTCATTTCTATGAAATGATCCGGGACAGGCTCTCGGTCTGCAGCCGCTCGGGGGGCGTCCCCCCCAGCCCAGCCCCGGCCTGTCTGAGCCCTTTGCCCGGTGCTCTCCCAGCACCTTTCTCCAGTCATCTTTCTGTCCCCGCATTATTTTTCCCGACGCAGCGCTCTGCCAGGAAGAAGAGCCATTGCCACATGACGGATCAGGTCCGGGAGCCTGGCATCCCCCGCTGACCGGGAGTGGTGGCCGTGCAGTGCCGGGACATCGAGTCTGCTGCTGCTCTCTGTCCCCAGAGCACAAAGTACCGACTGTCCCACCCGAGGGCTGGATCAGCACCTGCTGGTGACAGGGATGGGGGACTGGCATCTGCCATGGCACCGGGACAAGGGGGGATGTCCCCCCCATGCAGGGGCTGCAGGTGGAGATGGAGCCTTTATCCTGCTGCCGGTGTTCCAGCTCAGCTCCTCAGCCCCTCTGCTCCCAGAGGACACACGAGCAGGGGATGAACATTCTTGCTTTGGCTGTTCCCGGCCCCTTCGTGCCTCTGCAAAAATCCACTGGCAGTTCTTAGACCAGTGCAGAAATGTGGCTATAAATGTTAGCTTCCAATTTCACCTTTAGCCAATGGATGAGTAATTCCTGCTCTTGTGATGTCTGCTCCAACTACTTTTAATTTCAAGCACATGCTAAAAAATAATTCCATGTGGAGTGGTTACAAATCCCGGGCACAAGACCTGAAATACATCACAGCGTTTCTACTCACTAGAAAACACCCAGCCAGGGCTGACTCAGCTCTTCCCTCTCCGCAGGAGGCAAATCGAATTTCAGGGAGCTTGCTGCAGGGCAGGTCCGGAGGGTGGATTGCTCCCGTCCCTGGCTGGAACTCCAGAGACCCCCGAGGGGTGCTGCGACCAGCCAGCTGTGTCCCCGGGGTGTGACAGTGTCCCCGGGGTGTGACAGTGACCCTGGGGTTGGGTACAGTGTCCCCGTGGTGTGACAGTGTCCCCGGGGTGTGACACAGTGTCCCCGGGATGTGACACAGTGTCCCCGGGGTGTGACACAGTGTCCCCGGGGTGTGACAGTGACCCTGGGGTTGGGTACAGTGTCCCCGGGGTGTGACACAGTGTCCCCGGGGTGTGACACAGTGTCCCTGTGGTGTGACAGTGTCCCCGGGGTGTGACACAGTGTCCCCGGGGTGTGACACAGTGTCCCCGGGGTGTGACACAGTGTCCCTGTGGTGTGACAGTGTCCCCGGGGTGTGACACAGTGTCCCCGGGGTGTGACACAGTGTCCCCGGGGTGTGACACAGTGTCCCCGGGATGTGACACAGTGTCCCCGGGGTGTGACACAGTGTCCCCGGGATGTGACACAGTGTCCCCGGGGTGTGACACAGTGTCCCCGGGGTGTGACAGTGTCCCCGGGGTGTGACACAGTGTCCCCGGGGTGTGACAGTGTCCCCGGGGTGTGACACAGTGTCCCCGGGGTGTGACACAGTGTCCCCGGGATGTGACACAGTGTCCCCGGGGTGTGACACAGTGTCCCCGGGATGTGACACAGTGTCCCCGGGGTGTGACACAGTGTCCCCGGGGTGTGACACAGTGTCCCCGGGGTGTGACACAGTGTCCCCGGGGTGTCCCCAGGCACTCCCCGCTGCCGGGGGTGTCCGGAGCTGCGGGTAGAGGTGCAGGCTGTGTCCGGGCAGGGCTGGGGGGGCTCTGCTGCAAACACCCAGAAGAGGAGCGGGATGGGATGAGGGGGTCACATCCATCGCTCACAGCCCTCGTGTCAGAGCAGCCGCGGTGTTTCCCAGCCCTGCTGCGGTCCCCACAGGGGCCGTGAGCCAGCTCCGAGCCCGAGCTCACAATCCCGCAGGTGCGAGGTGTGTGCAGCAGGAGCCTCCTTCCAAGCCGCGGTCTGCGGAAGGTCCCCAGTGCTTAAAGCAGCCCCTGGATCACATCGTGTAGCTCCAACCCACCCTGCGGAGGCTCTGGGCTGTGTGGCCACCTAAGGGGGATCTCTGCTGCCTGACCAGTCACTCCCAGTGCAGCTCACTGGGGCGCAGCCGTGCCCCCACTGCCGCTGGCACCCCCGCCCTCCTTCTTCTCCTCCTGTGCCCACACAGGTGTGAGGTGAGGAACAGCCACATTCCCTTCCCAACACGGGGTACAGCTCTCCTGCACCCCTCCTGGGCAGAGGGATCCGGGAGCAGGACAAGGCTGTGGGGATGCTGCGGGCAGAGGCCGTGTCCCCTGCACAGAGCTCTGGCTCAGAGCCCCCCTCACCCCTCTGGGCAGCCAGCAGGGAGGAGGAGAGCCTGCAGGGAAGGGCTGCGGTCTCCCAGCGCTTCCATCCACCCCGGCTCTTTCTCCCCATGCCATGAAAGCCTCCAGAGAGAGCCCTGGCAGAGCTCCCAGGCTGTGCCGCAGCCTCGGGCTGCCCGGAGACAGGAACGAGATGGAGTAGGGAGCGCTAGAGCCTGGTGGGGCTGGAGATCCCTCGGTACCTTAAAGCAAAGAGGGAAACAAAAGGGAGAATGGAGAGGGAAAGGGAGAGGGAAAGGAAAGGGAAAATTAAACGGGAAAAAGGAGAGAGAAAGGGAAAAGTGCTGCAAGTCCTGCTGCACAGGGCGAGCAAGGGAAAGCTTCCCCACGCAGCCAGAAGGATTGGGATGGACAAATCCTGTCCAATAAGGGTCAGCAAGGCAGCAGAGATTTGGGTGCTGCCGAGGGCTGTGTGCTGGGAAGGGAGGGGCAGCCATGGAGACTAAAACACAGCACGACGGAGGGCCGCTGCTTCACCCCAGAGCCCGTCTAGGAAGTGGAAGTTTTGACCAGATGGAAAACCCCTGGAGCACCCAGGGAGGTGCATAAGCCACATTCCACTTCTCCTGAAATCCACGGGGCAGGGAGCAGCAGGAGAGGCAGAGCACGCCTGCCTGGCTGTGCGGGCAGCCCGGGGCACGGAGGCGCAGGGGCTGCGGGGCACGGGGCGCTGAGCGGCCGGGACAGGCTCGGGAAGGGCGGAGAGCCGGGCTGGGCACTCAGCCGTGCCCGGGAGCTGCCCCGTGCCGCTCTCGGCTGCGGAGGGAGCTGCTCCTCCTCGGACTTTGGCACCCGCAGACTCGGCACTTCCCTAGAGCCTGGGTCAGTCTGTCCAAGGCGCTCCAAGGGCATCCCTGGGTGCGCTTTTCTGCCCTTTCTCCCACCTCAGAAAGTCACGAAGAGCTTTTCTTTAAGGTCTCCCAGGCGGTTCTCCCGTCTGCCGGGGACAGCACAGACCTGCCCAGCTCCAGCCGTGTCAGACCAGGCTGGGTGACAGTGGGGACAGAAGCAGCCAGCCCAAATATGAAAAATGGCAAATCCGTGACACCACACCTTTAGGAAAAGGTTTTGCTCAAAAATCAGGGGTTTTCTACGGGAATCGTGCTCCAGTCAGAGATAAAATAACAGCAGCATAGTTCCGGGGTGGAGAGGGAGAAGAGGCCAAGAGTAGAAAGCAAAAAGTCAGTGAGGAAAAAACCGATACAACAAAGGAAAGGAAGTCGGGCTGTGGCAGCTTTCTCCTATGCTCCCAGCCTGCAGCATGTCCCAGCACCCAGGGTGGAAAGTGAATCTCCAGGGACCCAGAGTAGCCCCCAGGGACAGCCACCATGCAGGGACAGTCGCCACCCAGGGACAGCCACCACCATCTCCATGCCCGGCCCCTGAGCCGCAGTGGCCCGGAATTTGCCAGAGCTACGCTAGCCCTTGACCCGGGGAAGCCGCGGCTCGGCCACTGCTGCCTGCCAGGGGTTTTCTCCGTGTTCAGGACTTTCTCCCATCTCCCTGCCACCCGCCAAACCCAGCCCGGAGCAGTCTGTGCCGTGGGTGCCCCCGGGGCGCTGGGCAGAGCCAAGGCCAGCAGAGCGAGGGAGGGGAGCTGTACCTTCCTGCGGGGCGTTGGTGTCCCACACAGACCACATCTGCACGAAGAAGAACGGAGTCCAGCACACTATGAACGCCAGCACGATGATAAAGGTCATTTTAACCGTCCGGATCTTGGCTTTAGAGATGAGCCTGGTACTGCTGACCCTGGCAAACACCATCCCGCCGCGGGAGCCTGAGCCCAGACCCACGCTGGGCCCGTGAGCCGTCTTTAGCTTCACATTCTGCCAGATTTTGAAGCTGATTAAGCCATAGCAGATGCTCAGCATCAACACTGGGATGATATAGACCATGAGGGTGATCCAGGTAACGTAGGCTTTCGGTCCCCAGGGCTGGATGAAATCTGCCCAACAGTCATAAACCCCATTGCCCACATCCCTTAGAGAAAATATGTGGATCTGAGGGATGCTGACCAGCAGGCACAGCAGCCAGGTGAGGAGGACAGAGACACGGTCAGCTCTCCTGTGCAGGGACCTCAGCGGCTGACAGATGGCCAAGCACCGGTCCAGGGACATCAGCAGGAGCATGTAGGTGGAAGCAAACATTCCCACTACCTGCAAGTACTTGATCAAGCGGCAGAGGAAGTCTGGCCCATAGAACCTGAAGGTGATGTCCCAAATGAGCTGGGGCAGCACCTGGAAGATGGCCACGACCAGGTCAGCGATGCTCAGGTGCTTCATGAAGAAATACATGCGGGAGTGCTTGTGGCGGGTGGTGTGGATGGCCAGGAGCACGCACAGGTTGCCGGTCAGGGCAAGGAACAGGATGAGGCACAGGACTGTCACCTCCACCTTGGCCATGTCCTCGTTCCTCTTCAGGGGGTCGGCGCTGCTGTTCCTGCCGGCGCTCGGGTTCTCCAGCCGGAGGCTGCCGTTCCCCAGGGAGCTGTTGATGGTCCAGGTGCTGCTCCCCGCCAGGTACAGCTTCTCCATGGCCAGCGCCGGCCCGCATCGAGCCTGGGGCAGGTGAGGGCAGGTGAGGGCAGAGAGCGGGCACAGAGCGGGCACAGAGCGGGCACAGAGCGGGCAGAGCCTCTACCGATGCGTTCGTGTGCTGTAGCCGGGTGTCCCCGCCGCTCTCTGTCCGTGTCTCTCCGCTTCTCAATATTCCACCGCTCTCCGCGTCCCCCTCCCGGCGCTTCCCTCCCCGCCGTGCGGCTCTCTGTGCCCGCCCGTCCCCGTGTCCCGGTGCCGGCTCCTCCTGTCCCCCCGCCGTTCTCTCGGTGTCTCCTCCCGCTGCTGCCCCGCCGCCAGTCCCGGCTCGGGGGCCGGCCGAGCTCCGGGGGCGGGGGGCAGAGGCGGGTCCTGCCCGGCCCCTCGGGACCCGCCCGCGGCCGCTGGCCCCGCACCGGGACCCGCCCCAGCATCGCCCCCGGACCGGGACCCGCCCCAGCATCGCCCCGCACCGGGACCCGCCCCAGCATCGCCCCTGGACCGGGACCTGTCCCAGCATCGCCCCCGCACCGGGACCTGTCCCAGCATCGCCCCGCACCGGGACCCGCCCCAGCATCGCCCCCGGACCGGGACCTGTCCCAGCATCGCCCCCGCACCGGGACCCGCCCCAGCATCGCCCCGCACCGGGACCTGTCCCAGCATTGCCCCGCACCGGGACCTGTCCCAGCATCGCCCCCGGACCGGGACCTGCCCCAGCATCACTCCCGGACCGGGACCTGCATCAGCATCGCCCCGCACCGGGACCTGTCCCAGCATCGCCCCCGCACCGGGACCCGCCCCAGCATCGCCCCGCACCGGGACCCGCCCCAGCATCGCCCCCGGACCGGGACCCGCCCCAGCATCGCCCCCGGACCGGGACCTGTCCCAGCATCGCCCCGCACCGGGACCTGTCCCAGCATCGCCCCCGCACCGGGACCCGCCCCAGCATCGCCCCCGCACCGGAGCGCGGCCGGTCCTGCACCCGCCCGGCGGCCCCGGTGCCCCCAGCCCCGCTCCTCTCGGGCAGTCCCGGTTCCCCAGTCCCGGTTCTCCAGTCCCGGTTCCCCCAGTCCCAGTTCCCCCAGTCCCGGTTCCCCCAGTCCCGGTTCCCCCAGTCCCAGTTCCCCCAGTCCCGGTTCTCCAGTCCCGGTTCCCTGGAGCGGTTCTCCCAGTCCCGGTTCCCCCAGTCCCAGTTCCCCCAGTCCCGGTTCTCCAGTCCCGGTTCCCTGGAGCGGTTCTCCCAGTCCCGGTTCCCCCAGTCCCAGTTCCCCCAGTCCCGGTTCTCCAGTCCCGGTTCCCCCAGTCCCAGTTCCCCCAGTCCCGGTTCTCCCAGTCCCGGTTCCCCCAGTCCCAGTTCCCCCAGTCCCGGTTCCCCAGTCCCGGTTCCCCGGTGCGGTGCGGGGCAGCGGCGGAGCGAGGCTGCGGCGATGGGCGGGGACCGGCAGCGCACCCGACAGCCCGAAACCCCCGGTATCGCTTCTCTGGAGCCAGCGGAGAGGGAGCCCGGCCCGGGCTCAGCCCCGGCCCTGCCGGAGCTGCCGGAGCCGGGGAAGGTCCCCCAGGGAAGGTCCCCCATAGATGCCGGCCCAGACTCGTCCAAGGAGCAGGCTCTGGCCTTGGTCACTTGGCTGTTAACACACCCACCAAGAACTTTTATTTTGTCTATAAAAGAAGGAGCAGTAGCTGTGAGTGACACCATTTGTCACCAGCTCATCAGCACAATGGTTGTCCCCATTTTCAGGCTCCCTAGCAGGGATCCAGAACATGAAAGAGCAGCTGGGATGTTCAGAAGGGCATGGAAGCCTCCCAGTCCAGTATGGAACCCCTCAGTCCAGCAGCCCCAAAGGCCCCCAGTATCACCACCCTCTGCTCCCCACTTCAAGTCATATCTCAAGTCCTCCTCAGCCCAGCCTTAGGTCCTGAACAAACATCCCTGCAGCTATTTTTAAAGGTTTTTGGGAAGCTTTAGCTCCATGCAAGATGTAGAAATGTTAAATACTTTGGCACGTTCTCCCCTCCAGGGTTCACGTTATTGCTCGTTCAGGCAATAAAACTGCTGTGGGAATCTCTGCGGAGCGCAGCTCACCACGTGCAATCATTTTTTTTATTGTTCTGCTGGTTTTGGGAGAGCTCTGGGGGAGGAGGAGACTGGGGGTGAAATCCTGGCTCCAGTGCAGGCAAGGACAGGTTTGCTCTCGGCTTCTGCTCGGTTCCTTGAGCATCTTGCAGGCACTGAGGGATGTCCTTGGGGACTCAGGTGTGGCACAGCAGCTGTGAGATGGTGCCTGAGGTGAGGCAGAGCAGCCGCCGCTCCTCTCTGGCTTTGGATGTCAGGACTGCACAGACCCCAGCTCCCTTCAGAGCACACCTGGACTGCCAGGAAAGAGCCCAGAGCCCCTTTTGTGTCCCCTGGCAGCTGGGCACCTGCAGGAGCCGTGTGTGACTCTGGAGTGCAAGAGATGGCAGCAGCGCGTCACAGGCTGGGCAAGAGCTGTCCCAGTCTGAGCCTGTTTGTGCCATGGCACTGCCACACCGCTCCAGGGCCACATCCTCTGACACTCTGCCCTGTCCCAGAGTGCAGGAGCAGCCCAGTGAGGATCCCACAGCTGGGGGCTCAGGGTAACATCCAGCCCCCAGTGCCCTGCCCTGGCTGATCCTGTCAGGGCATTGCCCCCAACAGCCAGAGATGCTCGTGGCCCCTCGCAGCCCCTCAGCTTAGCCAGGCAAAGCTGCAGCTGCTCCATGGCTAAAACCCAAACACACGTGATTTTGAAGCAAAGATTCCTGTGAGAATCAAAGGGTTTTCTGAGTCATCCCCTACTTCTTCCAGCTTTAAATGTTCAGGGATGCCATAGTGCTGGAAACATTTTTATTTTAAAAATACATGCTTTGGGATAATCAAAAGCACAAACACTAAATAAAGCTAAATTTAATTGCATTTCGGTTTACTGCTGGATCTGAAATAGCTGTTTTTCCAATAACTATCTGGAATCACAACTTTATGGTCCCCAGGACAGAAGAGGTCTGGCAAAATGTCAAGCCCAGGCCACAGCTTTGCAGATGGAGCTGCAGCCCACAGCAGGCACTGCAGGCTGGACAGACAGCATGTGGTACCTGGCTGCTCTTGCATGGGAATTTCTCTTTATCCTAGAATGCTTTCCTAGTCCTCACCTCTTGCACTCAGCCTGCAGGAAGCCTTAGGTAAACCTGCTAAAAGCAGAGATGAGCAGTGCCATGGACACATCCTCATGGAAAAGGCAAATCTGCTTCAATTCACAGCTGATGAATGCCATGGCCATTGAATCAGGCTTGGGAACACACTAAGGGCACAGTAAATCACAACTTTTCCACATCTTTCTTAGATGTGCACATGAGTAAATTCTCAAATCTGATACCAAATTCCTCCATGGAATGGCTGCCCAGCTGGTGTGCTGATTCCAGAAAAATAGAAAATCAATACTGTAAAATGTTCTGTACCAAAACAAACAAGGCCTTGGAGACAGAACATGGAAATACCAGCAATGCACAGAATTATTTGGTCCCAAACCCATTCACAAAATTCCCTGTGTTCCTGAGTTCCCTGATCAGGGGTAACATAATCCAGTCCAGGTTGTGTGTTTGGATGCAGGTGACACATTCCTGGGTTATGCTGTGTCATCCATCACATCCCCCATGTCCTCTTGGCCATGGTATTTCTTTTTGTTAGCTGAAAAACAACAAAAACCCCACCCCAACCAAAAACCCGGTCCTCAGACTGATCACAATTTAAAAAACCTGGAGAAAAAACCTGCAGCCCATGGTCAGTTCCAGAACTGCTGGTCCAGCAACAACCTGGCTGTCAGACTCGTGCCATGGCTGGGGAAAGGTTTGTAAATTGAGTCATCAGAACATCAGTGGGAGGGGAAAAGGAGCCAGAGAAGCTGACTTGTGTGGATGCAGACAAGTGGAGAAGGGAGGATCACCTTGGATGCTGCAGTGGAGTTCTAGAAAGTGTTCACAGCAGAAAGAGAATTTACATGAATTCATGCACATATCAAGATGATTTCTTCTATTTCCTTGGTTTATCTGGGACCACAATAAACTTACTCAGCGTTAGAGAACCACTCACATCATGTCCCTGAAAGGTTTATGGGATCCAAACCATTTCCTCTGAATCCCCAACTCACTGAAATCCATTGGCCTCTGCTCCCATGGCCTCCAGCCCACACCAGCACTGGAGCCTGAGTCAGGCTCATCCAGCTTTGGGAGCTAAATCCTGGAAAAAGAGCCTGAATTCCCTGGCACTATGCCAGTACACATTTCCCTCTCCACCACCACTGGCACTCCATGTGAAACCTGCAGAGCCTCTGCAGACACATCCCAGAGCACACTGGGGTGTCACCTCCTGCTGCAGGGCTCTGATCAAATCAAGCTTAAACCCATTTCCAGGAGAGCAGGCTATGGATCCTGCTGATCCCATAATCCAGGCTGATCCTATCATGCAGACAGTCCCACCCAGCTCGGGACAGAGCCTCACAGGGTCGATGTCTGTGGTTTCTGGAGGGAATTGCCCCGCTCCCTCTCCCCAGCACACACAGGCCATGCTGCCCTGCACATCCAAGCCCAGCAAAGGGTGGCAGAGGCTCTCCCCAGGCACCCCCAGAGCAGCCAGGTCTGTACAGGGCTCCCAAGGACACTGTTTGTGCTAAAATGTTCCTTGCTTCATCCCATCATGGCCTCAAAGCCCATAAAACCAACGGAGCCTGCCCAGACCCTGCGAGTAAGGAGTTAATAAATGAAATATGTATCCATGTGGTTTTTAACAAAGAGGCTTCAGGTTGGAGCTGTTGGGAGACGATACAATAATTTTACTGCTTTCAGGGGGATGAGTGCATTTGTGTGTTACTTCAAGCTGTTCTCTGCAGTGCCCTGAGCTCTCATTCACCATCAAGGGATGGAGAGCAAAGCAGAGCTGCTGAGACCCAGAGCCCTGGGGCTGTGCCCGTGGCACTGGGATCCACACCTGCAGCACTGACAGCTGGCATGGCACCTGCACACCCAGTGACATATCGAGTGTCACCTCCTGCTGACTGGCACATCAACCAAACCTTTCCATGCTCAGAGCTATGGACCACCCACAGCACTGCCTGCAACCCCTGCACACACACTGATGCTTCTGTCCAGGAAACTGAGGCACTTTTCTGTTTGAACAAAATATAAATAGCAAGATCTATCTGAGGTTTTGTTAGGTAAAGATAGAAGAGCCAGAACAAAACCAGGATATATTCTGTTTTGCTATATATTCATATAAAAACTCTACTGTTATTTGCATGTGTATATAAAGGAACGTGAATCAAGCTTGGTGCTCATGACTACAACAGAATCTTGGCCAAGTGATGTGAAGGAGGCTGCTGTCCTCAGGATAATTCAGTGTATGAGTATCTAAGCAGATGTGGGTCTGGGAATGCCCACAGAGGTGAGTGTGTTCCCACACAGCCCCCATTTCTCTCCTGCAATGAACCCCCCAGTCCAGGCTCCAGGAATGCCTCTGTTGGGGCCAAACAATTAACCAGAGCAGTGAGCTTCCACTACAAAAATGAAGCCCAGCTACATTTATACAAACTTTTCTGCCTCACTAATTACTTCCCATTTGCAGTAATGTGTTTACCTTCTCCTGCCTGAAGCTGGTAATTCATCCTCTTCTTTATTTAATTCCAGGTGGTTGTTTTGGAGCCAACTCACCAACTTGTCCAATCATTTTGAATTCAGGCCCTCTGGCTCCTCCAATGCCAGTGGGACAGAACTGTGATTTTTCTTTCTTCTGGGCAGCAGATCCTGGTGTTGGGCTTGCCCAGCAGGTAACTGATTCACCTCCAATTCCTCCCTTTGGGTGAGGTGTTCCAGCTCCAGAACATCTGCTCTTCTATCAGAACAGAACCTCCTTCAACCAAAAGAGTTTTTATTTTTAACTCCTGCCAGCAAACACAGCACCCTGGGAGAAGAGGTCTGGAGAGATGCTGACACCTGCCTGTCCCCAGCAGCTGCAGGTCCAGCCCAGGGTGCTCAGCCCTCACCCCTGTCCTGAGCTCGCACTGCCCAGTCCTGGCCTCGAGGGAACCTGTCCAGTCCTGGGCAGAGCCAGCCCTGAGCACTGTGACAGTGACAGTCACTGAGTGCCAGGTGTGTGACAGTCACCCTGTGCCCAGCTGTGTGACAGTCACCCTGTGCCCAGGTGTGTGACAGTCACTGTGTGCCAGGTGTGTGACAGTCACTGAGTGCCCAGGTGTGTGACAGTCATTGAGTGACAGTCACCCTGTGCCCAGGTGTGTGACAGTCACCCTGTGCCCAGGTGTGTGACAGTCACCCTGTGCCAGGTGTGTGACAGTCATTGAGTGACAGTCACTGTGTGCCAGGTGTGTGACAGTCACCCTGTGACAGGTGTGTGACAGTCACCCTGTGCCAGGTGTGTGACAGTCACCCTGTGACAGGTGTGTGACAGTCACTGTGCCCAGGTGTGTGACAGTCACCCTGTGCCCAGGTGTGTGACAGTCACCCTGTGCCAGGTGTGTGACAGTCATTGAGTGACAGTCACTGTGTGCCAGGCTGTGTGACAGTCACTGAGTGCCCAGGTGTGTGACAGTCACCCTGTGCCAGGTGTGTGACAGTCACCCTGTGCCAGGCTGTGTGACAGTCACCCTGTAACTCCAGGAAAAGTCTGCCATCAGGGCAGCAGCTGCTCTGGACAGGAATGAACAGGTATCACAGTCTGGGCTAATTCCCTTTGCCATCAAAGGCATTCCTGCCTGGCAAGAACAATCCAGCAGCAGCTCCCTGACACCTGCAAAGCCGAAAGCAGGTGATGGCTCCTGCCCCAAACTCCTGTTTCAGCCCCAGCTGTCACCTCAGAGGGTACCTGGGGTGGGGACCAGCAGGGCTCCCATGTCCAGCACGGTGCCTCTGCTGCTCCTGCTTCTCCCCCATTCCCAGGATCGCTGCCTTTCTCACGGCTCTGCTGCCAGCCTGGGGGAACAGGACATTTTTACTTCTTGATTATTTTGTTTCCACTTTTACCCTTCTGCCCCGGCCCGAGGGACCGCTCTGTGACTAAATTCATTTCCTCCTGAATGGATTCCCTGCCCAAAGCAGCCCTTCCCAAAGCCTTCCATGGCAGCCCAGCCCAGCATCACCCTGGCTGCCAGTATCAGTCCCCCTGGGAGCTTCTGCCCTTCTCCCAGTCCTCCAGAGAGCCCCAGCCATCGGGAATCTGCCTCGGATCCGCTCTGGGAATTGCTGCAGACCCACAGCAGGGTGGGATGGAGGGTCCCCAGGACCCACATCCCTGGCAGCAGGGACAGACAGAGGGTCCCTGGGACCTCACAGCCCTGCAGTGCCAAACCAGCATCAGCTGTGGGTGATGTGACAAACATGGGTCACCATCAGTGAAAAGGTGTCAGGAGCAGGCAGCAGCTTTATGATTACTCACCCAAAGAACACAAGGGTGGGGTTTTCCCCCTCGATGGGGCCATGCTCAGCCCCAGCACTGGACATCACCCTGTGCACCAGCACTGTCAGTGCTGCCCCAGCTCCTCTGGCCGTGCCCTGTGCTCCCAGCCTGGCTGTTCACAAGGGACTGCTCCCACCTGCCCCTTGACTCAGTGACGGAGCAGCAGAGCTGCCCAGGGGAGCAGGGGACAGGACAGCACAGGGAGGACACTGTGTTTCCTTCCCTGTTGTTTTTTCCCTTCTGCTCTGCAGTTGCTGTGAATCTTGGGCTGCTGAGATGTGCAGCAAGCATCGTTCATGGCATGCAGGGGATCAGCAGCCGCTCCTGGCAAAGGCTGCACCTGGCAGCGCCCTGGGGCTGGAGCTGGCCCCAGGTCTGGCAGGAGGGACTGCACCCTGCCCAGGCACCCACCCCATCAGGGTGGGAATAGGCATCAGACCATCAAATCCATATTTTCTCCTAAGCCTCCACATTGCTTGGTGTGTCTGCCCCATGCACCTCGGCCAGGCTCTCACACCCACACGTTTGTCCTCTCCACAAAGGCCACCACCCTCAACAGCCCCCTACAAAAGGAGAGAAAAAGCTCCATCTCAGACAAAGGTCACCAGTTTGGACTTTAAATGGTGATGACAACAATAAATGATATAATAAAAATTAATCTTCACAGGCTGTCAGCAAACCCTTCTGATTCATGCCTGTATTTAATGTTTCAGCTGCTCTCTCCCTTCTCCTGCCCCATGCAATTGCCACAGGTGCTGTGACAGCTCCTCAGCTCATTTCCAATGGAAATGTCAGTACCTACAGCCACACCAGCCACGGTGTCCCCACACCAGCCACGGTGTCCCCACACCAGTCATGGTGTCCCCACACCAGTCATGGTGTCCCCACACCAGCCACAGTGTCCCCACACCAGCCACAGTGTCCCCACACCAGTCAGTGTCCCCACACCAGCCACGGTGTCCCCACACCAGTCACAGTGTCCCCACACCAGTCACAGTGTCCCCACACCAGCCACGGTGTCCCCATACCAGCCACGGTGTCCCCACACCAGTCACAGTGTCCCCACACCAGCCATGGTGTCCCCACACCAGCCACAGTGTCCCCACACCAGCCACGGTGTCCCCACACCAGCCACGGTGTCCCCACACCAGCCACAGTGTCCCCACACCAGTCACAGTGTCCCCACACCAGCCATGGTGTCCCCACACCAGCCATGGTGTCCCCACACCAGTCATGGTGTCCCCACACCAGCCACGGTGTCCCCACACCAGCCACAGTGTCCCCACACCAGCCACGGTGTCCCCACACCAGCCAGTGTCCCCACACCAGCCATGGTGTCCCCACACCAGCCATGGTGTCCCCACACCAGTCATGGTGTCCCCACACCAGCCACAGTGTCCCCACACCAGCCACGATGTCCCCACACCAGTCACGGTGTCCCCACACCAGCCACAGTGTCCCCACACCAGCCACAGTGTCCCCACACCAGCCACAGTGTCCCCACACCAGCCACGGTGTCCCCACACCAGCCACAGTGTCCCCACACCAGCCACGGTGTCCCCACACCAGCCACAGTGTCCCCACACCAGCCACAGTGTCCCCACACCAGCCACAGTGTCCCCACACCAGCCACGGTGTCCCCACACCAGCCACAGTGTCCCCACACCAGCCATGGTGTCCCCACACCAGCCATGGTGTCCCCACACCAGTCACGGTGTCCCCACACCAGCCACGGTGTCCCCACACCAGTCACGGTGTCCCCACACCAGCCATGGTGTCCCCACACCAGCCACAGTGTCCCCACACCAGCCACGGTGTCCCCACACCAGCCACGGTGTCCCCACACCAGCCACAGTGTCCCCACACCAGTCACAGTGTCCCCACACCAGCCATGGTGTCCCCACACCAGCCATGGTGTCCCCACACCAGTCATGGTGTCCCCACACCAGCCACGGTGTCCCCACACCAGCCACAGTGTCCCCACACCAGCCACGGTGTCCCCACACCAGCCAGTGTCCCCACACCAGCCATGGTGTCCCCACACCAGCCATGGTGTCCCCACACCAGTCATGGTGTCCCCACACCAGCCACAGTGTCCCCACACCAGCCACGATGTCCCCACACCAGTCACGGTGTCCCCACACCAGCCACAGTGTCCCCACACCAGCCACAGTGTCCCCACACCAGCCACAGTGTCCCCACACCAGCCACGGTGTCCCCACACCAGCCACAGTGTCCCCACACCAGCCACGGTGTCCCCACACCAGCCACAGTGTCCCCACACCAGCCACAGTGTCCCCACACCAGCCACAGTGTCCCCACACCAGCCACGGTGTCCCCACACCAGCCACAGTGTCCCCACACCAGCCATGGTGTCCCCACACCAGCCATGGTGTCCCCACACCAGTCACGGTGTCCCCACACCAGCCACGGTGTCCCCACACCAGTCACGGTGTCACCACACCAGTCAGTGTCCCCACACCAGCCACGGTGTCCCCACACCAGTCACAGTGTCCCCACACCAGTCAGTGTCCCCACACCAGTCACAGTGTCCCCACACCAGTCACAGTGTCCCCACACCAGCCACGGTGTCCCCACACCAGTCATGGAGTCCCCACACCAGCCACAGTGTCCCCACACCAGCCACGGTGTCCCCACACCAGTCACGGTGTCCCCACACCAGTCACGGTGTCCCCACACCAGTCACAGTGTCCCCACACCAGTCAGTGTCCCCACACCAGTCACAGTGTCCCCACACCAGTCACGGTGTCCCCACACCAGTCATGGTGTCCCCACACCAGTCATGGTGTCCCCACACCAGTCACGGTGTCCCCACACCAGTCACGGTGTCCCCACACCAGTCATGGTGTCCCCACACCAGTCAGTGTCCCCACACCAGCCACAGTGTCCCCACACCAGCCACGGTGTCCCCACACCAGCCACGGTGTCCCCACACCAGCCACAGTGTCCCCACACCAGTCAGTGTCCCCACACCAGCCATGGTGTCCCCACACCAGTCATGGTGTCCCCACACCAGTCATGGTGTCCCCACACCAGTCACGGTGTCCCCACACCAGCCACGGTGTCCCCCACACCAGCCACGGTGTCCCCACACCAGTCATGGTGTCCCCACACCAGCCACAGTGTCCCCACACCAGTCATGGTGTCCCCACACCAGCCACGGTGTCCCCACACCAGCGCTCTCCCTCACCACAACAGCAGCCTCTTTCTCTTCCCAAGTGCCTGGAGAAAGCCCTTTATGACACTCATTTACAATATTATTACCATTCACTGACCAACTGCAACCAATTCCAACGCCTGATGTGAGCTGCTGTGACAAAAAGGCAGCCCTAAAGCAGAGATCAGTAATTACTGTCTTTCAGAAGGTTTGGTTTAGTAAAAAAAGAACCAAAACAACCAGATTTCTGCTTTGCCTCTGCATCTCTCCACCTCATGCACTTACATGTAAACAGGTACAGTTTATATCTGCCACGATTTAGCCTGTTCCAAACACAAATATTCTTGGGATGCATGGCTTGAGGAAGATTATTGCTGAATCCCAGTTACAATATGAAGTCAAGACACAACAATCCTCAATCTTACCCAGATTTTGTGGCTTCTTTTCCAAGCTCCCACTGACAGGCTCTGACCAAAACTTCAGGGCTCAGCAAAAGCACCTGAAGTATTTTCCGTATTTTGCTTACAAGCTTTATTTTTCAAAGCCTTCCCTGTTGTTCAGGTTTCTTGCATTTCCTTCATTTTCTTGCACTGCTTTATTGCATCACAAAATTCCACCACCTCCTAAGGAAGATCAGACTTTTCAATGTCACTATTTGCTTGGAAGCTACAATACTTCACATCCAACAGCCTTCTGCCTTCTTTCCAGTTTCAGGACTTCAAACTGAAATAATGACACGTAATACTGAGCAAGTTTACACAAACATGTATAAAAAAACCTATGAGTGTAGGACAGAATCTCCCCACATTCCTCATCCCTCCCTCCCCAGGCTGTGCCACAGCACCAGGACCTGCCCACCCCCAAACAAATCATTGTCCTGCAGCTGCTCCCAGGAGGGCAGGTGAGGCTTTCATGGGATGCAGGCAGGAACAGCACACAGAACCAGCAAGGGAACTGGGCACAGGAGCCAGGTCAGGCTCCTGCAGGGCTCTGTGCCCAGCCTCAACCATCAATGGCCCCAGGGCTGTGGGCAAACCCACCAGCCTGGTCATTAAGGCAGCTGGAATGGCAGAGATGTGAGAACAGAGCGTTTTAGTGGGTACCCAGACACTCTGAGAGTGGCAGAGAGCCAGGAGGTGTTTCCCATGCTGGCCACTAGCTCCTCTTCCGCTTGCCCTGGGGCATCGCTCGCTCCTTCTCGGGGATCCGCGGCCGCCGCAGCCTCCTCTTGTTCCCTGTCAGAGCCACGGAGCTGCTGCTGCTGCTGGGGGAAAAATGGGGAGAGAAATATTTCCCTTCTTCCCTTCTTCTCATTTAAAGAAGGTGACAGCACCACAAATCATCCCATAGCCCCCGAGCCTGCAGGAACAGGGTCATCACAATGCCTCTCCTTCTGTCCCAGAGACCAGTTTGCAACCCAGGGAACAGCAGGAACCCCCCAGATTCCTTGTCCATAATGGAGAACAACCCCTGGCACTGACAAAACCATAAGGATGTTGTATCAGAAAAGGCAGTTTGGGGCACAGCCACCTGGAAGCAGGACTAGAGGTTGGTCAGCATCACCCCTGAAGGAGGGCTTGGGGCCTGCAGCCTTGCCAGGCACTCTCCTCATTTATGGACAAAGTATCCACAGAAAATTCAACAACTCTTTTATTTTTAGTCACAGTCAATTTTAAAGAAAAAATTCTTAAACTAGCTGTATGTAAATGAAGCAGCTGATTTCCATCATTCAGCCTTGGAGCTTAGAATTCCACACAGCGTTGACACGAAAGATGCCGCTAATCTGTCAACAGCTTTTGCTAATTAAACATTCCTTTTAAGTGCACTCTGTTTTATACCATCTGCTAGGCTGAATCCATCCTGCAGGGACTATATATTTGTCTGAAAGTGGGAATTCACAACTGAAAATAACAATGGAGAACTCCAAGATGCTCAGGTCCACCTCTGCTGACTACCAGCAGGTACACACTGAAGATACTGGCAGGAACAAGTTGTGTTTCAGAGCTGCACCACGATGGAAATGCATCTCCTGCATCCCTGGGATGAGGGCTTTCCTGAGGCATTTGCTTCTCCAGGATTCCATCAATTGCAAACTACAGACCTAAACCCAGCCCAAGGATTTCTGCTCTTGGATATTCTACTCACCTGTCAGAGGACACTGAACACGTCTCAGACCCTTCCACATCCGTCAGAATGTCCGAATTGGTGCTGAAGAGGAAAATAAAACAGATAGAAATTATTTCAGCAGCACCTACAGCAATGCAGGGCTCGACTCTGCAGTGGCAGCAGAAGGCCTGGATGACACCAACCCCTCCAGCAGCAAGAGCAATGAGAAGTAACCTCAACCTACAGCACAGCCCAGAAACTTCTGTCTCACTGCATTTTCAGCTATCCCTGGAGTCTCATTACCATTATTTAACACACAAAGCAATTCTATGTTTACGTCTATCAGGTGCAAACTACACCACCTCTGTATTCCCAGGCACCAGGAAGCTGCTCTGGAGAGGATCTGCAAGATGTTTTGGGGGGTAAAGTGTACCTTCTGTTCTAAAGTCTCTCTTAAATAAATCAATGTGATATAAAATTTCTGTAAGACAGCAGGATTTTTTTTACCCCTTGCCATTTTGTCTCCCCTGTGAAGTGAGAGTCCTCAGCTGTTACTGTGGCAATAACTACAGAACCAGCAGGAACTTGGCTGGACAAACAACACCAGGTTAGAGGAACCTCCAGCACATGCAGTCACACAGATAAAAAGGAAAAAGATACCAAAAATGGATGGGGAAAGTTCTGAAAGTCAACATTGTTTTTACTCTCAGAATTAGAAGTCCTTCAAAAGCTCATTTTCAGTGCACGAAGTGGATGCCCAGGGAATGATCATATTTCCAAATCATCATATTTCCAAACCCCATTCTGATGTTCCAGCTGCATTTTAAAAAAGAACTGGAGAGGACACAGGGTTATTTGTGTGCTTTTAGTCCCCTAAAATAGAAAAAGAGCAGGTTTGAGGCCTGAACATGATGTACTTCCCTGCCTTGAAAACTGCAGCATTTATCACCCGCCACGTTTGTCACCGCAAAACAATAAAACTGAAAAGATCTGGCTAACACTCAAACCAGGAACGCGCCCTCAGAATTCCCATGTGGAATCCATGCTCTGGGCCTACCAAACTTGTTTAAAACCAAGTACAAAATGTCCTGCAGCGAGTTCCATCTTTGGCCTTCACATGGAGCTGAGAACGGGCCCTGGACACCGCAGCCATCGATCCCCAGAGAACCCAATTAACGCCTACGCCCTAATTGCAGTGTGAGACCGAGGAGCTGCAGCAGCTCCACAGAGCAGGGTTCTGAACTTCCAGCTGGAGCCAAAAGCCCTCTGTTCCAGGATCTCTTCCAGCATCCCACTGCTCCATGCCAGCCACTCACTGGAGCAGCCCTCTGCATCCCAGACATCGATTTCGGTTACGAAGCCTGAGCGAGGCTGGATTTGGAGCTCAGGTCATTATACAGCTTTCTGACACGTGCCACGGGACAGAACTGCTTGAAAATTAAAAAAAAAAGTCCTTAAATATGTCACAGTTGAAAAACAATTATCAAAAAAACATTGTCAATTAAAAAAAGAAGTAACTTTGACCACCAGTTGAATTTGTATTTTAAATTAGCTATTTCCTTCCCTGAAGAAAACTCCTCTCTCTTTTTAGTATCAAATGATTAGCCCTTAAATTGAAGATTAAGCCCTTGAACTGGAGAGAAACAGCTGCCTCATTCTGAAGGGCTTTTTCCATAAATTTTAGCCTGCAGAAGCCAAAGAGATCACAGAATTTAGAATTTTTGTTTTGTTCACTTCTCCGATGTTTTCTGCCTTTTCAGTGCCCCAGAGGTCTCTACCTACATTGCATCCAGGCACAGCAAAACATCCCTTCAGACTTTATTCAAACTCCAAATTCAAGACAAATTCCCACAACAGCTTTTCTGTCCTTTTCTTAACTAAAGGCCACTAATCTGTCCCACAATTTTACAGATCATTTCCAGATGAGTCAATTTTTACAGCAAAACTATTGAAGTTCTTCACATGAGCTGCTCAAGATGCAGCCAGCATCCTGTGGCAGGGTGATCCTGCATTTATTCATGCCTCCACGCTGGGAAAAATGCAGCTCCAGTGACTCAGGCAATTGCCCAACTCCATATTCCTGCAGGACTGGTTTCCCTGATCCCCTACAGACACTCAACCAAGAGTCAACTCTTCCTTTCTTCACCATCAGTTGGGCTTGACTTCCACCACCCCCTGCTTTTTCATTTAGGATAAACACACCACCCTAAAATAGAGAGAAAAAATCTGATGTAAGTGTGAATGACATGTCTTGTTCTAAAACTGAGAGGAGCAAGCAGCTCTTTGAATTGGTTTATTTTAAGGCAGATAAAGTTCCTCCTCAGCCTCATGTGAGCAGCCAGCATCCTCCCATCCATCCATCCATCCATCCCGCTGTGTGCTGTGGACCAGGCTCTGGGCATGTTTTCCCTAAAGCTGGCACAAGAGATGAGCTCCAGCCCAACTGGTTTCACCAGTGTCATTTGGAGGTGAATGCCCAGTCCCCAGGAGTGAGGGGCAGCAGCTTTGTCCCTCTTGCACTCCTGCCTGTGCTCTGTCCCCCTGTGAACGCGATGAGCTCGCTGCTGGAGCGGCCCAGGCACGGTGTGGTGTCCAAGATGAGCTGTGCACCACATCCTCCCCAGCTTTCCAGAGCCATGGTTCCATCCTCCTTTCCCTGGACAGCTCTGCCAGCCTTGCCTTTGCCCAGGTCCCTATGGAGGGCTCCTGTCTGCACCAAACCGACACAGTTCCACCATCCTGCTGTTTTCCTTGACTCTTCCCAGGCCTCCTTAGCTTTCCATGGCCCCCTCTGCAGCCCAGGAACACACCTTTGAGGCTGTGCCTTGGGAAAAGGAAGGGAAAGATCTGCTGCATCCACCTGAACTGCTTCCCTCAGTGGCTGGCAGCAGTGGGACGTGGTGGCTGAAGCACCAGGAGCGCTCCCCACCACAGCTCCTGTTCCCAGGGCTCAGAGAGCTCCACACCCCACAGCTCCTGTTTGCAGGGCTCAGAGAGCTCCCCAAAACAGCTCCTGTTCCCAGGGCTCAGAGAGCTCCCCAAAACATCTCCTGTTCCCAGGGCTCAGAGAGCTCCACACCCCACAGCTCCTGTTCCCAGGGCTCAGAGAGCTCCCCAAAACAGCTCCTGTTCCCAGGGCTCAGAGAGCTCCCCACCCCACAGCTCCTGTTCCCAGGGCTCAGAGAGCTCCCCACCACAGCTCCTGTTCCCAGGGCTCAGAGAGCTCCCCAAAACATCTCCTGTTCCCAGGGCTCAGAGAGCTCCACACCCCACAGCTCCTGTTCCCAGGGCTCAGAGAGCTCCCCACCACAGCTCCTGTTCCCAGGGCTCAGAGAGCTCCCCACCACAGCTCCTGTTCCCAGGGCTCAGAGAGCTCCATACCCCACAGCTCCTGTTCCCAGGGCTCAGAGAGCTCCACACCCTACAGCTCCTGTTCCCAGGGCTCAGAGAGCTCCCCAAAACAGCTCCTGTTCCCAGGGCTCAGAGAGCTCCCCAAAACAGCTCCTGTTCCCAGGGCTCAGAGAGCTCCCCACCACAGCTCCTGTTCCCAGGGCTCAGAGAGCTCCCCAAAACAGCTCCTGTTCCCAGGGCTCAGAGAGCTCCACACACCACAGCTCCTGTTCCCAGGGCTCAGAGAGCTCCCCAAAACAGCTCCTGTTCCCAGGGCTCAGAGAGCTCCACACCCCACAGCTCCTGTTCCCAGGGCTCAGAGAGCTCCACACACCACAGCTCCTGTTCCCAGGGCTCAGAGAGCTCCACACCCCACAGCTCCTGTTCCCAGGGCTCAGAGAGCTCCCCAAAACAGCTCCTGTTCCCAGGGCTCAGAGAGCTCCCCAAAACAGCTCCTGCTCCCAGGGCTCAGAGAGCTCCCCAAAACAGCTCCTGTTCCCAGGGCTCAGAGAGCTCCCCAAAACAGCTCCTGTTCCCAGGGCTCAGAGAGCTCCCCAAAACAGCTCCTGTTCCCAGGGCTCAGAGAGCTCCCCAAAACATCTCCTGTTCCCAGGGCTCAGAGAGCTCCACACCCCACAGCTCCTGTTCCCAGGGCTCAGAGAGCTCCCCAAAACATCTCCTGTTCCCAGGGCTCAGAGAGCTCCACACCCCACAGCTCCTGTTCCCAGGGCTCAGAGAGCTCCCCAAAACAGCTCCTGTTCCCAGGGCTCAGAGAGCTCCACACCCCATGGTTCCTGACCAGGGACTGATGTCCTCCTGGACACAGGCTGTATGTGAGAGCTTCCACCAGGCACATCCAAGGCCACCAGCTGGTCCTACCTGACAATGTCCCCAGGACTCTCACCACCAAGCCTCACAGCTCCTGCCACTTGCTGCAGCTCAAAGTTTTAGGAAGAAAAGTATGAATCAACAGAATAGCAGAAAATTATCATCATCCTTTCACAAGGAAGGCCAAAATTTTGAGGCCAAAATTCACAGATTAAACACTCCTGTCTAACATTGTGATATACAACATCTCTGAGCCAAAGCAGTGCAAGATTTATTAAGTTAAAAAGTCCTGAAGAACTAAAAAAAGCAATTATTGCACTGATCAACACATTTTCATACACTTCTCTCATCTGACAGCAATGAAAAGGGTGCAGGACAATGCTGACTTCAAACTCAGACTGAGGCAGCTGCCCAGGAAGAGCTCACACAGCATTTCCAAACACTCCATCCTGCCAGCTTTGCCAAACCCATGCCACCCATTTCAGAGGGCTGCTGCCATCCAGTGCACTCCTATTTCTACCTCTTCCTCTGCTGAAGAACTAAAGCCTGTATTATGTAAAGCACATAAATCCAAGGATAAGTGATCTGCTAAATCCAGATCTTGGATCCTGATCAATGGCTCCCAAACTCACTGCCAAAAGCCCCAGAGATTGCAAATGAGGGCCCTTCCTTGGGCATGAGCCCCTCCTGGCAGACACTGCAGGCACTCTGGGCATTCCAGCAGCACAGGCATTTATACAGGCTGTGGATAAAGCACTTTCCCACCAGGACTTCAGAATTCTGACTGTGTTTCAGCATCTCACACAAGGCCACTGTTGGGTTCTGTCTGTTGTTCAAGTCTCACTCTAGCCATCAGGAGCCGACACTTGTGCTGCACACAGTTCTAAGAAAAAACAATTTGCGTTAAAAATTGCATATTACGCCCATTATATAAAATACTTGTAATGGAGTATTTCCTTTACATAGCTCATTAACCAGCTTATCATTGTTCCTCCTAATTTCTTTTCTGATTTTCCTATTGTTTAAGTAGTTGCCTAAAATTTGGCTTCAGTCCCAGAAAGTCCAAGAACACCACAGGACAATTCATATGGAGCAGTGTGCACTGGAGCACTGAAGCCTTGTGCAACAGTGACTTCAGAGCTTTGAAAAATTACCCTTTCAAAGCCATGGCTGTGTTTTGGTGCTTATCTGTAACACACAGTTTGTTCTCTTGGTGGGGTCATCAATCTCCCCAGAGCACAATCATGTTTGGGGCACTGCTACAACCTCCACACCTGGCCTGCATCTTTCCTCCTGCAGGAGCAAAATTCTCATTTTGTCAGTTTTAGCACAGACCTTTGAATAATATCATTTCAGCAGTGATTGGTGTACAATGGATGAATTTCTAATCTTGACCAACTACCCCCTTAGCAGCTATTTACATGAGACTGAAAAGGGACAAACTTTATGAAGGAGAAAACAGCACTGAAGGAGAAAGCAGCACTGATTTCTTTGCAGGATCTTTTTGCAGAACAAACGTTTCAACTCTGACTTGCAGATTGTTCTGTTATATTCTATATGCTACTCAACATCCTCATTTTGGTTTAATTCATCAAAACAACAGCCTTCCATTTAGAAGTGCCCTGCTCACAAGAACACAGCATGCAGATTTGGAGTTCCAAATATATTTCCAGTTTTGACATTTCAATGTGAAAAACATTTACTCTTGGCAAAGGAGACCCTCTCGTTATCAGAAAAACACCAGCCTCACAAGTCCATTACTTGATACAATACCACAATACTACTAAAACCATCAGCATCTAAATCATTCTTGTTTGATTTGTGCTGGATTTATTTCACTACAATTAACAAAGTACCAGCCCCATGGTAACCACACAGTGATAAAATATGTCTTTCTTTCATGCAGTTTGAATGGCTACACCTGTTGCTACAGCCCCTGCCAGCTGCCAGATCCCAGGGCCCTTGGGACACGTGGGAGCAAGAGCTGCAGTTGTGGATGAACTGCACAGTCCAAAGCTGCTCCATGGGCATGGCAGGACCCCACAGGAACCCGGGCACTGCACTGAGCCCAGCAGCCCTCCTGCCCCTTCAGAACAGCTACCAGGAGCACAAAGAGCATGCTGAACTCTTTTCAGTACATGTTCCTCTACCCTGGAAAGGGGGAGACTCCCTGCAACCTTCCTTTATTTCCCAAAAAACACAGGAGAACTCTACAGTGCTCCTTAGCAAGGTACAGGTTGGCATGAGGAACACTGTGGTCAGACAAGAGGGACCCTCCATCATCACCAGGCAGCATCTGCCTCTCCAGCTGAGCTTTCTCTGCATTACTGCTGCTGCTCTCACCCTCTTTGTGCAGCCCAAACGCTGGGGCTGGATGCAGAGCAGGGGAAGCTGCAGGGTGTGATGCCCCAAGGCTCCCTGGGCCTCTCCAGCTGCCCCTGCCCTGGGCACAGACCAGAGGAACCCAACCTCTGCAGGTGGCTGTGCCCCCTGAGAGCTGGGGAATCTGCTCCAACACACCTGAAGTGAGGCACTCCAGCACTGGGTACACCAAGGTGCAGTTCTGTGTGACTCCAGAGCACTGGGACTGACCAAGACACGAGCAGGAGAACAGCTCCCTGATCACAGGGAAGGAAAAACTGTCGTCATCATTTGCAGCCTGAGAAACTGAGATAAATCTAGTCCTGTGCTCCCCTAAAGGCTTGTGACACATTGAACAGCACATAAACTGATGTGCCTTTGTCAATTTTACAGTACCAGATCAGGCAGAAAGACACAGCACAGAGGGGAAAGGCCACAGGAGGGGAAGGGCTTTACTGGCCTGTAAGGCAGGTCTGAAGCCAAACAGAAATGCAGTGATATTCAGAAAGGGCAACAAGGACCCTTCCTGCCTCCCCAAGCACTCTGCCAGCCAGCACATTGCTGTTTACTGACAAATATTTACTGTGTGCTCCCACTGATTCAAGTAAATGGAAACAGGCAGCCAAGTTTGATCCTGTAAAACAAAGACATTTACTATTTGATGCTCTCTAATCCTCTGAGCTGATCTCCCCATTCCAAAGTCCCCTCAGGCTTTCACTCACAGTTCAACATTTCCCTCTGTAAAAGGGAACCCTCATGACAACTTTTAAAAGCTCTTTAACCCTCAAGATGAATTTTAAAAGCTCTTTGTGAACGAAAATGACTTTAGGAAAATTGGTTTCTGTTAAAATATTTCAATTAGAATAATTGTTAATAACTGTTAATATTCAACAGTGAAGCCAATCATTGCTTTACTCTTAGGATTTGCAGAACAAGGAGGAAGAGGCAGCTACCAGGGGTCTAAGGGGTGGGAAATCAAGAAATGTCACTCCTAGCTCAGCTGGCGACCTTCAGCTACTTCCTCTGATTATCTCCCACTTCTAAAAACACAGGAAACCCTTTTATTCCTGCATTCTCCTCTCATTTCTGTTATCAACAAGATCACAAAATTAGCTCTCTTGCTTTTAGACACATAGCAAAACCCAATTATTCTGTATTTGTTCTCAATGACTTTTTCACCTCTTCTGAAGAACCTGGGGCCACAGGTCCTTACAGATATACTACTTGAAAGGCTGGGGCTGTATCAATTTTGGGACCTCTCTAAATAAAACCTCCAGCAGATGGGAAGGTGAAGCAGTGGAAGGAGCTCACCAAGCACACTCCTGGCTCCCCAGACATTCCCCTCCCTGTTTTTGTATCTAAAGGAACATTTACACTAGCAATCCCTTCTGAAGGCATTACAGACCATTGAGTGAATTTTACCTGTATTTGGGTGTGACTCTGTGAGCACAGCTCAGCACCCCTCCTGTGCAGCTGGCTGCCTGCACTGCTCCACGCTCTCATCCAGCACAAAGTGACTCCCTCACTAACCTGCTGCTTGAGCCAGAGGACAGGGAGAATTCAGGAGAGGCTGATCTCTGCCAATCCTTCAAGCAATGAGATTCACTCCTTTGGCCATCGGGAACTTCTGATTGGAGTGCCTGGGCTTTTCCAGGGATGACAGCTGTGGGATGCTCTTCCCCAGGTTCTACCAAGAGGAAAGACACAGATTAGGAAGAATGATAATGCAAAATACTATTGTTTAGGATTCTGCAGCCTAGAGATAGATTTTTAAGAAAAAAGTAAGTTATAAACATTTAAATACCAACTTCTCATTCCCACATACTTACTTTCCAACACTCTGACAGTTTCAAAGGTTGAATTTCTTTTTGTGTATATTTAAAAAAGAAACCAACCAACAACTCCCTGAGAACCAGAAATGTTTCACTGTTGAGTTTCAAACACAAGGAGAGAAATGAAGGGTGAGGATGTGTTACACATTTAATAGGATGCAACTTTATTTCAGAAATTAGCAAGCACTAAATGAGTGCTGTTGGCTGCTTGTGCTACCAATTCCCTCCAGCCCCTGCATCTGACAGCTTGAGCTTTCAGTTTTACAGATCAAGTTAACAGGCTTATTTTCAGTTGTGATTTACTTCCTTATGCAACTAAGACAAGGTCAATGCACTGACATTTCCATTTCAACAGGAATAATAATTTCTAGACAACGCAACAGACAAAAATTGAAAAGCATTCTGCTGATTCTGTGTCAAGTGTTTTGTCCAAGGAGAAGATGAACAGTTCTCTGAAAAGACACCTTCTGCCCCTCCAAAGAGAAAACAGATACAGCTGAAAAATTCTGGTATGAAAAGACAAACTACCCTTATGCCATACCCACAAATATTTGCAAGTGATTTACTTAACTGAAAATGGACTCTAAGCCCTCCCCAGACCCATCTCACTGATAACTGATGCTGACAGCCCCAGACATGTCCTGGCTCCATCTCAGGGCCACGCTCCTGCTCAAACCACTCTGACTTTTCTGCCCCTCCAGCAATGGTTTGGACAGAAATGGTCAAGCAGAATTTTAATTAGAGAGTGGAGGGGCATCACAATCTTTGGATTTAGCTCAGCTTGCCCTTTCTCTCCTGCTAACAGGCATAATTAAATATCAGGGGCGTATTTTTGTCTGCTGACAAACAACCAGCAGATCCCAGTGAGTCAGTTGTCCAACTAACAAAACACAGCTCTGAAATTAGCAGGGTAAAAATAGCAAAGGCCTGTGCAATAATGCAGCCCAGCACAGCTAATATTTATTGAATCAAATTATTTAGTACCAATATATATCAAATCCTCATGGCACCTTCCCCTTAGGCAAAGCACAGCCCTATGTTTAAAAGTTATAAAGACTGGGAAACAGGTATTTAAGCTTAAAGATGAAAAGCAAGATGATGTAAATCAGGAACAGATAATTAAAATGTCACCACAAACAGAATGAGGTTAAATTACATAACCAATAGTACAGGAGAGGGCAATGGGAGAGATGCAGGGGGAAATTAAAATAAATGAACAAACCAACAAAAGCCCAACCAAACCAAAGATCTGATTTAACTCTGTATAATTCCACCACGAGAAGCCAAAGGAAGTGGATAAGGAATGCAGACAAAGCCTTGGCTCTACCAGCTGTTACCATCAGCCCATTCCTGGCTTCTTCCTTTCCCATGCTGTAACTCCCAGTTTAATTCAAAGGCAATTTCAGTTAACAAGGAGCCCCAAGGAAACAGGTTTTAGGCATCTGTTCCTTCCCTGGAAATTTCTGCTTTTTCAGCTGTTTACAAACAGTCATCCAAGTGCAGATGTTGTGCATAAAACCCAAAACTGAAATTCCAAGGATTATTGGAAGCTCAGAGAACAAAGTGTAATGGAAATTGTGCAGGTTTGCCAGAACCAAATGAGGTGCTGCCACATTCTGAACATCTGATCCATGATATTTCCACGATACATCTGATCCAAGTTATTTTCTACCTGACCACTCTTCTGAAGAAACTCTACAGCTTTACCTCAGTTCTTCTCAAAGCCTGCAGGGCAGCACACACACAACAGCTCACATCAGAAACCCCAAAATCCACAGCAGCCCATCCCTCCCTTCTAGAGCTGGAAATCAAGGCTGTGACCTCAATAATACATTGCCTCTGCTTCTGCTATAGAAGAGGAACAGCTTTAGATATTTTGTCCTTGAGATTCCTTAACTTTTACCCTTTACACAGAACAGATTATGCACTGGCATCAAGGTCTGCAGGAAACAATAAGGATAAAATTCATACTATTATACTGTTTTCTTCATTTCTTTTTATTCTTCAGAGCTCTGCTGGATGAGCCAGCACTGGAGAGAGCCACAGATTAACTGAGCTCAAGAGCACAGGGATTTGTGAGAGCTGGGGCAAACAACCCAGGATGTTTTCCCCAGTGTACAGACAACAGCACGTCCCATTTTGGCCAGTGGGATTTGTGCCAAAACTCAGTCTCTTAAATAGATTAGAAATCCACAAGTTCCATTAGGCTGAGGAATGCTCCTCTAAATCCCACGTTCAAAGACAGATGTTGCTGCCAAAGCAGCCAGGAAACACAACCCAAAGGAGACAAAGGAGCCTGCAGGCAGCTTGGGGCACACCCTGGAGGTGTTTGGGGCTGTGGGGAGCAAGAAGGAACAGGCTGGAGGCTGCTCCTTCCTCCCAGCCACTCAGGAGCTGTGGACTTCTCACTGTGCTCCAGCATGTCATCACAAAACACAGCAAGTCAAAGAGAGGCAACATCCTGCATCAACAGCCTAAAGCAAGCCCAAGGATTTTATTGCTTCAGTCTCAGGATTAATAATTCCTGAATCCAATCCCCACAAACACTTCTGCAGTTCCCAACCCCTCTCACAGGAAGGATGCTGGAAGGCTGAGGCAGCAAGCAGCAGCCACCTTCACCTTCCTTCCAGAGGGGTCGAGTGGCTGCCCCTCAGCACCCCCAGCAAACCTGAACCAGGACCTGACAGCCCTTTCCAGGCAGCTGGAGCATGCCCCAGACAGAGCACATCCACACACACCACACAGAAATCAAATCTATTTATTATGGGTCATGCTTATGTTCCACACTCAAATCATCAGTAATAAATCATTTTAGGGTCTGCTTGATCTTTATGCTGGTTGGGTTTTTTTTCCCCTTAAAGGGTCTAGGAAAACAACAACAGATGAAAGATCATCTCTTTGGGAACCCTGCACTTCTTAGATTGATCCAAGAGGGGATCACACGAATGTCACTGACCTGTGGCTGCTGGCAGCTCTTGGACAGAGACTTCCTCTTTGCTTTGAGCACTTTCTGCTTTCCTCTCACCTGTTTTCTTCCACCGTTTATTTACTTGATCCACCAAGAACTTGAATTCACTCCTGTGTTTGTTTCCTGAAAGGCAACAGAGCATCACTGACCACCCCCACAGGACTAAGGTATGGCACACTGAAAGGACATGAACAGAAATGGACACAAAAAACTGAATTAAAAGCATTTTTGTTACAGCAGATGAAAACCAATCCAGTGCTGTGATACGTTCCATATTCTATTAATGACCCAAATCCGTGTCTGTGCTTTGTTAGCTGCCCACAGTGCAGAGCACAGGCACAGATGAACACTTCATGCTCTGTGTCATGCCCATCACACTGCTGAGATTCAGATCCTTTAAGTCAATAATGCAAATACTCTCTGCACTTTCCATCACTTGGGAAGTTTTAAGCACTTCTCTGCTGCTCAGCCAAAGCAATGGAGTTGTTTAACCTTGAAATGCTTTACTCAGAGGCTGGGGAAACACCTGGTGTCCCCAGCAGGATGCTGTGGATCTCCTAACTCAGGGAGGGAAGCCCTGCCAGGAGGGACCAGGCTCTGCTCCCAGGGACAGGGACAGGAGGAGAGGGAACAGCCCCAGGCTGGGCCAGGGGAGGCTCAGGGTGGACAGAGCAGGAATTCCTTCTGAGAAAGGACTGTCAAGAGTTGTGTCACCTCCCTGAGGAGCCCATTCCAATCAATGACCACCCTTTCTGTGAAGAAATTCTTTGATGTATTCTTTGATAAAACAACACCACGTTCTGCCCCACAGAAGGAAACAGATTTGACACTGTCTCCCTTTCCCTGAGTAGCTGAAAACACCACATAAGGCCAAAAATTCTGTTAATAAAAAGCAAGTTCTGTCCCAGATGTCGTGTCTGAGTCGCTGCACCCTCATTACAGAATTCCTTTGGTGCTTCAGTTTTTCCAGCATTACTATCTTTTGTTGTTCTGGCTCATGGCAGAGCTACAAAGCTTTTGGAAAAGAAATGTCCTGGCACACAAGCACTACTCAGCTACACTGTAAATCACTGTGGTGCTGAAATGACACCCCAAGCACATCCCACCAAACTGCAGCAACATAAACCAGCCCCAGACAGAAGGACAAATATTTAAACACAAAACAAAGCAGCAGACCTCCAAAGAGCATGGCAAATTAAAGATTTATAAGCAGAAAAGACAACCAAATAAATTTTTTTTACAGATGTACTTCCTTTCCTGTAGATTTTTTAACTCTTTAAATAAAGACCATGAAAAAAGCAGAGTGAGCTGAGAGTGTTCCCAGGTCCTGCAGAGCAGAAGGAAATGACAGTGGCTGTAAGTGCCAGCTCCCATCCTCAGGTTCATCAAGCCAATGTGTTAATTGGTATTTCATAGACAACAAAAAAATGCCAACAGTGCAATGTGTGAGTTGCCAAGAGCCTGGGAAAGTGCAAAGAAGCAGAAAAAATGTGTTTTCTCCCAAAGAGTTTGTCCTGCCTTCCCCAAAGGCTGTTCACAGCCCCAGAGTGCTTTTTCATATGGAAAAGCAGAAGAAAAGTACATTTGGGGGTTTTTATTCAGAATTTACACCAGAGTTCATTCATTCATTCATTCATTCATTCATTCATTCAGTGGGGAATTAGGGTCTGAGGTGCAAATGCTGTAAAATAAAAGGGAAAAAATGCTTCATTGTGTAATAAAGCTTTCTGAAGTCCACCTGTTTTACAGTGAAGTAATGGCATTTGATAAGAGTTCTTTAATCTTAAACTGTTCTTCAATTTGAACATACAGTTCTTCTTTTCATGCTTATGATTTCTTCCTTATTATTTTATCAGGAATAATTACCTGACACCAGTTACCATTGGCCTCTTGGTCAGTATTTTTTATTAGTTTTAACACCGTATCTCCCCATTAAAATACTTTTCTATCTTCTCCTTTTTCCTACCTTTAACTTTTCAATTTTCAGTTAATCTGCTTCAGACTATCAAGAGCTCCAAGTGATCAGTTTTGTAGCCATGCCCTTTCAGCAATCTAAACTCAATCAAATACCTGTCTTTGAAAAAATGAAGACAGTATGAATGCATTTTTGTTCTAAATGTGTACAACAGGCCAAGAAAATAAGAGCAGGCTCAGGAAGGCCAGGCCCCAGGTGGGTTCAGGAAAGCCTTTCAGAGCAGTTCTGCTGCAGAGGGCTCCCAGTGACACCACTCAGCTGCACACCCCACACCCTGCTCTGTTTTCATCTCCAGCAAACATGGCAGAACAAAGTGCATTAATAGAGATGCCTTTGGAGGCAATCAGTGTCTGCATTTTAGCTCAAAGGTAAAGAAAGGGAATTTAAAAGCAAAATGAGGTGAAATTTGCACGTTACTCACGATATTCAGCGTGGATCTCATCTATTTCTTCCTCTGTCTGGTCCTTTGTGAAGGTCAAGTTCTACAGAAATCACACAAATGTTTTTAACATAAATAAAAAGATGATAAAGCTGCAGACTTTGAAATTAGAGACTTAAAACTGGAAGAAGCAACTGTTTGTTTTTCCCCCTCAGCTTTCAGTAGCTCATCACATCAACACACATTTACAGAACGTGTCCACAGTGTCCTGCCCTGCTTCCACAGAGCCACCAGGACCAAGTAACACCCAGCACATGTGGGCCATAAAATATTTCCTAACACTGTGCAACAAACAGGCTTCAAAAGTCACCAAAGCATCAAATGTCATGGGAAAAGGGCAGGCACTACGGCCGATACAGAAGCATGGAATTTGCTAGCTAAATCCTAGAGAATTCTAGGAAGCAAAATATTCCCCACGCTGCCATGGAGGGTCAAGATCTTCCAGTATGGCCAAGGAGAACATTGCTCAAGAATTTTTACTGCAGTCAAAAACTGCTCCTACTTAAAGGGTTTGGGCATAAAAAGCAGCAGTGCACGCAGGGCTGCCCATGACAAAGGTGTGGTGTGAGAAAAGCAGGCTCATTACAGAATGCTAAATGTGAATTCTAACATGCAGCCAGCCTGGGAATTCCCACACCACAGCAACAGGCAGACACTGTCAGTGCCCACTCTGCAGTTTCTGCTGGCCACCCCTCAGTGAGAACCCAGACCAGTCACTCACATTTTCACTGTGTTTGTTACACTCCAGCTGAACCCGGATCTTCTCATTCTTCTCCAGCTCTTTAACAACCTCTGCAACTGTTTGGAAATACAAGAAAGGGATCACTGAAACAGGAGCTGGGTAATAAAGAGCTGTAACAGCACTGACTGAAACTACCCCCAATTTAAAAGATAAACAGCATCAGCCCTCTGAGAGGGAAAGCTCAGGCTCCAATCCCAGGCAAATGTGCTCTTTCCAAATCCTACTGAACCTCACTCCTGCACACAACAGTGCTTGTGGTACACAATTCAGAGAGATTTTCCATTTTATACTGGAAGTTTCAGTGGAAGACACAATGATTGCATCTACTGTTTATCTTACTTTGTCCCCCAAACCACCTTCCAGAGCAACAGAAGCATGTGCAGGCTCAAGGGCAAAGCCCACAGCCCACAGAGGAATTACAACCGACTTCAACAACTGTCAGACACATCCAAAGCCTATAAACAACTTAACTGTAACATTTAACTGGAGCCACAGCTATGCAGAACCCTGCACAGTTTACTCTGACATTTACAAATCTGTTTCTGCATTTCATCATCTCCACAGCACTGCCAGGCAGCTCTGGGCAGTTATGAAAATGAACACTTCACCATACAGTGAAGCAGAACAAAAGCATCTTAAGCTGGGAAAGAGTAAAACCTGTTCCAAGCTGGTTTAAGCCCACTGCAGGAATGTGGCACCTGTGCTTCCTCAGAGCTGAGCTCTTGGTGTTACACAGTGACCTCAGGCTCCCTGCTACCACCCAAAGTGCACGTCTGCATCAAGTGTGAGTTTAATAATTCACCCTGTGTGCACAGGCTCTGAACACAGGAGGAGTCTGGCATTATTTAGGGGAGAGCAGCTGAAGTGACACCACAGCTCCCCAACTCTCCCCTCCTCTGGATGCACGAGGCAGAGACTCAGCACTGAGTGAAGCCTCACCCTGAGTACCCACCCCAGCAGCTTAAACATGAATTTTACACTGATCTTAGACAAGAAAAATCCTTCCAGCTCCAGTTCTCCCAACAGCCAAACCAGTGTTGAGCCCACCCCAGGGAACAGGAAGGGAAATGCAGACTGATGGTTTGTGTTGGCAGCATCTCCCTGCAGGTTCTCTCTCACCTGATTTGGGATTGAGGGAATCACACTGAGCATTGTACATGTGCACAAACTCCTGGTGTCTCTTAATGAGCTGCTGGCGGCTCCCAGAGGTAGACAGACCATGTTCCTTGAGCTTTTTCCTCAGATCTCGATCCGACAGCAGGTTATAAACAACTTTGGACATCAGCTTCCTTTTGTGAGTAGAACTGCCAAAGGAAAACAAAAGAGACTCTATTTAATTAATACTCCTATGAAAATCAAAGTATTTACAATTACCTATGGGTACTTCACCCCCTCAGGATAACATACACATGAAAGAAACTTGGGTTTTCCACCCCAGTACTGGCCATGGCTTACCTGAATCAGCTGGAGAAATATTAAAATCATTAAAACATCAAGCCAAAACTTGAATTAGGAGATTTTTCAGCCTTCTGGAAAAATGTCTTTGAGAAAAATAGTCATGTACCTGAAGGCAGCAGTTCCCAGCTAACAGAAGGTTTGGTGATACAGAGAGAGACATTAAAGATAAGTAACAGTGCTCTCAGAGGAATAACAGCTAAAGTCAAAATTTACTACTTTCCACTGCTTTCTGTCAGAAGGACTCAACATTCCTGGCACAGCTGGGGAAAACATCTTAATTACAGGAAACTGCCAGAGAAAATTCAAGTCCTAGTACAAATTTTGTCACCTAAAATTAGCAGAACATTTCCTCCTGTCAAATTAGCTCAGGCTTCCCTACACCTCCTGGTGAGATACTCTCAAACTAGAAAAAACAAAGTGGCCAAAACCCATTTACAACCTTACTCATCTTCTGCAACTGCAGTAATTCACAGAGGAACAGCATTTAATCAGACATTTTTCTTTCTGTAGCAAAATAAAGTTCAACTGCACTACTCTGGATTAGAAAGCAGTTAACAGCTTTCCACTGTGAAAATGAGAGATTTATTTGAAAACTATTCAGCACTTTTGACTTATCACATTGAAAATTTCAAGGTTAGAAAAAAAAGTCTTTTACAAAAACTGTCAATAATTTATTTACTCTCATCCAGCCCCTGTAGCATGGCTGGTAAAAAGAAGATGGATTACCACAATACACTCTTTAGGGAAACTTTTTTCAGATTCTTTTGGGAAATATAAAAAATTTCACCGAATAATTAAAAAAAATCTTTTGAAAGTTCCACAGAAGCTTGGTGCATATTCCAGCTCACCAGCAGCATGACCCAAAGCGTGCTGACAGCTTTCCAGCAGGCAGCCACAGGAACACAGCTCCCAAGAGGTTTAAATCCCAATGCTGGTTGTGTTTCCCCACACCTGACAAACACAGTGCTCTCTGGAAACACACTCACACGTTGGAATCACCCCAGTGCAGCTCTGGGGTGCTAAATTAGCAGTTCTGCTGAAATGCTCAGCTGTTAACACAGCCTGGAGCGAGGATAAGCAGGGCTCCCACTCCTCAGGGAAGCAAAGGCCACGAAGCAGGGTGGCCAGCACCCCAGAGCCTGCTGTGCCACTGCTGCCAGCCCAGGCAACCAGGGGTTAAACACACACAGCTCCAACCCTGCTGGGGACATGGAGTGACACCAAGGACAGAGCTGGCTTATTCTTCCATTTATTATGAACAGAGAAAGCGCTAAACCACTCCAAATGGAAATTAAATGTAACATCAGATTTCAATACTCATTTAGCATTTTTTCATCTTGAAATTCCTTTAGCTTACAGATTGCACTCTAAGCATGACTGGGCAAAACAAGAGCTTTAGCATAAAATTATTTCCTAATTCAAGGTTCAGGGGAATTGGAAAAACAAGCATTGAAGTACAAATCCTCCCAGCTCTTCAGTCTGATCAGTCAGAAATAACAACAGCCTAAACTTCTGCTGGAAGTAAAACAAACTGAAACTCCACTGCTGATGTGAATGTGGCGACCGTGACCAATGCTGGGGCAGGGGCACACAGCCAAAGGAATGCATTCATCTTATGGAAATCGAGATCTTCAGGAAACTTCAACAGCCCCACAGAGAGGAGAGAAAGGTGCAATTTTTATTCTTTAACTTGACAGCTATTGAAGAAAATGTCTCTTGGCACACCTGAAGTGAAGGAAGCAATTCATCCACCAAATGAAAAATGGGAATCAGTGTTATCTGAAGGGAATTTTAATGTCAGCGAGCAGAAAGGTGACGAGAACAACACACAGACTAAGTTCTCCTCACACTGAATTTTTTAAAGCAATGGCCACTGTTTTCTTGCCTCTAAAAGCCAAAGAGTAATTGAGCTGGCAATCCACCCACTTTCCAAAGGAGGGACAATCCCCACAGCGATTTCATAGTGCTCCACACAGCAGGGAAGCCAGAAACAAACACAAACCACCTCTATTACACCCCAGCACCAAACAGCTCTTGGTTCAGCAGGGCACAAAGCAGCCACACACACGTGGAAGCTCCCAGGGTGTTCCTCACCTTCGCAGGCTGTCCTTCTTCTCCTCTCTGGCCAAGCAGCTATCCAGATGTTTGTTTATGTATTGCTCCAGAATAGCAACCTCACAAACAGGACATTCCACTGAAAGCAAGGGAGAAGGAATTTACTAGTGTGGATATAACAGCAAAGAGCCAGTGTTTTCCTCTGAGAAACTAATAGCTGGGACAGTGACAAAACACACAAGTCCTGAGCTGTTACTGTACTGGAAGTTACATCTGAGCTCTGAGAAGTTCTCAGAACAGGAACAATTAACACTAAACTGTCTCACTGCAGGTGTTTCACAAATACTATCTGACCAACTACTTTGCACTTGTGGAAATAATTTCCATGTGATGCGTGCTCAAAGATTCAAAAATATAATAAAACGGGAAGCAAGTGAAAGTTTTAATTGGTCAAAAATAAACAAGCAGTAAAATTTCATGTGAGTTTTAAATTATCAGCACAAGCAGGTCAGATGTGTAAAACCATGACAGGTTTCCTGTGGCTCCTTTCCTGGCTGTGCTACCTCTTTAAGCAGGATTCATCCAGCTAATGAATACACATGAACTTCAGAGTTCCAGATGAATAAATCATTAAACAAGAGAACAGCTAAATTTGAACTAATAAGAACCAGGGGTGTACTCCTACATGGTGTTTTGTTTTAATTTAAGCTTTTAGCTGGGTCAATAGGATGGCTGCCAGCATGTCAGAACTAAGAGGATTTTGCCATTTTATTGTGGCTGATTAGTATAAATGGGCATGTTTATGCTTCAAAGTAAATTCACCTTAACTCTCTAGAATTACAAAAAAATAAAGCAGATTGCTCTTCTGGAGAATGTGTGAACAGAAATATTAACAGAAGGGCTGCTTTGCTCATTTTGAGTTCAGGCTCACCCCTCAAACAACAAACACATTATAAAATAACCTGCATCTGGTTACTCACAGATACAAGAGCAGAATAAATGCCAGTGTCTGTCTAGTCACTGGGGGGAAGGAGAAATTACTTCATTTTTACTAAGACTGTTGCACAACTCTTGTTTTTTAGCGTTGTTACTCAAAGCAAAGGGATCCAGAAGTGCTGAATTCCATTCAATTCCTTGGCAGCAGCTCGAGCTTTCTGGTGAAGACCACGCTTGGAGCAGAGCTGTCCCACAGGAGCAGCGGTGTGAGGGGAGCACGGGCCAGCTGAAGGGGAAGGAGCTGAACGTGCCAGCACACATCAGAAACCCCTGGAGAAACGGGAGGAGTGCCACGTACTGAGGGTCCTCTAACACCTACAGCCAGCCACACAGCGGGGACAGAGCAGGACAAAACCACAAAATAAACACCTCACCTTTCTTGTCTCCTTTTGCCACAGATGTAGAAGGCTTTTCAAGACTTTCAGCGCACCCAGGAATCTCCTGTGATCCCACGGCGTTGTCCTTACCACCGACCTCCGCAGAAGCGCTGGGAGGGTCATGGTGTTCCTCAGTTTTGACACTCTTCTGACCAGTCCATGCCAGCCCATCTGCCTTTGTGGAGGTGCAGACTTTGTCCTTTCTTAAGAAGCTGTCAAGCCCTGGTGCCTCTTTAGAATCTGGCTGAGAACTCCTGTGGCCCTCGGCAGCCGGACGCTGGCCACGGGCCGGTGGGGCCGGAACCGGGGGAGCATCCAACACCAACTGCAAGAGCTGCTGCCTGCAGGCAGCCAGGAGAAAACACACAGCTCACACTCCATGCTGTTAGCAACTTGGACACTTCTTTGCCAACACACACTCTTCTTTGGGTGTGCAATTACAGAAAATGCTGGGACTGAGGGAAAAAGAGGAGGAAGCAGTCCCACTCTGGCTTCTCCCCAAATATGGTTTTTTGGGCTCATGAGCAGCTGGGTGATGACATCTCATGGTCCCACACTCCAGCCCCAGGGACAGAAGAGCCAGGGCACAGCAGACACTCCTGGCACAGCCCTGGGCTCTCCAACAGCACTTTGTCACCTGCCACCCGCTCCCCTCAGCTCCAGAGTGAATTACTCAATTCTCTCACTAATCACAGAAACTCTGACAGGAGTGATTGGAGAGGTTCGGACAAGCATGACCACACTGGAAGCTCATCCATCATTCAGCAAGCCCAGAGAAAGCATGCAGTGATGGAGGGGTCCAGCCTCTGCCATCACCAGCCTGGCCACTCACCAGCTGATCCCATGGCAAACATCAGTTCTACACAATGTTCAAAAACCTCTGCATATTTTGTACAGTCTCAGTGTTATCTGTGACACTCTCAACAATTTAACAGACTGCTGTAAGCTCTGAGCTGACAGAATTTTATCTTCCTGGCACAAAGCAGTAACTGCAGCACAGTAGACAAGGCTCAGTTTATGAGCAGAGCAGCGTCCTTCCCTCTGAAGGCTGGGAGATGAATCAACCAGGTGTCAGCGAGCCCAGATCCACCAGAACAGCCACTACCCAAACCCTCCTGTGAGACCCATCCTCCTCAGGGCAGGGAGTTAAAAACCACCTAACTAAAGATGGATGGCTTCTTAGCACCCTTCTCTCCAGCATCCTGCCTCAATAACAGCATAAACAGCTTCCCACATTTTCTCCTTCAGATCTGTAACACCCACAAAAACCAAGTGTCCTTCATCAGGCTCCTGGTTCCCATTTACAGTCTGTTTACATCTGTCTCACTGAGGCAGAGCTGTTGGGATCCCAGGACTTCCACATAAAGACATTCCAAGGAAGAGCCAGAGCTGTGACTCGTCCTAGGAACAGCTCACACAGGACAGTCCCAACTGCACTAAAGGCAATGGATCTCCTTGAGATTCCTCCTGTACTCCTGCTGGAGGCTCAGTCACCACACCAGCAATGGCAGCAGCTGCTCTCTGAGCACCCAGTTGATGTGTTTATTCCTCTGACTCACTACCTCTCCAGTAACCCTGACCAGGAAACAGAGATAAACTTGACAATAAAAACATTTTTCTTCCCTATGGGTGAAGAACAGCAGAGATTCTTTTCAGCAAGGACTACTGCTTTTCTATGTAGGCAAGTACCACTCTCATTTCTATTGCTAAGTTTCTAACAAGGTGACGCAGGAACTGACAAATTTTCTCAAAATGATCTCTTTAGTAGAGGGCAATGAAATCAACTCTTTACAGTTCACACAAAACTTTACATGTTATTTTTGAGGATCCTGCAATGGATAAGAGAACTCTTCATTAAGGACAGCTGGCTGCTGCAAAGACTGCTCATCTTTCTCTCCTGGGCTGGCCAGAACCATGAGTTCTGCCCCAGAGCACAGGCAGGGAACAGAAAGCTGCTGGTGGCAGTGTCCCCCAGGCCCCTGCCCCGCTGGGGGCACGGTGCAGTCACAGCCATTAAAGCCTGCCCAGAACCCCTCCTCTCCCTTCCACACAGAGAAACAAACATCCATGGCCACAAGGAGGACAGGACATCTCCACTTTCACTGACAGCCCACCCTCTGTGCAGAGAGGGAGCTGCATTCCCACACATCCAGCACAGCTCATCCTGCAAACACCTAATGCTGAGCAGAGCACAAATGGGATTGCACTCTGCTTGGAATGATTCCCATTCCCTGCATGCACTGACCTTGGAGCACAGCCTTCACTCTGCTAAGTGCCACCAACATTACCATTTCCTTCCCCTCCAGGCCTGACTTAAGAAATGGGTTTGCACTTTGTGAAATGCTGAAAAGATTTAAAGCCTAATTTTCATAAACATCCAACTACCCAAAGCTCAAAGTCAAGTTAGAACATACTTGATCTTTTGAACATGCTGAGCTCTTCAACACCTGGACTGTGGGTTTGTTTTTGGGGACAGCCAAAAGGCGAGATGGAGAAGGAGGGGGGAGCCAGAAGATCTGTCCTGTACCAGCATCACCAGGACAGAAGAGCAGTGGTGCTGTGACTGAACAATGCACATAAATGTCCCCTCAGCTCAGGGCACGGGCAGCCCCAGGGGACACCACAGTGACACTGCCTCCACTCCCCTGCACAGTCTGTCCCACTGAAGCAGCCAGCAGGGAGCCAGACAGGGCTCCACAGCCCTTCTGATCCAGCTTCATGTGAGAAATTGATTGAACTCCAAGTCACAAAAGGAAAGCTTATTGAACTCCTCTCACTGGTAAGATTTATACTGATCCAGTAAAGCAGTCCAAAAAATTAACATTTAAGATTCAATATCATAATGGATCCAAGTCAGCACTACTTGCTCCCTACAAAATTAGGCATTAACAAAAAAATAGTAATCCATTTATCACTAGGAAGCACCAGAACTCAAGCTGAAACGATGGAACTTTAGGATTTAAATTACTCAAATAAATCAACTAAATCTAATAGTGGTCATATAGAAGATTAGATCTATCTACATTCTATGATCTTCATCAGAGAAACTCTCATGATACAAAGCCATCAATTGAACCATGCCTCTTGTTACTTACAAAGCCAAGAGTCTCATTGACATCCAGCTCCAAACTAATTTCAGAGAAAAAGTTGAAAGTGCATTTGTCTCCTGTACAGACAGGAGCACCCACAGAATTCCCAGAAAATCACTGAGTAGATTCTTATCAAAAGAAAATAGATAATACAAGGGGCTTCATGTATTTACTGTTGTGAGAATTTATCAAGTCTTATTTATTCTGTTGTTGCTGACTTTTAAAGGGATGTGAAGCTAAAAATTGAATTAAAAACAAACAGAAAAGTAGCTCAGAAATCAAGTTGAAAGCATAGCACTCCATTACTTTCCTTACTCAAGAAAACTCACATTTTCAGTCTTTCAATACCTATAATTTTCCTAGCCAAAAGAATGCTCTTGCAAGGGGACCATTACACTGGACAAAATCCTTCTGTTCAGAATCTCCCCTGCACACACAGGAAGGATCCTGCAGAAAACCTTTACTGCCAGTATTTCCCACTCAGAACCCTGCCAGATCTGCTGACTCCCTACACACTGGCAGGGACTGTAACTTCCAGAGCAGTTAACCAGCAGCAGAACCAAAATGACCTTTTAAAAGCTCCAGATCACTTGAGTGGACAGTAACCTTCAGCCAGGACACTGCAGCATCTTCCCAAAGTGCAAACATTCATCTTTGACAATGCTTCTGTGACACCACAATTTTTTTGCCCAGTTCTCACACACTCCTCTCCAGGGCTCTGTGGTCACACCTTTCCAGCTGCCAAACCAGACAGAGTAGCCATGAAATTACATAAATACCTTGCAGAGTTAAAGCTCTTCACTAGATCATCTAAAATCCGGTTGTTTTTCAGGTCAGATTCTGAGACTGCCTATTAAAAAAAAGAAAGAAAAAGAAACAACAAACCTAAACAAACAAACATTCAAGTGCAGTGAAAACAGCAAGTGCCCAGAAAATGTTCAAGTGACCAATAACTTGCTTCTCAGCATGATGCCTCAGCTACCCCCACTAAAGTGCTACAAGAATTAAAATGCTTAAAGGATAAACATTTCTTCCCCAAAAAATATCTCATATTAAAAAAACTGTCTGAGAAGTCAAGTCTGGGATATTTAGGGTAATAGGTAAAAACAAAGCATAAAGCTAAAGCAACAAAGCCCAGTGTGCCCAGGCTCCAACAATGGTTTGTTGAGAACAAGTCTAATAACTTTGAAAACCAAACTAGAGATCTTCTGAAGGTGGTAAGAACCTTAAGCAACAAAGCATGAAAACTGATGAAGGGAAATGTTAATCTTCTGATTATGGAATGAAGATATGAATTATGAGATGCCTTTGTGCATTCAATTCATTATTTTTAAACAATTTCTGATTTTTATCTCGTTGTAACTCTCTCTGCTCTTCTTTTTAACAAAGCTTTCATTATTTTTTTATTTTATTTTGCGATTAAATGGGGTTACACACTCAGAAAATAAAGCATTTATGTTTCAGTACTGCTGGTTTAAATGATGGGAGTATTTCAACAAATCAGTATTAAATGTTTTGTGACAGATTGTACACACAGCCCTGAGCCAAACCCCAGGCCTGATGCTCCATCCCCTTCTGCCTGCACTGACACAGGAGAATTCCAGATGCAAGAGCACCACACTTGGCCCACGCAGGCAGAATTGATTACTTGGCATAGTCCAAAGGGAAAAGCTCCTGAGATTTGCCAAAAGATAAAAAATGAAGGGGACAAAAGCAAACCAAAGCCACACTTACCACACAGCACGTTGGACACTGCGTTTTGTAGGACAAAAACTTGCGGATACAAAGGGAACAGTCTGGAAAAAGGAAATACATCATTTTGAACATGATTCCAAATACATTTCCACATCCTGGCCTGTGTATTTCCTTACTGAACAATACATGCAAGCTATTCCACAATACCCAAATATTGAAAATACACAATTTTTACATGGAATTGAGATTATCACTGGCACAAGAGAACCCGTATTTTATGCAAACCTGGTTCAATATCAAATATCAGCTCCGCAGTCTAAAGCTGATACCAGTGCAAGAAAGCCTTCATCAGGCACCACCACCACAGCAGGGTTTGCACTGCTCACTCCCTCACCATGCTGAGTTTTTGAGTGACTAATGCTGATCACTTTCATCTTCCCACATAGCCCAGACAAACTCACAATCCCCTCTTTTTCCCAGGCTCTTCTGCCCCTTTCCAAAAGAATACCAACTTGTTGTTCAAAGAAGAGGCTAGAAAGGAAGGGATACAGCACTGAAATGCTGAGAGACAGCCTGATGTCATCTCATCATCACAGGATGCCTCAACAAACTCGGTGGTGAAACACACCATAAGCTTCATGTTGTCACAGTCAATTTCTGTGTTTGTTACACTTTGTCAATTTATCCACGGCTTTCACAGCCACTTCAGGGTTTAAAACGTCTCATCATTCTCCAGGAAACGACAATCCCTCACTAAATCATCATGGGCCAGAGTCTCAGCACTGAACACATTCAGCAGCAGCTCCTGAAAGAGTTCCATATTTCACTGACCCCCTGGGAATGCATCTGAAAAGCAGCAGAAGCATTAATTAGCCCCAGAACGGTTTGGGTTGGAGGGACCTTAAAGCTCATTCCATCCCACCCCCTTCCACTGTCCCAGGCTGCTCCAAACCCTGTCCAGCCTGGCCCTGGGCACTTCCAGGGATGGGACAGCCACAGCTTCCCCGGGCACCTGTGCCAGGGCCTCTCCTCCCTCCCAGGGAACAGCTTCTTCTGAATTCTAACTATTCTATTCTATTTCTATTCTATTCTATTCTATTCTATTCTATTTCTATTCTATTTCTATTCTATTCTATTTCTATTCTATTCTAATTCTATTCTATTCTATTCTATTCTATTCTATTCTATTCTATTCTATTCTATTCTATTCTATTCTATTCTATTCTATTCTATTCTATTCCATTCCATTCCATTCCATTCCATTCCATTCCATTCCATTCCATTCCAGTCCTCTGTCAGAGGGAAGCCATTCCCCACTGTGCTGGTACTTCAGGCCTTTGTAAAGAGTTTCTCTCCGTCTTTCCTGCAGGCTCCAGAACCTTCTTCTCCCTGCCAGGCTGAACAATCCCGCCCGGCCCAGCCTTTCCGCACAGCTCACACTCGAGACAGCACAAGCCGTGTCCCTGCAGCACTCACAGCTGTGCGAGCACTGCGGGATGATCACGGCGATGCTGAAGTAGTCGAAGCAAATCCCACAGCGCAGCAAGTTATCCACGGCCTGAAACGACAGCGGGGACAGCGGGGTCAGACCGGGATGGGAGCCCCGGGCAGGGACGGGAGAGCCCCGGGCAGGGACGGGAGAGCCGCGGGCAGGGACGGGAGAGCCCCGGGCAAAGGGCAGGGACGGGAGAGCCGCGGGCAGGGATGGGAGCCCCGGGCAGGGACGGGAGAGCCCCGGGCAGGGATGGGAGCCCCGGGCAGGGACGGGAGAGCCCCGGGCAGGGACGGGAGCCCCGGGCAGGGACGGGAGAGCCGCGGGCAGGGACGGGAGAGCCGCGGGCAGGGATGGGAGAGCCCCGGGCAGGGACGGGAGAGCCCCGGGCAGGGACGGGAGCCCCGGGCAGGGACGGGAGAGCCCCGGGCTCGCTGTGGCCGCCCAAGGGCCCGGGCGGAGCCGTCTCAGGCTGCGGAACAGCCCCGTGAGCTCCCAGGGCCGCCCCGGGGACCCCGCCCGTCCTCCGGCCCCGCACGCACCTTCAGCGGGGCCAGGCTGGGCGGCCACGGCGGCTCGAGCGGCGACAGCGCCAGGGCCATGCCGGTGCAGCCCGGCTCGGTTCGGTGCGGCCCGGCTCGGTTCGGTGCGGCCCCGCTCGGTTCGGTGCGGCCCCGCTCGGTGCGGCCCCGCTCGTCCCCGCTCGGTTCGGTTCGGTTCGGTGCGGCCCCGCTCGTCCCCGCTCGGTTCGGTTCGGTTCGGTGCGGCCCAGCCCGGCCCGGGGCTCCGAGCGGCGCCGGGCCCGGATCCCGCGCGCGCAGCGCCCCGCGCTTCCGGCAGCGCTTCCGGCAGCGGCCGCGAACCGCCGGGAACGGGGAACGGGGAACGGGGAATGGGAACTGCCGGGAACCGGGAACGGGAACTGCCGGGAACTGCCGGGAACGGGGAACGGGGAATGGGAACTACCGGGAACGGGAACTGCCGGGAACTGCCGGGAACTGCCGGGAACGGGGAACGGGGAATGGGAACTACCGGGAACGGGAACTGCCGGGAACTGCCGGGAACGGGGAACGGGAACTGCCGGGAACTGCCGGGAACGGGGAACGGGAACTGCCGGGAACGGGGAACGGGAACTGCCGGGAACTGCCGGGAACGGGGAACGGGAACTGCCGGGAACTGCCGGGAACGGGAACCGGGAACGGGAACTGCCGGGAACGGGGAACGGGAACTGCCGGGAACTGCCGGGAACGGGAACCGGGAACGGGAACTGCCGGGAACGGGGAACGGGAACTGCCGGGAACGGGAACCGGGAACGGGGAACGGGAACCGGGAACTGCCGGGAACCGGGAACTGCCGGGAACGGGGAACGGGAACCGGGAACGGGGAACGGGAACTGCCGGGAACGGGGAACGGGAACCGCCGGGAACCGGGAACTGCCGGGAACGGGAATGGGAAAGGCAATAGCTAACCGGGAATGGGAATGGGGAATGGGCAGTAGCGGACCGGGGCGGGATAGCGGAGCGGGGCTCGGTGGGGCTCTGTGCTCGCTGAGCGCTCCCCGGGGCTCGGTGACGGTCACGGAGCGGGGATAGCGGACCGGGAGCGGGGATGGTCACGGAGCGGGGATGGGGAAGGGCAGTAGCCGAGCTCGGTGATGGGGAAGGGCAATAGCAGAGCTCGGTGATGGTGACGGAGCGGTGATGGGGAAGGGCAGTAGCGGAGCGGAGCTCGGTGATGGGGAAGGGCAATAGCGGAGCTCGGTGATGGGGAAGGGCAATAGCGGGGCTCGGTGATGGGGAAGGGCAGTAGCCGAGCTCGGTGATGGGGAAGGGCAGTAGCGGAGCGGAGCTCGGTGATGGGGAAGGGCAATAGCGGGGCTCGGTGATGGGGAAGGGCAGTAGCGGAGCGGGGCTCGGTGATGGGGAAGGGCAATAGCGGAGCTCGGTGATGGGGAAGGGCAATAGCGGGGCTCGGTGATGGGGAAGGGCAGTAGCGGAGCGGGGCTCGGTGATGGGGAAGGGCAATAGCGGAGCTCGGTGATGGGGAAGGGCAATAGCGGGGCTCGGTGATGGGGAAGGGCAGTAGCGGAGCGGGGCTCGGTGATGGGGAAGGGCAATAGCGGAGCTCGGTGATGGGGAAGGGCAATAGCGGAGCTCGGTGATGGGGAAGGGCAGTAGCGGAGCTCGGTGATGGGGAAGGGCAGTAGCGGGGCTCGGTGATGGGGAAGGGCAGTAGCCGAGCTCGGTGATGGTGACGGAGCCCCCGGGAGCCGCCCCGGGCGCTCCCCGGCACAGCTCACACTGTCACTGTGGGGCTGTCGCTAAACTCGCCGTAGCAGAGGTTTTTACACACGCAGAGCGTATCTAGCCGTGTTTTATGATACTCCACAGAGCAGTGGTACCTCCCTCTCCTCGCTTCCTTTCACAGGTGTGTTCTAAGCCCTTCACTTCTGCAGCTGCCGCTGTCTCAAACGTGCTGGCACCTGAAAACTGAAAACTTTGCACCCGATTTTTCCTACCAGCTTTTTCGTAGCAGTGCAATTTGCATGCTCTTGCTCCTTATGTGAACAAGTTTGATTTTTCAGTCAAGCCCAGCTCCCCCACCTGACACTCAGTAACACTCATATATATCTAAATAAAAGTATAAAATGTGCTCCATTCTCCATGACGAATGTCAGAAGAAACCATCACAATGGTCTCTGCTGGCCTTGGGCACTGTGAGTCTCTGGATTTATAAATTTGAATGGATCTGATTATTGCCTGTCCCTTTCCAAAAGTGCTGGAATTTACAGAATAGTGTCATTGCCACTTAAGTGCCTGTTCTTTTCACCTTAAGGAATCTATTTCTGCTTTCTCTGTGAGCTGTGTCCTAATTAATGAATCAAGCTCCTGCAATTTTCTGTTCTCTTTGTTCCCTCATGCACATGGCAGATCTTGGTTAGGGTTAGGGACAGGAGCTTTTGACAGGAGCTTATTGGATGGGAATTAACTCTCCCAGGAATGGGCACAGAGGGTTCACGGGTTCATTTCTGCAGCAACACATTTATTTTTTGTTTAAGTGGACTGGTGAAGAGCAAAGTGAATTTACAGCCAAGCACCATCCACACAGACCACTGCTGAATAAAACACAATTTAAATTATTTCCAGCCTGGAAAATCTGTGCTTTCACCTGAATCCTGCAGGCTGCAGAGGCTGGAGAGCATCTGCCTGCTCAGGTTGGGTGCAGAGCCCAGGGATGGGTGAGCACTTTCCCGTTGGGATGGGTGAGCACTTTCCCGTTGGGATGGGTGCTGCAGGCTGTCCCAGCACGGCTGGAGGCTCCTGGCTGGGCCAGAGCATTCCCTGCTGGGCTGGAGCTGCCTGAGCCCATCCCCAGGAGCCCTGCCGAGCGAGGACAGCTCTTCTCCTCTGGAGAAACACTTCCCACTGTTTTATTGGTGCTCTGGCCTTCAGTGTAGCAGCAATAAACTGTTTTATCTTGCTGAACGACCGAGTTACAACTTGTTATTATACACAACATCTCTCCTCCTCCCGAGCCCCTGAAATACTCATTTAAATTAAAACACCATGAGGACCCAACTGCATTTTCATAAACTTCTTGCCCTGTTCTGTTAGCAGAGAAATGTATGGAAAAGCTTATTAGGAGGTGGAGCAGCCTGACACAAAGCAAATCTCCAAAAGCTACTGATTTTCACTTGTGTTGTTGAGACAAAATATTTAAGTGAAGTTTTTTATTATTCCCATCTGGTTGTGCACAACCTAAGAATGTAAAGAGCATTTGTTTCCCTGTGGTGCTCAGTGCCTCGTGCAGAACTGTTATTTTCCTCCACACCCCAACAAACAGCTCATCCTCAGATGCCTTTAGTACACAGATCTCGAAACTAAAACCTGACACTCCACCAAGGTCTGCCTCGTGTGTGTGTGTCACTGGACATTCTTCATTAAAGATGTACAAATGCACACAGAAACAAGTCTCTGGACTGCAGCATGTAGACTGGGAAATCAGCAGAAGAACATACTGTACCTAAAAAGAAAATAATCAAACCCCAAACCAGAGAAAATTTTTAGTTAATTGTTTCTAAGTATTTTCAGAGATTCCTTAATATTTAAAGCAGTGGAAAGTTTCTCATCATGTCATTCCCAACTGGAAAGGAGAAGAACCTGAAACCATGGGTAAAATTGTTCAGAAATATTTAACACTGACCTTGCTCTGCCCTTGTGTTAAAGTTGGGAACAATTGATTTCTACAGGACTAAATTTAGTCTGATGTTGAGACTTTCAGAACAAAAAGATCCCACATTGTCGTGGTTTAACCCCAGTCAGCATCCAAGCTTCACACAGCCCCTCCCTCACTCCCCCACCAGTGGGACTGGTGATAGAATCAGAAGGGTAAAAGTGAAAAGACTTGTGGGTTGAGATAAAGACAGTTTAATAGGTGAAACAAAAGCCACACACACAAGCAGAGTAAAGGAATTCATTCACTGCCTTCCATGGGCAGTCGGGTGTTGAGCCACCTGCAGGACAGCAGGGCTCTGTCTCATGCAGCAGTTACCTGGGAAGACAAAGTCCAGAGCCCCCCACCTTGTGTGCTGAGCAGGGTGTGCTGTGGTCTGGAACATCCCTTGGCTCACTTGGGATCGTTTTCCTGGGAACATCCCTTGGCTCACTTGGGATCGCTTTCCTGGGAACATCCCTTGGCTCACTTGGGATCATTTTCCCAGGAACATCCCTTGGCTCACTTGGGATCACTTTCCCGGGAACATCCCTTGGCTCACTTGGGATCACTTTCCTGGGAACATCCCTTGGCTCACTTGGGATCACTTTCCCAGGAACATCCCTTGGCTCACTTGGGATCACTTTCCCAGGAACATCCCTTGGCTCACTTGGGATCACTTTCCCAGGAACATCCCTTGGCTCACTTGGGATCGCTTTCCTGGGAACATCCCTTGGCTCACTTGGGATCACTTTCCCGGCTGTTTCCCTCCCGGCTTTCTTGCCAGCGTGGCTGTACGAGGAGCAGGAAAGGCTTTGGCTCTGTGTGAGCCCTACTCAGAGCACAAACATCTCTATTTCTGATCAGTGTTCAGCACAGATCCCAAGCACAGCCCCATGGAAGGAAATGAGCTCCAGCCCGGCGGGAGCGGCGCAGGGCTGGGGCAGCAGGGGATGTGTGGGGTGAGGAACTGCAGTGGGGCCAGTCCTGCAGCACCTGCTGCTCCTTGGCACTGCTGTATTCAAACACAAAACACTGCACAGGCGGCTCCAGAGGTGCTGGGTTTATTTCCTGCCATTGTTTTTTGGCTAAAAGCCTCTGTTTCAGCAATGGCAGCCCACTGGCGTTTCCTTGGTGAGCCAAGCGCAGCAGCCAGCGCTGCCCAGAGCCGCAGCCACAGCCTCCCCAGCACACAGGGAATGCTGACAGCCTTTCACCAGGAAAAATGTTCCACCTGCAGAGGCACATTTGTCACCCAGAGGTTCTGCTGGCAGGCCCCTCAAACCCAACCTTTGCTGCTTTGGCTGTGCCACCGCTCCACGAGGCCATTTCACACAGACATTACTTCAAAGCACAAACTAAATCCTTTATTTATTTGTTGTTGTTGTTGTTGTTTTAGTCTACTGCAATGATTTTAGGCCAACATAAATCAGCCAAAAGCATCTTACAGTTTTACAGAGCAGCATGGTAACTTCCATGAAAATGTTGTGAGAGTTAGCAGCCAAAGGAGCCAGAAATAATATTTAAACTTTCTCCTGGAGTGCTTTAAGATGGGCACAATGAGTAAATCAAATATTCTGGGCATTTCATAGCTAATCAATGCTGGGGGCCTGACCTGAGGGCAGGGTGAAGTGACAGTGGCTGCTGGAGCCACAGCCTGGGGAGGTGGCAGCGGGTGACAGGCACAGCCCTGACCTGGGACAGGACCAGGGAACCAAAGAACAAACCAGCCCTGAATGGGCCTTTGCTGGTTTTGGCCTTCTGCCAACAACAACAAGAAACACTTGCTGATGTTTCAGAGACATTGTGTTGCACATGCAGATATCTCCCATTTGGACACTGATGCTGATTCAGGAAATGCTATAAAAATCACGAGTAATCTCACTAGCTCCAAACTGCTCCAGTATAAAAACTCCCACACTGCTAATCCTTGCACACTCAGACACGGTGATAGGTCTGCAATACCTTCCATTCCCTTTGATTATCTCCCAGGAGAGACATTGGCATTCCATTGCCAGCTTAGAGTCACGCTTTGGCTGTTTGGGTCTTAGCCTGGGCGCAATTCCCTTCCCCACCACTCAAAATAAACCAAGAAGCAAAAAAAAAACCCAAAAAAACAAAAGCCGAGTTAAATTAATTTAATTCAGCTGCTTGCAGAAATGTGAGGATGCTGAGCCTTTTGAGACCAAGTACCAGCAAGAGCCCAGAAACCACATCCCAGCCCCAGGAAAGGCTGAAGAACATCCCAGCCCCAGGAAAGGCTGAACCACATCCCAGCCTCAGGAAAGGCTAAACCACATCCCAGCCCCAGGAAAGGCTGGAGCTCATCCCAGCCCCAGGAAAGGCTGAAGCTCATCCCAGCCCCAGGAAAGGCTGAAGCTCATCCCAACCCCAGGAAAGGCTGAAGAACATCCCAGCCCCAGGAAAGGCTGAAGCTCATCCCAGCCCCAGGAAAGGCTCAGCCCTTTCCTTCTCAGCAGGAGATGATTTCACTTTTCAGGGGCTCGTTCCTGAGCAGTCATTCCGTGTCTCTGGTGGGCACCACGCTCAGTGCTCTGTGTCCCACCAGGGACCTGTGCTGCAGGTCACAGGCAGGGGCTGACAAACAGGAAACAACAATTTGCATTCCCATGTAGAGAAAATGGGTAAATCAGGTGCAGCCCACAGGCAAGAGAGTCAACACATTAATAGAAGTGTTTCTTAGTAGGCATTCCAGCTCTCCTGCACAGATTTAGACTCTTTCAGCTGGGACTTGGGAGCAGGGTTTGGATACAAATTTTCCCAGTCCCTTGTGCCATATGGCTGCTGATTTGCCACCAAAATGCCCATCACTAGGACTTCATTCCTTTGCTAAAAACTGTTTGTGTTGTTGTGCTGCTGTATTTATCACTTCATTGCTGCCTCCCCCTGCTCCTAAAGGTGAAGTTCTAAAAGTTCTCAGCCTTTGCAGTGCAGGGGTAGCAGACCTCCCTCCACTGCATCTCTCTGCCAGGGTAAGACATTCCCAGACCTGTTCCTGCTCCAGTGAAGGTTCATTTCTCCTCCCCATAAATTCCTGGGAAGTGCAGGAGCGGATGGAGAGCTCCTCGTGGGGCTCTGGCCCCCTCAGCACTTCCCAACTCTGATTTAATTAAGAACACAACTTTCACCAACAAGGCTCCCATGCTTTGCCAAGGATTAGGAATCTGTGCCCCTGGAGCTGGTGTCCAGAGGGGCCCGAGGGCAGGGATCCATCCTGGCTCCCAGCAGCCTGTCCCTGCACATCAGCACACTCCAGCACTGCCTTGCCAAGGGCTGATGAGTCCCAGGAGCCACTGGAGATGCATTTCCCTGCATCAGGGGGCCCCAGCAGAGTCTGGCTGCTCCTCGTGTGTCCCCTATGGCCCAGCTCTCTCTGCTGAACTGCTGCTCTTCAAATAAGTGAGGGTAAAACACCAGAGCAAGAGAACTATCAAGAGACAATTTTGGCTTCTGCTCAGCTTAGCCTGGATTTATGTGCCAGAATGAGACTAAACAGAGGGAGGAGGAGCCATTTGTCACCAGAACACCTGCAGAAAAAGCAGCTCCAGCCCGTCCCTGGCACAGCAGCCTGCTCTAGTAGTGCACAAACCACTGCTGATGAGTCTGGGTGAGATGTGTGTTGGGATTGACGCCAGTGGTGAAAAACAAAACCTCTCGAGTGTTGGCAGCTGAAACACCAGGTAATTACTTAATTGACTCCATGATTTCCACCTTGGAGCAGCAGCCTGCAGCACTCAGGCTAAAAGCAGAAGCCCATTAGTAATTCTGGCAGCAGTTAATGTCCCAGACCACGGCAAGCAGAAAGCCAGAGCATGGCTGCTGCAGTGTTTGGAAGCTGAGAGACATCCTGCATCCATCCATCTGCCATGGCCAGCAGCTCCTCCCGCTCTGACCAGAGACACAGGCCCAGAGTGTCCAGAACTGAGATCCAGGCAGGGAAACTAAACCAAAATTCAAACATTTCAGTAGAAATTCAGCACAGGAGTGAATTAGCCCCATTCTCTGCTGGGTGGCAGTGGGCAGACCGGCAGCCACAGGATTCCCACTGGGATGTGAGGAGGTGGGAGCCTTGGGATGGGCAGGGGCACCAGATCCACACAGGGTTTAAGCTGGAATCAAGAGGAAAACAAGCGAGCAAAGTCATAAAGATGCTGCAGAGTACCACTGCCAGAATGGGAATAAAACCACATTTGGGGGCCACATGGGCTGTTGGGTCTGTAAAACATTTCCTTGCATTCCCCTCAGACAGAGCAGCCCTCACCAAGACATTGACACCCCAAAGGGAAGCAGATCCTGGCTCTGTCCCTGCACAGGGCAGCCCTGAACTGTGGAAGGCACCAGCAGCCCAGGGGTCACAGGCTGCTCTGGAGGGCACAGCACTGTCACAGGGGCTGCCACAGCCGGGCAGAGTGTCACCAGGGCACTGCCACATCACACCAGGGCACAGCACTGTCACAGGGGCTGCCACAGCAGGGCACAGTGTCACCAGGGGCTGCCACATCACACCAGGGCACAGTGTCACCATGGGCTGCCACAGCCGGGCACAGTGTCACCAGGGGCTGCCACACCACACCAGGGCATGGCAGTGTCACCTGGGCACTGCCACAGCAGGGCAGAGTGTCACCAGGGCACTGCCACATCACACCAGGGCATGGCAGTGTCACCAGGGCACTGCCACATCACACCAGGGCACAGCACTGTCACAGGGGCTGCCACAGCAGGGCAGAGTGTCACCAGGGCACTGCCACAGTGTCACCAGGGCATGGCAGTGTCACCAGGGCACTGCCACATCACACCAGGGCACAGCACTGTCACAGGGGCTGCCACACCAGGGCATGGCAGTGTCACCAGGGGCTGCCACAGCAGGGCAGAGTGTCACCAGGGCACTGCCACATCACACCAGGGCATGGCAGTGTCACCAGGGGCTGCCACACCAGGGCATGGCAGTGTCACCAGGGGCTGCCACACCAGGGCATGGCAGTGTCACCAGGGCACTGCCACATCACACCAGGGCATGGCAGTGTCACCAGGGCACTGCCACATCACACCAGGGCATGGCAGTGTCACCAGGGGCTGCCACAGCAGGGCATGGCAGTGTCACCAGGGCACAGCATCACCAGGGCACTGCCAGAGCCCAGCACACACAGCTGGTTCAGCTGCCAGCCCTGCACATCAATAACCCCTGCTCTGGGCACAGGTAAGTGCCCAGTTAAGCTGATTTTGGCAGGGACAGATCCAGGCTGGCCCCAGCTGGCCAGGACAGGCTGTTGGGGCTCACAGCAGCAGTGCAGCGGGGCCAGGAGCAGCTGCATCCAAAGGCAGGAGCAAACGGCACAGGGGAAGGGGCGGCTGCACACCAGGCTTGTCCCCAAAAGCCCCATGAACAATGTAGAACTTCTTACAGGAAACAATCATTTATATCATTCCCATGGACTTCACTTGCCACACCAGGGAGGAGGGAAGGCATTAGTCATGCACTAGCAGATGTTTTGACTTACGTAAGATTTAAATTTTTTTCTTTCTTTCTTCTGTGGAAAAAGCTGCATCTCACCCTAGAGCCTTGATGAGATCCTCCTCACCCTCAGCCTTTGCCATGTCCTCACAAGCTCAGCATTGCCCTGCTGTATGGCACAGCTCTGCCAGCTTCAGTGCTTGCCCAGTCATTGGTAAATAAATTATTTTTATAAAGGCTGTCTCAAAGGGGGTGAATAAAATGGGTACAACGATGGGTTAGAGACAGAAGCCCAAGACAAGTTTCATTAGTGCTCAGCAGGCAGGGGGTGGGTAACGCTGCCAAGAACAGATATTTCTTGTCAGCCAGACACACCAAGGAGCTGCTTGGCTTTGAGAGGGACAGGAAGGGTGGGGCTGGTGACCAGCACTGTCCTGTCCTGTCCAGTGGCACAGAGCACAGGGCTCGGGCCAGGCTGCAGAGCCCTCTCCGAGTGCCCCTGGCAGCTGTGTCTTAATTAAGAAATTGATCTTCGTTAGCAAGAACCGGCCGTGTTTGCATGTCCAGAGAGGAGTCTCCTGGGTAGAATTAGGAGCTGTCAGGGGGTGCCTGGCCTTTGGATGCTGTCAGGAGGGCGTTATTAGATTTAAAGCTTTGCTCCAGAGCCAAAGCTTCATTTCCAGCACACAAACCTCCACTGGTTTGGCAGCATCATGAACTCCAAGCCCAAGTCTCTGGAAGTTTCCAGGAGGGAAGAGGCATCTCTGTGGAACAGAGCAAGGCTGGTTTACCTGCAATACTTACGCTGAGCTGATGCACGAGATATTTAAAATCCAACAAATTACACTTTTATCTCATCAAACACTTAAACCAAAACGCTTCAACAGCTGCTGCCTCCCATCCACAAGCAAGAGAAGTGATCCCAAAGGACAGCAGGAATGTGGTGCTGTTTTCCAGCTGAGCTGTGATCGTAAAAAGGTTTCCAAATGCTCCACAGTATTTACAGAAGATGGATAATGCTGCAGTCTCTCAGGCCTACTAAAGTCTGCTTTCCAGTGTTTCTATAGCAAGGCTGTAGGTGTATATTAAGGGGAAATAAAAAAGTTATCAGAAGTTGTGTAAATACTCTCATTTTCCTTGTGAGCCTGCAGCCAGCTCAGGAGCAGATGCAGCAGAAGCTGCCCAGGGGAGTGGGCTCGCTCAGCCCTGGCTGCTGCAGGTCACAGGAGCCCCGAGCTGGGCAGGGGGTGCCTGGGGACAGCTGGGGACACCAGGAACACTCCAGACACGTCACTCAGCCACGGGAAGGGCTCTGCTCCAGGGACATGGGGACATTGCTCTGGCTTGTGCTGGAGCAGGGAGCCAAACATTCAAAGAAAAATACTAACATTGAAAGCAAGCTGAGAACGCACCAAAAGCACGGCAGCTCTGGCTGGGGCCAGCACTGTCCCTCCCACGCTGATGAGCTATGGCTGGGCAGGGCCAGGGCAGCTGACATCTGAAAAACACTGCCCCAGCTTCAAGAATCGCTCTCATCTGGCAAGTCTTTTCTCCTCTCCACAGGAGATCAGACGTAGGCTCGCGGGGAATGTCTCCAAACACACGCAAATCCACACAGGAAAGTCTCTGCCCGTGCCTGGGGTCACTCCTGGGGGGCTGAGCTGTTGGGCAGCCCCAGACACCGAGGCTGCCACGGGCAGAGGGGATCAGGCACGAAAAAGGGCCCGAAATGGCCCAACATGGGCATGGACCAGCCACAAACAGTGAGGGTGCAACAAATCTACACCCTCAGCAATTGATATCCACCCTCAGCCACAAAGCCACTGTAACAGAGCAGCTCTCAAACGCTCACAAGAGCAGGGAGCTGCAGGCAGGGCACAGCTGCTGCCCAAAGGGATCTGCAGCCATTTCTGAGCTGAAACAGCAGCAGGGGCTGCAAAATCCCTCTGAACTGGGACAATGGGATGAGCCCCAAGGCTCAGCTGGCTCCAGACCATCCAACACGACCCCAGATCTCACTGGGAATGAATGTCCCTCTGTGCACCCTGGGCTCCCCAGCATGGCCTGTGCCTGGGACAGAGCCATTCCTGGACAGAGACATTCCTGTGACAGAGCCATTCCTGGGATAGAGCCATTCCCAGGACAGAGCCATTCCCAGGACAGAGCCATTCCTGTGACAGAGACATTCCCAGGACAGAGCCATTCCCAGGACAGAGCCATTCCTGGGACAGAGCCATTCCCAGGACAGAGCCATTCCTGGGACAGAGCCATTCCCAGGACAGAGCCATTCCTGGGACAGAGCCATTCCCAGGACAGAGCCATTCCCAGGACAGAGCCATTCCTGTGACAGAGACATTCCCAGGACAGAGCCATTCCCAGGACAGAGCCATTCCTGTGACAGAGCCATTCCCAGGACAGAGCCATTCCCAGGACAGAGCCATTCCCGGGACAGAGCCATTCCCAGGGCAGAGCCATTCCCAGGGCAGAGCCATTCCCAGGGCAGAGCCATTCCTGTGACAGAGCCATTCCTGTGACAGAGCCATTCCCAGGACAGAGCCATTTCTGTGACAGAGCCATTCCTGTGACAGAGCCATTCCCAGGGCAGAGCCATTCCCAGGACAGAGCCATTCCCAGGACAGAGACATTCCTGGGACAGAGCCATTCCTGGGACAGAGCCATTCCTGTGACAGAGCCATTCCCAGGACAGAGCCATTCCTGTGACAGAGCCATTCCCAGGACAGAGACATTCCCAGGACAGAGCCATTCCTGTGACAGAGCCATTCCCAGGACAGAGCCATTCCTGGGACAGAGACATTCCTGGGACAGAGACATTCCTGGGACAGAGCCATTCCTGTGACAGAGCCATTCCCAGGACAGAGCCATTCCTGTGACAGAGCCATTCCTGTGACAGAGCCATTCCCGGGACAGAGCCATTCCTGGGACAGAGCCATTCCTGTGACAGAGCCATTCCCAGGACAGAGCCATTCCCAGGACAGAGCCATTCCTGGGATAGAGCCATTCCCAGGACAGAGCCATTCCTGTGACAGAGCCATTCCCAGGACAGAGCCATTCCCAGGACAGAGCCATTCCCGGGACAGAGCCATTCCCAGGACAGAGCCATTCCCAGGGCAGAGCCATTCCCGGGACAGAGCCATTCCTGTGACAGAGCCATTCCCAGGACAGAGCCATTTCTGTGACAGAGCCATTCCTGTGACAGAGCCATTCCCAGGACAGAGCCATTTCTGTGACAGAGCCATTCCCAGGCCAGTTGGACTCAGAAGCCAGAGGAGGGACAGGCAGCCAGGCACACGCACAGCCCTTGCCATGAGCTCACAGCAGCCTCTGGGCACCCACAAAACTGCTCTCATTTAGTTTTAAATGTGGATGGAAAATCTTTACCTCATTTCCTAAAAGCACTTTAATGTCTTTGCACACGAAAAATAATACAAAAATGTATCAGTAATTTGGATTATTTGATTCAGTCAGCAGGACTGAGAGCACTTGTTTCACTCTGAGTCTGGGTTTAAAGCACTAATCACTAAGTTCTGCATCATTTCCTTTACATTCCTTCTCTATGTCATTTGTCATTCCTCAGCTCTGGCTGTGACAGGTGCCAGGGTGTCCTCAGGTGTCCCTCGGAGCACACAGAGCTCTTGGATCCATCCACACTGAGCTGCTGGACCAAGCCAAGTTAAAGGCAAGTGACCCTCGGGCCATTCCTTGGCACTCACCCACCGCAGAGATGAGTGCAGGGAGCTGAGGGTTCCCTTCCTCACCTCGGGGGTCCCGGTGCTCGCTCTGGCCCTGGCGGCTCCTGCTCCAGCCCGGGAGCGCTCCCGGGGCAGCCTGAGCTGCTGCTGCTCAGCGGAGAGCAGGGTGTGACAGCAGCTGCCCCCAGCCTCTCTGGCCACCCCGCCTTTGCATTTGAGCCGTTTTTCATCTGACAAATCGCTCATCCCCTGCAGCGGGACGGGGACGGGAGGATGCTCTGCCAGGGACAGCATCATCCCCGCACTGCCGGGGACACCACGGGCCCGGCTCCCCTCTCCTGCCGCTCCCGGGCCAGAAAGCGCTTGGGGATTATTTAATCTTCAATGGTATTTCTAACTTCAGAAAAAAATCAACACACCCGTCAGCGCACAGCAGTGTGGAAAGGTAATTTAAATGCAAATGCTGCATTCGGCCCATAGAAATTAATAAATAAATAAATTCAATTTATTGTTCACAGAGTTAATGATTATTACAGCTCACCCTGGTAACTGGACCCTCTGGAGAGAAATCGTTCAGGTATTAATTTCAGTTCAGTCAGTGGCAGAACCGTGTGGGGGAAGGGAAGGGAAGGGAAGGGAAGGGAAGGGAAGGGGAAGGGAAGGGAAGGGAAGGGAAGGGAAGGGAAGGGAAGGGAAGGGAAGGGAAGGGAAGGGAAGGGAAGGGAAGGGAAGGGAAGGGAAGGGAAGGGAAGGGAAGGGAAGGGAAGGGAAGGGAAGGGAAAGGAAAGGAAAGGAAAGGAAAGGAAAGGAAAGGAAAGGAAAGGAAAGGAAAGGAAAGGAAAGGAAAGGAAAGGAAAGGAAAGGAAAGGAAAGGAAAGGAAAGGAAAGGAAAGGAAAGGAAAGGAAAGGAAAGGAAAGGAAAGGAAAGGAAAGGAAAGGAAAGGAAAGGAAAGGAAAGGAAAGGAAAGGAAAGGAAAGGAAAGGAAAGGGAAAGATGCGGTGCCCCCTCCCCGCGCGGGGCGCTGCTGCCCTCTGCCGGCAGCGGGCGGACACGGCGGGGACCGGGCCCGGCAGCGCGGGACGAGCGGGACACGGAGCACAGCTGGAACACACCGAGCACAGCTGGAACACACGGAGCACAGCTGGAACACACGGAGCACAGCTGGAACACACCGAGCACAGCTGGAACACACCGAGCACAGCTGGAACACACGGAGCACAGCTGGAACACACGGAGCACAGCTGGAACACACCGAGCACAGCTGGAACACACGGAGCACAGCTGGAACACACCGAGCACAGCTGGAACACACCGAGCACAGCTGGAACACACGGAGCACAGCTGGAACACACCGAGCACAGCTGGAACACACCGAGCACATCTGGAACACAGCGAGCACAGCTGGAACACACCGAGCACAGCTGGAACACACCGAGCACATCTGAAACACACCGAGCACAGCTGGAACACACAGAGCACAGCTGGAACACACGGAGCACAGCTGGAACACACCGAGCACAGCTGGAACACAAAGAGCACAGCTGGAACACACGGAGCACAGCTGGAACACACCGAGCACATCTGGAACACACCGAGCACAGCTGGAACACACGGAGCACAGCTGGAACACACGGAGCACAGCTGGAACACACGGGGCACAGCTGGAACACACGGGGCACAGCTGGAACACACGGAGCACAGCTGGAACACACCGAGCACAGCTGGAACACAGCGAGCACATCTGGAACACAGTGAGCACAGCTGGAACACACGGGGCACAGCTGGAACACACGGAGCACAGCTGGAACACAGTGAGCACAGCTGGAACACACGGAGCACAGCTGGAACACACGGAGCACAGCTGGAACACACTGAGCACAGCTGGAACACAGCTGGACACACCTGGACACACCACAGAGGCCTCACAGGGGTCGCACACAGCTGGCACCCCCAGGGCCTGGCCAGGGCCCTGCTCCCCCACACGTCTCCTCCCCAGGACCGGCTGCAGCCACCCCGGGCTCTCCCCCGGGCGGTACCCGGGAGCTCCCGGCCCGGGATGCTGCCCCGGTGGGTATCGGGTGTGCCAGAGCCGCACCCCGCTGCTGCCGGCTGCTGTCCGTGCTGAGGAGAGGCTGTGAGCAGGGCGCAGCTGGCAGAGCCCACCCTGCGCTCCCCCTGAGGCCGAGCCCATCGGCCGTGTTTAAGCCGGAGTGATGCAGGTCCAGCCCCAGCTGCAGCTTTACCCGGTCCTCCCCCCGCTCATGGCCCCCCAGACCCTGCTGGAGCATCCCCAGCTGTGTCTGCAGCTGCCCCGCCTCGAGCATGGGTGACAGGAGCAATCAGGGAGGGCTCTGCCTCTCCACACTGCCAGGATGGGAGCAAAGCGAAGTCGTGAATCAGCAGCAAAAAAAGGAAAAACAACGGGAAGAGATAACCCAACCTGAGTCCAGCACAGCTCCTCACAGCCTGGCTCCCAAGGGCTCTGTTTGTTTAGAATCTGAGTTTTTTATCCCCTCAGCAGCCATAAACAGCCCCAAAGCCCGGCTGCAGGGGCACGAGCCAGTCTGTATTGCCCAGGCAGGGCAGGATGCTGTGGGATGTAGGAAGGTGAGGGGAAGAGGCAGCAGATCTCCTGAAACCACAGACAACGTTTCTGAGAAAAGTTAAGCAGTTTATTCAACAGGATGAGTCCACACTCAACCAGTGGCTTCATCTACATGGCATCACCAGCACACACGAGGACCCACTCAGACACTCTAGCTGACGGCATCTCACCATACGTTACAGAGACAACACCAGAGGAGGAAGAGGAGGAGGAGGATGACCGGTACAGTGGGCAGCAGCCGGCGGTGTCCCACGGCCTCCCGGCAAAACCAACCCCGTCCCCACCGCACCTCGCAGCCCAGCCACGCAAAGCAAATCAGACTCGGGACATCTACAGCCGCCCCACGGGAACCACAACACTGCTACTTAAATAACATTCCTGGCATACAAAAACCACCGACCAGGGACTTCAGCCTAAGGGACAAAGTGCAGTCATCGCCGCCCCGGGAGCGCTCAGGCGCTGGGGTCTGTCCTGGCAGGGCCACAGTGACACCGCGGTGCCACCGCACTCCCCAGCAGCACCGCGGCAGGACCACGGATGGATGGATGGATGGATGGACAGGATGGACCACGGCTGTGATGGACAGGATGGACAGAGCAGGCCCATGGGTGGGATGGACAGGATGGACAGAGCAGGGCCATGGGTGGGATGGACAGGATGGACAGGATGGACAGAGCAGGGCCATGGGTGGGATGGACAGGATGGACAGAGCAGGGCCATGGGTGGGATGGACAGGATGGACAGAGCAGGGCCATGGGTGGGATGGACGGGATGGACAGGGCAGAGCCACGGCCAGGATGGACAGGGTAGGGCCATGGCTGGGATGGATGGACAGGGCAGGGCCATGGCTGGGATGGATGGATGGAGCAGGACCATGGCTGGGATGGACAGGATGGACAGGATGGACAGGGCAGGGCCATGGGTGGGATGGATGGAGCAGGACCATGGCTGGGATGGATGGATGGACAGGGCAGGGCCATGGCTGGGATGGATGGATGGAGCAGGACCATGGCTGGGATGGACAGGATGGACAGGGCAGGGCCATGGCTGGGATGGATGGATGGAGCAGGACCATGGCTGGGATGGAGGGACAGGGCAGGGCCATGGCTGGGATGGATGGAGGGGGCAAGGCAGGGCCATGGCTGGGATGGATGGATGGATGGATGGATGGATGGATGGATGGATGGATGGATGGATGGGGCAGGGCCATGGCTGGGATGGATGGATGGATGGATGGATGGATGGATGGATGGATGGATGGATGGATGGATGGATGGATGGAGCGGGACCATGGCTGGGATGGATGGACAGGGCAGGGCCATGGCTGGGATGGATGGATGGAGCAGGACCATGGCTGGGATGGACAGGATGGACAGGGCAGGGCCATGGCTGGGATGGATGGATGGAGCAGGACCATGGCTGGGATGGAGGGACAGGGCAGGGCCATGGCTGGGATGGATGGAGGGGGCAAGGCAGGGCCATGGCTGGGATGGATGGATGGATGGATGGATGGATGGATGGATGGATGGATGGATGGATGGGGCAGGGCCATGGCTGGGATGGATGGATGGATGGATGGATGGATGGATGGATGGATGGATGGATGGATGGATGGATGGATGGAGCGGGACCATGGCTGGGATGGATGGACAGGGCAGGGCCATGGCTGGGATGGATGGACAGGACAGGACCATGGCTGGGATGGATGGATGGATGGACAGGGCAGGACCATGGCTGGGATGGATGGACAGGGCAGGACCATGGCTGGGATGGATGGACAGGGCAGGGCCATGGGTGGGATGGACAGGATGGACAGGGCAGAGCCACGGCCAGGATGGATAGGGTAGGGCCATGGCTGGGATGGATGGAGCAGGACCATGGCTGGGATGGATGGACAGGGCAGGGCCATGGCTGGGATGGATGGACAGGGCAGGGCCATGGCTGGGATGGATGGACAGGGCAGGGCCATGGCTGGGATGGATGGATGGACAGGGCAGGGCCATGGCTGGGATGGATGGATGGACAGGGCAGGGCCATGGCTGGGATGGATGGATGGATGGACAGGGCAGGGCCATGGCTGGGATGGGCTGGATGGGGCAGGGCAGTGGAGCCAAGCCCAGATCAGCGCTCGCTCTGCGCTGCACAGCAGAGCTGCCCTGAGCAGCCGCCCTCCGCGGGCCGGGGGCACAGCTCACCCCACCTGGCTCCAGTGGCAGCTCGGCCCTGGCTGTCACAGTGAAGTTCTGTGAACTCTGAAGCCCACACACAGTCTGTGCCCTCAGGGAGGGACCGAGGATTGGAGTCAGTCACTCACAAACCGTGAGTGAGTTCCAGTTATGATGCTCCTACAATGTATGTGGTTCAATTTTGTGCCAAGTTCGCTTACAGAAAAATACATTTCTTCCCTTAAATTTACAGTAGTTAAAACTACACTTGGAATACCATATTACAAAGGGGGAGTTTATTCTCCAACAAAAAGTCTTGGTTCCCTTCTCATTAAACAGAAAAATGGAAGGACTTTAAAAACAATCACCCCAGCACAACACAACTGCCCAGACAAACCCATGTGTGCACAGCCCCCAGGCCTGAACTCCAACCGTTTGTTTTGGTGCTCAAAAAGGCACTTAAAGATAAGAAAACAATTGTATTAAAAACCCACAACAAAACAAAACAAAGGAAAACGAAAGGCAATAATTTAATAGAAAGACACTGGAATTTGTACCGTGTGGTCAAAAGAAGGGAGGAAATAAAACCCCTAATGAAGATGGGTTTGCTCTCAAGTCATCTCAGAAAGCATATAAAAAACAGAAAACTGGCAAAGTAAACGTTCTCCAGGAACTAAATGGAAACAAAAGTAATAATTATTGGCAATGGATACACAGCACTCGTGCCAAATGGGTCCTTCCCTCCCCAGCACAGGTCCCTGACCAGCCCAGCCTGGCTGAGCATCTGCAGCCGCTGCGCCAGGCCGGGCAGTGGCCAGGGGCTGTGCCAGGAAAGGGGGATGATGGAGAAATAAACACCAACATGAACCAATTGTGGTCATCACAAACGCTGAGGACGTTCACAGACAAGCACACACAGCGTCTGCCCTGCCAGAGCGACAGGGAGGGACATGGGCAGAGCTGCTCCCCACGGGCTCTGCGAGGGGTGCCGGCGGCTTCGCTTCCCTTCGGGATTACTATTATTATTACTGGGTTTATTTTTACATTGAGCTACCTACTAAGTGCAAAGATTTGTTGAGTGGCATCGGCTTCATCTAATTTTAGCCTATTTTTGTACAGTTTACAGGTTAACAGTTACTTTCGAGCAGTTAAGCAAGTACAGCAATATTTACAGGGCTGGCAGAGCGGGGCGTGAGGGGACACGAGGGGTGGGCACAGGACGGGCACCAGCCGGTCCCAATGGCATCAGCTCTGTGCCTGGCACACAGGGGCAGCTGTGGGGGGCAGCTGTGGGGGGCAGCTATGGGGTGCAGCTATGGGGTGCAGCTATGGGGGGCAGCTATGGGGTTGGGCAGCTATGGGGTGGGGCAGATATGGGGCGGGGCAGATATGGGGTGCAGCTGTGGAAGTACAAGCATGGAGGTACAGAGGTTCAGGTGTGAATGTACAGGCAGTCTGAGCTGTGAGCTCCCCACAAATCACTGCAGGACTGACAGGTTCTGCCACCCTGCTCAGTGCCTCCACTGCCTTCTGGAAGTCAGGCTGCTTGGCCTGGGGTCCACAGCAGCGCTGGAGAGATGAGGAACATGAAGGGGGGGACAAAGCAAAGCCCCAGGCAGGGCGGGTGGCTGCTGGGTGTCAGGAGGGCCTGCAGGTGTCTTTGCCCAGGCACAGAGCAGCAGGATCAGGAGATAGCAGGGAGGAAGGATGAGCATTAGGAGACATTAGCATGTGGCCATGGGGAAGTGCCAAATCAAACCATGGGGCATTGCATGGCAATCTGTACAAGGAAAAGCTGCAGGAGAAGCACGGAGCATCCTGGATTCAGTGCTTACAGAGGAGTCTGGATTATCACACAGGACCATGCAATCCCCAGCCTTCTGCCTATCTTTTCCTCTGGGTAAGACAAAATGTAGATTCCTTTGCATAAACTCGAACAGTTGTATTGTATGGTACAGTACAGAAAGTGCAAAGTGTCACCCATCAGATCAGTTTTGCATCTGATGCGGTCAAACACGGCTCATGCTTCTCATGCAGAACAACCACTCTGACCCGAGACCCCTCCTCACTGCTCAGGCCTGATTCTTCAGAGACCATTGGGTTGGGTTTGGATTTAAAAAAAAAAAAGGAAAAGGGGAAAGGGAGATGAAGACTCCAAACTCTGTAAGTTACTCCATGCTTTACACAGGTTTGGTCACTAGTCCTTGTTCACCCTGAAAACTTGCAGAGCAGCAGCGTTCCACGGTCGGGGTGCAGCGCAGCGTCCTCCTCCTGCACAGGGTGTGGCACACACACCTCACTCTGTCCCACTCATGGCACTCACTTCACTCCATTCCCATCTGTGGCACACACCCTGCTTTGTCCCTGCTGCCAGGGCACCACGGGCACATGAAGACATCTCAGGATTCAGGACTGGAAAAGCTCCAGCTGGTCGGACACACACGGTCAATGTATGGATTTCCAGCTCTTCTCCACAGCCCAGCAGTGAACAGACCCCACTGTATTCCCATCCCTTTTGTTTTTTCGATGCCAAGAGGTACAGAAAATAAATTCTAGGATGGCCTTGTATTGCTTGACGCACAGCTGCTGCAGCGTGGGCTTCCAGGAGCACACAGCCAGCCTTGGAAACCCAGACCAACCCACTGCCTCAAGAGAGGACATTTCAGAGCCAGTTTCTGAGGTAAATCTACTGTTTTTAAAAGTCACTGAATTCTGTACACTTTGTTTCTACTATATACTTCTACACCGAGTGAGTTCTCCAGTGCCAACACGTAGACCTGCCATCTCCTCCTGCCGTAGGACTGCAAGCTCGGGAAGCGTTTCTGCATGGATGGGGTGCGTGCACACCTATGTACATACACACACACGTATGTACAGCACCAGGCCCGGGCCCCACGCCTGTTTCCTTCCACAGAGGCTCCCCAGCAGGGCTCCGAGCCCGCGCCCGCCCGCCGAGGCTCCCCGCGCCCGCCCCGCTCCCGCCGCGGTCCCCGTGCCCAGCCTACATGGTGCCCGATTTGTCTGCCGAGCTGCTGGGGAAGAGCTTCTCGGTGGGGGGTGACGGCGGGGCTGCCCACCCCCGAGCTGCTGCTGCTGCTGGAGCGGTGCTGCACCACCGGCCGCACCGGCCGCATGGGCGGCGGCCGCAGCTGCGCCCCGGCCAGCCGGGCCGACAGCGCCGGCTTGAAGGTGGTCATCATCTCGGTGGTGGAGCTGCTGCTGCGCCGCATGGCCGCGTCGGGGTCCCGGATCAGGATGGTGTGCAGGGGGCTGGCCGGCTCCGAGTTGGCGGCGCCCATCGGGGGGTTCTTCATGGGCTCCAGCGTGTCCAGCACCACGTCGGGCGCCTGCTTGGCCGTGTTCTGCCTCTCCAGCTCCCGCAGCTCGTTCAGCGCCGTGCTCATGGTCTTCTCGATGTGCTGCGAATGCCAAAGGAGCGTTAGCGCTGTGCCACAGCACCACCTGCACTCCTGCGCTCCACCCCACCACCCTGCCATGAGCATCTGCACAGGGGACCTCTGATCTGAGAGCTCCCAGGGAAAACAGGAGCTTTGGGAGAAGTGTGAAGCCCAAACCGGCTGCACAAGGGTGTCCTATGCTCCCCAGGTCAGCAGGAGCTCAGTCACCAGCTCCAAAGGGCACAAAGGAGCACCAGGAGTGACCAGGTGAACACCAGGAGTGACCAGGTGAACACCAGGAGTGACCAGGTGAGCACCAGGAGTGACCAGGTGAACACCAGGAGTGACCAGGTGAACACCAGGAGTGACCAGGTGAACACCAGGACTGATGGGGTGAACACCAGGAGTGACCAGGTGAACACCAGAGTGACCAGGTGAGCACCAGAGTGACCAGGTGAACACCAGCCTGCTCACACAGCTCCCCCACAGCACTGGGGCTGGCTTTTCCTCACAGAAGAGGCCCCGCAGCCTCTGCTGGATGCACGGGGCCTCTGCTGTCCCTGTGCTCACAGGACGATGGCACGTGGCAGGGACACACACAGGGACGTTTATGGAGTGAGTGGCACAACAGCAGCTCGCCGTGGATATACAAGAGGCAGCAACAAGGCCTGAGGCAGCTGAGCAGAGACTGGCTCCAGTCCCTCACTCCAGGCCCCACAATCTGCCCACAGGGATCCCCCAGAAGGTGATCCAGGGAAATAGCTACTGCCTACAGCTGCAGTGCTGGGGTCTCCTGCACAAATGGAGAGGTCCTAGTTTGACTTTGCTTAAATCCACCTTAACTCAATAAGGCAACTAACTCAGCAAGACCATCAGAGAAGCAATTTAAGGCACCAGAGTCAATTGTTTGGAAAGTCACTCTAGTTAATGCTGTCCTGGTGTAGACAGGCCCTTAATTTTATAACACCTACAAAATGCTCAGTGAGCCTCAGGTAATGTTCAAAGGATCAGCTGCAGGGAAAGAACTATCAAGTTAGCACCAGTTCATTCTATTAATCTCCTAAGCTGATGAGTGAAAATATTCTCCCAGAGAAGCCTCAGGACTCCCAAGCCCAGCAGCCCCACAGGCTTCAAGGTGAAAATTCACATCAGCAGGGTGAGCACCTTTTACAAGAACAAGCCAAGAGAGCTGGGAGTGACAGCGGCAGTGTAACAGCATCGGGGGTGAGGGGGCTCCAGGCACTCCCCAGTGCCCCCAGCTCCCCCTCAGCCTTTTGGTCCCTTCCCAGCCCTCTGACCTCAGCAAGAGCTTCTGCTTCCAGGGATTTCTGATCTCCCAGGCTGCTGTGCCGGGTGGATCCACAGGTCGATCTCAGTGGGTGGCTGTCAGCCAGGGCCTTCCTGTCTGGGAAATTGATGCTGCCCGCGCTGCCGAACGTCGCCATCCTGCGCTTCTCGGGACTCTCCATCCTGCCCCTGTTGAGGGGGATCTTGTGGGGGCTGCTGGGGCAGGCTGCTGCTCGAGGAGGGGTGTCCATGCCAGGCCCCATCCCTCGGGGTGGGCTGTGGGTGTCCCCCCCGCTGCGGCGCCGGGGGATGGCTGCACCATCAGACCTCAACCTCACTCTGCAAAGAACGCAGCACGACAGCAGGTCAGCGTCTGCCAGCCCCACCACACCCCTCAGCCCCGAGCTCAGCTCACACCAAACTCCTTCTGGCTTCAGAAGGCTCATGCATCTTAGCCAGCACCAAGAAAGGGACAGCATCAAATCGTAGGAGTAGCTTGGGTTGGAAGGGACCTCAAAGTTCATCTTGTTTCAACCCCCTGCCATGGGCAGGGACACCTCCACTATCCCAGGCTGCTCAGGGCCCCGCTATATCTTCTGTAAATGTTAAATCCCCATTAGCAGTGCAGATGAAATCCCCTGCAGTGCTTACTAGAGCTTTCCCTCCCATCCTGCCCTACCCCACGCACCGACTGCCCACACCTGCGACAGCAACCACCTCCAGCCACAGGAATATGGGAGTTACCTGCCCATCACTCCCCCAAAGCCATAGTCCATGATATGATCTGTGGGTGACTGGATGTCGTTCTTGGAGGAGGCTTTATCATCCAGCAGTGGCCCGCTGCTCGCCTCGCTGTCGGCCTTCTGGCTCAGGCTGTCGGAGAAGGCGTCATCCCTAGGGAAAGCAAACCTCAGCAGTGACAGGGCTGTGCCATTCCTGGTGCCACGTCCATCTGAACATCAGCACTTCAGCAGCTCCACGCTTTGTTAACAAGGAGCTGCACCAAGGCCACCACTTCCCTTGGGAACAGTGCACCCCCGCCTCCCCATCCCCTGGGATGTGGCTGCCACTGATGACTCCAGACACAGCACTTGGAAGAGAAGCAGCACCTGCCAAGGGCCCTGGGATCTGCTCACAGCCCAGGTGAGCACCCAAACAATCCAGGTAAGGCTGGGTCACACCACACTGGGGAGTCAATGAGAGATGGGGTCCAGGTACACTGAGGTACAGTGTTTAATACTGGTCTTTATCAGCCCAAATGTGAAACAAATGGAACCAATTCATTGAGAGGGATAAATGAACAGGCCCAGACTTCTCACCAAAGTCATTAAACCTCAGCAAAACCAACTGATTATTTCAGGTGACTGAAGTGGACCTTGTGCAAGTATATGATTTTAACAAGCCTCACTTTACTCACATGTCTTGCACCACGATGTACTGGTGGGGAATGAGCCCATCCACCCCGTTGTGTCTCCCTTCCCACCAGTCCTCCGATGCCCGATGGTACAGCAGGAGCGAGGCCCCTTTCTTGAAGGAGAGCTCCCGTGGAGATCGTCCAATGTAGTCAAACTTGGCTATGGCTTCGATCTGCTCCACCTCTGCACAGGAGAGAGGCACAGCGAGAGAGGCAGCTCAGTTCAGCCACACAAGGGAGGCTGAAGCCTCCAGAGCCATCTCACCAGAGCACCAGTGCTGCTGCCTGTCCCCAGAGCACCTCACACTGAGCACAAGCCTTCTTGTTTTCAGACTCATCAATTCCTGTTGCTCCAGGCTTTCTGGGACCTCTCTCAGACTCACAAACTATCAGTAACTGCAAACAGCTCCAAAACAGATGGGGAGCAGCAGCAATCTCCCTCTGTGCATACGGCATCCTCACCCACATTCCCATTTTCCACCTTTGGTTACAGAACCCCATTATCCTCCAGCCTGAGATTTTGTCAAAGCAGTGTCAGATGCTGCAATCAAACCCCACCTTACCTTCTCTTCCCCTTCCTTATCCTGGAGACAGTTTGGCCTGAATTATTGATGAGCAACTAATGCCCCTTTGGGGATCCCCATGGAGATAACGATAGCAGCTCCAGCCAGGCAGCTGCTCTGCACTGTGCCATCTGCAGCACTCTGCCTCACTGTTCCCCACTTTTCCTGATGTGAGCTCTACCAAACACCCATGATTCACAAACTGGGAGCTCAGGGCCCAAAACACAGGAGGGCTGAGGCAGAACTGCACTTGGGAAAGTCATGAGCACACCAGGGTCCTCTTAAGCCTCTGGCCAAGGGAGTGACAGCAGGAGCTGCTGGGGCACCCAGTGGCACCTGTGAAAGAGCCTGGCTCCTACACAGATCTGTTTCCAGCTGGGGAACACTGAATCCTAAAGGAACCATTGCAAACAACTGCAAAGCAGCAACAGTGTCTCTCTCCTCATTCCAGAGTGACCCAGCCTCCCTTGGGTGACAGACTGCTGCCACTCCCCAGCCACCCCTGCCACTGCTGGAACATTAACATGCCCTGATTATCTGAGACAGTGGAGCCTTTCAATCCCCACCTGGAGACGGGCAGACAGAAAATTACAAAGCAAAACAGGGCAAGCCTGGCCAGTTCCTCCAGATCTGCCTTATTCTCACTAAACATGGAACCTTGCTCTGCCTCGTCACTGACGTGTGCCTCATCACTGAGTGTGACCCCACACTGCTCAGGGACCAAACCCACATGGAGGAGGGGACACCAAAGGAGGACACGGGAGATGCTGCATCTGACCCTTGCCCCATTCCAGCCCCACCTGGGACAGGCCAGGCCACTTCAGCAAATTCATCTTCCCCACCTTAAGCAACCCCACATGAGGGCAGAGTGTGTGGGAACACCACAGGGGGATCAATACAGAGTGTTCTGGAGGAAACAGAGCCAGGAGGGCTCCTGCCACAGCCCTGACACAATGCTGGGCTACCACCATGGGGTGTATGCAGGGCAAGGGGGAGAGGGAATATGTAAACCCACAAAATACAGCCACTCCTCTGCTCTACACTTGGCACCACAGTTAATCACTAGGAAAACCCAATCAGAGCCATTAACGTGGCCACCCAAGTGTGAAATTGGCTGCACAGCAGCTCCTTTGCCTCCCTTTGCCAGGCCTGTGGGCTCCTGCCTTGAGCTGAGAGCAAGCCTGGAGCTGCCCAGCCCCACGTGCCCTTCCCTGTGCCTGGAGCCACCCAGCCTTCCCTGTGCCCTTCCCTGTGCCTGGAGCCACCTGGCCTCGTGTGCCCTTCCCTGTGCCCTTCCCTGTGCCCTTCCCTGTGCCTGGAGCCACCTGGCCTCGTGTGCCCTTCCCTGTGCCCTTCCCTGTGCCTGGAGCCACCCAGGCTCACCCCGTGTTCCAGGTGATCCCTTCCTCCTCGGTGCAGTCTCACAAGGCAGATTTGTTCTGCTGAGGCAGGACACAGCCAGGGCAGCAGCAGCTGTCAGAGGCAGAAGGTGCTCAGCACCCCAGGGCCTTTCCAACACAGCAAGCCCTGCCTTGGTTCCCTGTCCCACAGCAGTGCCAGCGGCATTTCCCAAACTCCTGCCTCACAGCTGGTGCTGCTGGCACGTGGGAAGCCCAGGGCTGCCTCCTGCTCCAGCCCAGCCCAGCTCTGCCTTGTGCTCCTGCTCCAGCCCATCACTGCCTCCTGCTCCAGCCCAGCCCAGCCCAGCTCTGCCTCCTGCTCCAGCCCAGCTCTGCCTCCTGCTCCAGCCCAGCCCAGCCCAGCCCAGCTCTGCCTCCTGCTCCAGCCCAGCTCTGCCTCCTGCTCCTGCTCCAGCCCATCACTGCCTCCTGCTCCAGCCCAGCTCTGCCTCCTGCTCCAGCCCATCACTGCCTCCTGCTCCAGCCCAGCTCTGCCTCCAGCTCCAGCCCAGCTCTGCCTCCTGCTCCAGCCCATCACTGCCTCCTGCTCCAGCCCAGCTCTGCCTCCTGCTCCAGCCCATCACTGCCTCCTGCTCCAGCCCAGCCCAGCCCAGCTCTGCCTCCTGCTCCAGCCCATCACTGCCTCCTGCTCCAGCCCAGCTCTGCCTCCTGCTCCAGCCCAGCCCAGCTCTGCCTCCTGCTCCAGCCCAGCTCTGCCTCCTGCTCCAGCCCAGCCCAGCCCAGCTCTGCCAGCAGCCAGCCCGTGCAGCCTCTGCCCTGCAGTGCTTGCTGCTCTCCTGCAAGCACAGCTCTGCTGCACAGAGCCAGCCCCTGCTCATGTCCTGCTCACCATCGTCGCTGGTGTGTGGCTCTGTCCCGTTGTCGTGGTCCACCTCATCGATGGTGCCCGGCTCGCTGTGTGGGCTGTCACTGCAGGGAACACAGCGGTGTCACACAGAGAATGACACCAAAGCACCCAGCACACCTAACGCTGCCCGGGGTGCTGGAGTCCCCATCTCTGGAGCTGTACAAGAAACAACTGGACGTGTCTAGGTGATAAGGTGGTGTTTGGTCAAAGATTGGACTCAGCCTTGGAGGTCTTTCCCAGCCTAACTAATTCTGTGATTTGTGACTCTCTGATGCTATGATTTCTAATCACAGCAGATCCCAAACAGAGAACAGCAGACACACCACGGTCACCAGGCCCAGAATGTCACATTCTGCTGGCTCTTGTGTCCTTAGCAGAGTTTGGCAAAATTAACACAAAGTGACACCAAGTTAAATGTCCCATTCCCTAATTCACAGTGAGCTTTTGCTCCTCTGCTGCACCAGGAAGGAGGGTGGCATATGACTAGTGTCAGGCATGGTGAGGTCTCAGGAATGGATGAAACTTGTAGAAAATCAGTTCAAGTCTGTTTCTGATCTTGGTTTGTTAAACCCAGACCTGAATGCTTGGTTAGAATTCCAGCAACAAAGGGAACTGGAAGGTTTGGGTTAACCTTGGGCCAAAGGATTTCATCCAACCAGAAAATTATGATGGAACTATGGGTCCTTACTCAAAATTTCCAGCCTAGTATAAATTTGGATAGAATTTACCTAAAATTCTGTTTTGCTGAACACACTTCTGTGGATCTGCAGCTCAAAAAATTTTCCTCAGTATTAGTATTTGCACTGGAAAAAGTTTCCTCTGATGTTTTTTACCAAGGTTTATAACTTATGAGTAAGCACAAGAAAATGAAACACCTGGTGAAACTGTCTGTTTTGACTGGTAAGATTAAATCAAATGCTTCAGTGTGCAAGAGCCTCTTGGCCTGATGAAGGTGTTTGTAGGCAGGAACCCTGCAGAGCTCACCAGTACTCCTCCCCTCCGGTCATGCACTTCTCGTAGACAGGCCCTTCCAGCTCTCGGTGGCTGGGGAAGATGCCCTCGTGGTGAATGATGATGGTTTTGATGACCTCATTGACATGGGCCTGGCAGGACACCGGATCCTGCCCGTCAGGAATGTGCATCAGCGTGGGCCCGAAGCAGATGGCCAGGTTGTAGGGATCCATCATGTTCTCATCACTGTACTGTGACAAGCTGCAAGCACACGAGTGAGGGAGCTGCCGTGCCTGGCTGGGAACAGCTGCCAGCACAGCCCCAGCGCCCCGGGCTGCCCCTCCCGGGCACACAGCCACCAGGCTGGGCAACAACCAAAGCACAGCTGCCCATGGCAACACCACAAAGGGCTCATGCAGCAAAGCCCGGGCAAAAGGGACAGCAAGGAGGAACTTGGTGAAGCAGGAAAACAGACTCACTGGTTAAGGAAAGCAAAGAGGTATCTCATGACCACGATGACAGCCCGAGGCAGAGTGACAATGATCTGCTGGATCTGGTGCACTCTCTCTGTAGGGTTCTCAATTTCTGGAACACATAAATAGAAAGCACATCTTTAAAAACCTTTTCAGGACCAGACAGCTCAGCACCAGAGGGACTTGTCCCAGATCTAGTGGCCCAGTAAGCAAGGAAAACAAAAGCCTGTCTCCAGAGGTCATCCGTGAGCTTGGTACTGAGATGCAGGAAGAGAATGGGGGACACTGATGCTCCAGCAGGGAACTCTTCTGTTCAGATGCAGTACCAACAGCAAATAAAGACATTTCCATGGGCTTATTTTTAAAAGAAATGTTTATGCATTATTCATTTCATTCCTCAACAACTCCTCTGTTCCTCAAAAGCCTGAGTCAATGTGGCACTGAAAACAGAGCGCTGCTTGATTTTCTAGGGCAGATTTTTAAATGAGGTTCTTATTCAGGTTACCCTTCTGAGTTATGCACTGGATCCTTCAGAGCCCCTCCATTCCTGTCTCCTATTGCTCTGAATAGGAACTAGAAATTCCTAGGAAATAGGTTAGCTGAACCAGTGCTGAGTCAGTACTTTGAGATTCACTGCTCTCCACAGGAGTGCAGAGCTCAGAGCTGCCATCAGACTTCCCTTGTCTGTCTCGTGTGCTGTGCTGCTTTACACATCAAAACTGTATTTCCTAAATCTACCACATAAAACAACTGTTCTTGAGAAATCAGAACACATTCTTCTGCTCTGGAACAAGCCCATCCCTGTGCCAGTGCCCTCCAGGTATCACCTCAGCATCACTAGACCCCAGCAGTTATGAACATGCACACTCAGAAGGGGTGAAAGCACCACGGGCAGTGAACCTGAGACAAGACCTTGAGCAGTTCCCCCACTGGTGCCCCTACAGCTGAGACACCCCAACCCCAAACAACCCCAGCATCTCTCCTGTAACCTGTAGCCAAAATGGGCAGCACTTCCATCACCTCTGAAACATCAAGCTCATTTTGCCTCCTTTGTTCCCCCCAGAGAAGTCATTTCCCCTCTCTGTCCCCGCAGTGCTGCCGGTGCACACTCCTGACATCCCAACAGCTCCCACTGCCCACGTGCCACCCTCCCCAGAGCAGAAACCCCTGTCTGCAAGCTCAGGTGCACCTGCCCCCATTCAGTGCTTCTCTCATCCCACCCACTTCTCCACAAAGAGCTGCCACATGTACTTACTTATAGTAGATATCAAATCTTGAAACCTTTCCTTAGGAAAGAGGGGGTTTTCCAGTCCTCGGAAATACAGCTTCAAGACTCCAGCCACTGAGTTAATGTCTCTTTCATTCTGATCATCAGCAAGGGGGTCTTCACCTGCCCAGAGAAAAGGTTTTGTATGCATCATCACCATCAAGCTGGACTAACACAAGTGGTTTTCCTCGTTTAGTGGAATACCCAAATTTCCCAGGGTTCAGAAACCCTCCTCATGTGCAACTTGCAATGCTGATTTTTCCTGAAAACCAGTTTTACTGGAGGATTTCAAACCTTTCCTGAGGACAAGGATGGTATTTGTTGTTTCTCCTTCACCATTTCCAGCCCAGCTCATTTTTTCCATTTCCAGCACCAGCCCGGAAAGCTGAGGAGGTCTGAACAACAGTGAGTGAGAGCCTGAGAGGACAGGCTTGGCTGGAGGATACAACTGCACCTCTGGAATGGACCCAGTGGTTCTGGATAGCTCTGTACTGACTTAAATCTGTGAAAGGATCTCAGTGCCCCCAAGATTTGGATACTAATTAATCTTAAATTTGATGTGCAAATCCTCTACCCTTTGACAATCCTAACACTGCCTTATCCATTGGCCCATCCACCTTCATCCTGATCCTTCCAATGCTGCTGAAGGATTAAGGGTCACTATTCCCAGCAGGACTGTCCCTGTCACAGCTCCCCTCCACTCAGGGCTGCTTTCCCTTTCTCACTGGCCTGGCATCCTGAGTGATTTTCCCAACGGATTCACTGGTGAGACCTCCACAGCCAGCCCTGGCACCAGGTCCAGGGGGGAATGCTGCACCTCCCTTGGCAGACTGCTGCAGGAATCAAGGATTCCTAGCAAACTCTTTTATGCTTTTGTGATTTAATGACCGTGGAAAAGACCTCTGCACATACCCCTACTTCTCATACTCCTTCCCTGGGTGACTCCTCGCTACTGCCAGAGACATGACACTGAGAAACCCAGAAGGGATAAAACCTGCTTGTGTCTCATAGCAGAAATGGCTTTACCACAGGCTTTACACCATGGCTAATGCACCCAGCACACAGCACCTCCCACCAAGGATCCCTGCTCAGGCAGGACATCCTGCTGTACCTGCTCACCCCAGCTACACACCTCTCTCAAACGAGTTCTTGATGTCATTGACTTCCACCTGGGAGCCAGGGACTCTGAAGATGCCCTGTTGCTGGAGGCCTGGAAGAGAATAATGCTTTAGGAGAGATTTCTGGAACTGCTGGGCAATACCTGCAGGTAAAAACAGCAGAACCCCAGGAGTTGATGCACCAGACAGGCTTGGACCAAGCAGGGACAGCCTGCTGCACCTCACTTCTGCTCATGTTCTCCAACCAAGGCCCCCAGATCAAGGTGCTGAAAGGGCTCATGGCCTGAGTGAACAATTTAACCCGGGCATGTGCTAATAAAACCTCACCATCTGCCAGTCATCCAATGCTGCCCCACAGCCATTGCCATGGGAATTCTAACCCCAGCCCATGGAGAATGGACTGCAGGCAGCCCTGGGAATCTCTGCTGGCTCTCACTGCTCACTCAAGTCCTTTTCTCCTTGGCAGGTTTCTGTGGCTGTACGGAGCCAACTTACCATACAGATTGATGTAGCGGATGCAGCTTTCTACAACAAGTGGAATGGCCTGTCCTGAATCCTTCAGGAAAGGAAAGGAAGAAGACAAAAAATTACTGGTTTGTTGCTAACAAATAGACCATGGGAAATGCATTAAAGATTGTAAAACCAGAGATTTGAAAATTAGTGGTGTGGAGTTTAGTAAGAGGACAGGCAGGGAAAGGAGGTGTTACAAACACAGAGCCATCGAATGCGCTGAGGATACTGTGTGCAGCCAAAAACGCACAAGAAAGCCGTCACTAAGGTGTGTGAAACATTGCTGCTCCCTGTCTGGCTCAGACAGGAGACTGCCATGAGGGATCACAGCTATTCCACCCCAAAGGTGGAATGCTGAGCTGAAATAAAACTTGTGCTATTCCTGGCTAATGGAATAAGCTTCCTATAATAAAGCTGTATTCCTATAATACAGCTTATAACAGTATTTCCACCAAAGGATAGAGCCATTGTCAGCAGGTGCTAAAAAACCCAACGAACACCACTGTGTATGGAGTGAAGTGCCTGAGTCTGAACCAGTGGTGAGTTCTGGCTTCCCCCCAGGCCCCTTGTGGCAAAAGCTCAAGCCAGACACGGGCCATGTCTGACAGCCCAAGCAGACACATTTCTCTTTGGGATTCTGGTTGTTCTTCCAGCAGAGCACAGTGGCATCTCTGGGCAATTCCCTCCATCTCGTAGATGGGCCTCCAGTAAATACCTGATTCCTCGTTCGCGCATTCCTCCTTCCTCTGAGCACACAAAAGAGCAGCAGAGTGGAAAAAAGAGAACAGATTAAGCAGGGATAAGTTCAGTTAGAGGTAAGCATCTCCTTGGGAGGCCATGAACGCTCAAATGCAATGGCAGCTTAGCGAGGGCCAACACAGGCCTTTGGGCTGTCCCCTCCTTCCCAAACCCCTTCGGCACACGCTGCACCCCAGCCTGGTGGCCTGCAGCGACAGCCTCTCGGATTCCTCCCTGTCTGAACCCCTGGCGTTCCCAGGAGCCCCAGGACAGGGACAGACCCTGCCTGGGGCACAGGCTCTGAGGGGGGCACTGGGCAGCCAGCAATGGCCCAGCTGCCTGTGAGGCTGCACACCCCAAGGGGTCTCTGCTAGCACGGGACACTCCTGGGCAGATAGATTTCTGGAGCAGGTAATTCCTCCTTCTCAGTGCTGAACAGGCTGGGATTTAATGAGCATCACTTTTTTAAAAACCAGTTTAAGTCAGGAGTAATCACAAATCCTAATGGGATTACAGGCTTTGCCAGCAGGGCCAGCACTCTCCGTGCTGGCGCTGTGTACAGACACTGCCCTCGGGCTTAGGGCTGAGCTGAGGGAATAAACCCCAGCCAGATGATGCCTATTAGACACCTAATCCAACAGTTTGTCTTTAGTGCTTCCTAAAGTGTTCTCACTGAAGCTTTCTCCAGAGCAGGATTACAGGACAGCACCTGGCAGTGGCTGGCAGGGGATGAGCCAGCTGGGCTGGTCCTTACGGATGGATTTGTGTGCCAGGCTGAGGATCACCTGTCTGCCCTCCAACACAGCCACACATACAACAGCATTTCTACCCCAGGCTGGCAGTCCTTGAAAGTGGGAGACACTTTCTGGGGTCACTGTATCTTCCTTCTCCATCTCTTTGGATGACCACCAAAATGTGGTCCCATTTCCATTCCATCATGTAGAAAAGAGTAAGGGGGGTGTGTCTGTTGCTCCTTTGAGGGCTGGGCTGAGCTTGTGTAATCTTTCTTCTCAGGATGGGTAGGAGCAGCAGGACAATGAGGACACTCATCCAGGACTGCCTCACTGCACGTGGGTGCACATACTCCACGGGTGGGGTCTGGAGCACCAAGCTGATGGGACAGGGACACCAGGAACGCACGAGGGCAGCTACGGAGAGAAATCATCACCGAGGCAAAGCCGTGCTGGCCACACCAGCTGGGTGCACATGAGCCACGGGGACCCCCTGAGGATGGCAAGCAGCCAGGACAGGAAAGCCACCATTCCATTCCCAGCATTCACAGACACTCCTGCAAGCCAGCAAGTACCTTAATGAATGTTTCCATATTGCCGTTAAAGAGCTTATGATTATAGACTGAGAGAGGCCTAGGTCTCCTCATTTTCTGTGGCTTAGGGGGAAGACATGGGGGCCTGGGAGAAAATGGAACAAAATAAATCAACAGAACACCAACATAAATGCAATGACAGGGTGAGATCTCACAGGTTATAACTGAAAATAAGAAATCAAACAGAAAAGTCCCTCTGTGAGGATTTCACGTGCAGCCACTCTCACTGGTGTGTCCCACACAGACACCACTCCAGCAGGAAACCAACGGCATTGGTGGTCAGCTGGAGTTAACTCCTGCCTCCCACCTCCAGCTCAGCACTCCCTCAGCCTGAAGAGGCACCAAGAGCAGCTTGGAGGAGAGGAGATATATCCAAAATAAACCACAGCCACCCCAGAAAACACTGGGGTATTCCTGTTCGTTCCTAAACAGATTTTGTTCTGCTCACAGAGAGAGGCCAGAATGAGGACAGTGGGAACACCTCCACCCTCCTGTACCTAACTCCTGTTTGGAATCCCAGGGATGGGGATGACCCTCCCACTGCTAGTGATGAAGAAGCCAGAGAAGCCTCTGACAGGTTTCAGTGCAGTACTGAGGACCCTGGAAGGCTACTTTCATTAATGCTATTCCCAGTCCAATTCCTCTAGATAATGAAGGACATTCAGTGTCTAGCTCTAGAAAAACACCACAAAATCCCAAACAGATTTCTGCCCTGCCCTCTGCCGCAAGCACAGCTGCAAACACCCACAAAACTGGGTGCTGGGATGCAGAGTTCTCACAGAATGGACATGGACACGGACACTTCACACAGAGCTCGGTGCAGAGGGGACAGCAGGGGTCTGCTGGCTCCCTAATCAGATGCCTCTAACTAAGCAACTTGACTCCACACTCCTACAGCTTCCAGCCATTCCTTGGAGTGTAACTGAGGGGCAGAGGTGACTGCTGCCCCTTGGGGCACCCAGCCCTGCCCCACACACGGCAGGGACCATGTCTGCAGCCCCCAGACAGCACCCTGCACTCACCCCCGGGGTGTCAGGGAAGCTCTGTGACCAGAGGCACCAGTGACAGCCGTGACAGCTGATGTGGCAGAGAGCAGGGCCATGGCCAGCTCCTCAGAGTGCCCCAAACTGCACAGGAGCACAGCCCCTGCTCTCTGAACATCCCTCTCTGTCCCTGGAGTGTCCCACACCACACAGGAGCACAGCCCCTGCTCTCTGAACATCCCTCTCTGTCCTCAGAGTTCCCCACACCACACAGGAGCACAGCCCCTGCTCTCTGAACATCCCCCTCTGTCCCTGGAGTGTCCCACACCACACAGGAGCACAGCCCCTGCTCTCTGAACATCCCCCTCTGTCCCTGGAGTGTCCCACACCACACAGGAGCACAGCCCCTGCTCTCTGAACATCCCCCTCTGTCCCTGGAGTGTCCCACACCACACAGGAGCACAGCCCCTGCTCTCTGAACATCCCCCTCTGTCCTCAGAGTGCCCCACACCTCACAGGAGCACAGCCCCTGCTCTCTGCAGGTCCCTCTCTGTCCTCAGAGTGCCCCACACCACACAGGAGCACAGCCCCTGCTCTCTGAACATCCCTCTCTGTCCTCAGAGTTCCCCACACCACACAGGAGCACAGCCCCTGCTCTCTGAACATCCCCCTCTGTCCCTGGAGTGTCCCACACCACACAGGAGCACAGCCCCTGCTCTCTGAACATCCCCCTCTGTCCCTGGAGTGTCCCACACCACACAGGAGCACAGCCCCTGCTCTCTGAACATCCCCCTCTGTCCCTGGAGTGCCCCACACCACACAGGAGCACAGCCCCTGCTCTCTGAACATCCCTCTCTGTCCTCAGAGTGTCCCACACCACACAGGAGCACAGCCCCTGCTCTCTGAACATCCCTCTCTGTCTCTGGAGTGTCCCACACCACACAGGAGCACAGCCCCTGCTCTCTGAACATCCCTCTCTGTCCCTGGAATGTCCCACACCACACAGGAGCACAGCCCCTGCTCTCTGAACATCCCTCTCTGTCCCTGGAGTGTCCCACACCACACAGGAGCACAGCCCCTGCTCTCTGAACATCCCCCTCTGTCCCTGGAGTGCCCCACACCACACAGGAGCACAGCCCCTGCTCTCTGAACATCCCTCTCTGTCCTCAGAGTGTCCCACACCACACAGGAGCACAGCCCCTGCTCTCTGAACATCCCTCTCTGTCCTCAGAGTGTCCCACACCACACAGGAGCACAGCCCCTGCTCTCTGAACATCCCTCTCTGTCTCTGGAGTGTCCCACACCACACAGGAGCACAGCCCCTGCTCTCTGCAGGTCCCCCTCTGTCCCTGGAGTGTCCCACACCACACAGGAGCACAGCCCCTGCTCTCTGAACATCCCTCTCTGTCCTCAGAGTGCCCCACACCACACAGGAGCACAGCCCCTGCTCTCTGAACATCCCTCTCTGTCCTCAGAGTGCCCCACACCACACAGGAGCACAGCCCCTGCTCTCTGCAGGTCCCTCTCTGTCCCTGGAGTGTCCCACACCACACAGGAGCACAGCCCCTGCTCTCTGAACATCCCTCTCTGTCCCTGGAGTGTCCCACACCACACAGGAGCACAGCCCCTGCTCTCTGAACATCCCTCTCTGTCCTCAGAGTGTCCCACACCACACAGGAGCACAGCCCCTGCTCTCTGAACATCCCTCTCTGTCCTCAGAGTGTCCCACACCACACAGGAGCACAGCCCCTGCTCTCTGAACATCCCTCTCTGTCTCTGGAGTGTCCCACACCACACAGGAGCACAGCCCCTGCTCTCTGAACATCCCTCTCTGTCCCTGGAGTGTCCCACACCACACAGGAGCACAGCCCCTGCTCTCTGAACATCCCCCTCTGTCCTCAGAGTGTCCCACACCACACAGGAGCACAGCCCCTGCTCTCTGAACATCCCTCTCTGTCCCTGGAGTGTCCCACACCACACAGGAGCACAGCCCCTGCTCTCTGCAGGTCCCCCTCTGTCCTCAGAGTGTCCCACACCACACAGGAGCACAGCCCCTGCTCTCTGAACATCCTTCTCTGTCCCTGGAGTGTCCCACACCTCACAGGAGCACAGCCCCTGCTCTCTGAACATCCCTCTCTGTCCCTGGAGTGCCCCACACCACACAGGAGCACAGCCCCTGCTCTCTGCAGGTCCCTCTCTGTCCCTGGAGTGTCCCACACCACACAGGAGCACAGCCCCTGCTCTCTGCAGGTCCCTCTCTGTCCCTGGAGTGTCCCACACCACACAGGAGCACAGCCCCTGCTCTCTGCAGGTCCCTCTCTGTCCCTGGAGTGTCCCACACCACACAGGAGCACAGCCCCTGCTCTCTGCAGGTCCCTCTCTGTCCCTGGAGTGTCCCACACCACACAGGAGCACAGCCCCTGCTCTCTGCAGGTCCCTCTCTGTCCTGGCAGAGCCTCGGGGCCTGCCCTGACGCCCTCGGCCTGGTGCCGGCGGCCTGAGGCGCCTCCTTCCTGCCTGGCAAGGCTGCCCAGGCTGCACCATCTGCTTCACCACCTCTAACAGGGAACGGAGCTTTATTTTATCAAACACAAACAAGGCTGGAACAAGCTCACACACAGAGAGGCTGTGCATGTTCCAGGGAGCTGCTGGAGGCCTTGCTGGCCTGGTCTCTCTGTCAGAACACCAGCACACTCCTCGTGAGCCACTGGAGCTCTGTGGAGCTGCTTCACGGGCTGGACACGGATCAAAGCCTCCTCTCGGTCACATCTACCCCAGCCCTAGCTCCTGCAGCAGAGGGATGAAGTCTGTGATCCAGGTGTGCTCTGCACTCAAAGGTAAAGCAGCCAGAGCTGGGACAGGATTTCAGGGACATACTGAAGTCCTCAAAGGAAGAGGGATGGCAGGGAGTGAGTGGGCACCCTCGTGTCACCCTGACTGAACACAACCCCATCTCAGCTACACTCCAGGGCACTGCACCGTGCTGACAAAGCACATCCAGGCACATCAGAGCCAGCCAGCCAGAAACCACACTGCAGCAGAACCAAGGGCTGCTTGCCATCCCCCCGACCCCAGCACTCCAGGCCATGCAGCTGGGAAGCAGGATGTGTGGCACAGGGGGGCTGGGGGTGGGTAACTGAACCCCACCGAGCTGCACCAGTAGCAAAGCAAACCCCCCTTCCCACAGCCCCTCCTGCCAGCACCAGCCCTCCCCAGGAGCAAGCAAGGGGAAGAACGTGCTCACCTGGTTGTTCCACACTCAGCTCTTTCACCTGTAAGAAACACAAGTTCCCGTCATCCCTCCACATCAGCCACCACCAAAGGACTGCAGAGCACAGCTGTGCAGCTGCTCACACCCCCACTGCTGGTTCCTACACCCCAAGGAATTGCTTATGGCAGAGAGAAGCTGCATTTGGGGAGGAGAGATGCCCACCTGGTGCCCCCACCATTAAAAGACAGATTAGAAATCTAGAGGGAGAAGATTAGAATCTTCTAGGGGAGAAGAGGGAGAGGAAGAAAAGCGGCAGAGGGTGGGAGTCAGTGGCAATCTCTGCTGCTGGAGAAGTAACCCAGCACTTCAGCACACAGTATCAGATTCAAAGAGATTTCTCTATGTGCACTGCCAAAGAAAAGCGGGAAGAGTAATCCAAGGAAATCATGATTTTGCAAGTCACTGGTTAGCCTGAGCAGCAGCAGCCAGGCACAGAACCATCAGGAGAACACACACAGGTGAGGCTGACAGATGACACATGGTTTAAACCCTCTCAGGTGACTGGAGAATCCTCCCCGGACCTGACCCCAACTCACCTTCTCCCAGAGTTTGCTTCAGCAGGTCGTGTTTAGCCTGGAGCTTTGTGATGAGGTTACTGCCATTCAGATACTCCTTAAATTTCTGGAATTAAAGAGCACACAGGGTGGGTTAAGCACCGCAGCCCCTGACGGACATTCACTGCTGCACCACAGGGATCAGCAGGGTCCAATCACTTCTCCCTGCCCCAGCCACTGCCCTGATGGTCTCATTAGCCTGGTCTCCTTGGAGCTGCCCCTCCTGCCTGGGAACGCAGGGAGAGACAAAGAGTTCAAAGCTGGCTTTCTTTTGTCAGGCTTCTGGGAATGGCCTAGGAAATCAAAGAGGCTTTCCCTGCACTGCCAAGGCTTTGCCTCTGTGCAAACCAACAAAGCCAAGCAAGAACTCCCAGTGCCTGAGCCCTCCCAGGCAGGGACTGCCAGGTGCTCCACGCAGCAGGTGACACTGTGCAGAACAACTGCCCATCCCACAGTGAGCCTGTGGACACCCAGGAACACTCCAGAGCAAGGCATTACACAGAGCAGAGCAGAGAGGGAGACAGGAGATGGAAAACAGAAGACAGAGAATGGGAAAGATCAAATCTCTGCAAAAACCATTAAAATAATCCCAAGCACAATTCCAAACAAAAATTGCAATTTCCCTCCCAATTTACAATAATATTTTTAAGAGAAAGTAGAAGCTCTTCTATGCATATGTGATAGAGCACAAGAAGCTGTTTACCATAGGCTATGAGCACATGAAATGAGGGAGATTTCTGGTGAACTCATGCCTGTTGCCTGTATTTCAGGTACCAGAACACAGACCTGAGCTCTGCCCAGGAGTGCAGCATGGGAGCTGCGGGGCAGGCACACACACCACAGCCCAGCTTCTGTGCCTTCCTTGGCACATGAGTGGCTTCAGCTCATCGTGGGCCAAGGGCAAATTTAAGCTGTACAGGCTAGAGAAGAAGACTTGGCTCCTAGCTCACAGTCCTGAAGGCCTTCCTGAAGGGACCCTGGCTGGTGGCCCATGGTGAGGCCATCTGGAGTCTGTGTCCTGCTCTGTGCCTCTCCTACTCCACTCAGTAAGTTTTCAATCTCATCTGGCTGCTCCAGTTGTTCCCTCAAAGAGAAAAACAAGGCAGGCACTGGACTGTCAGTCCCTATGTAGTGCCCTGCCACTGAAATGCATTCCAGACCCAAATGTGACAGAAGACAAGTACTTAAAGAGACTGAATTGGTTCTTGCTCTTCACTAATGAGCACTTAACTGGGCCTCAGCCCTGGCAATTAATGCTTCATGTCCTGTATGGCCTGAGCTGAGACTCACAGTGAAATAGAACATTTCAGTCTCCTGCTGGTTGGCTCTCCTCTTGGCAATGTTGATTTTGCTCATGTAGGTCTCTGATGCAGCTGATTTGACTGACTCAGTGGAGCGGCTGTGCTGGAAGGCATCTGAAACATCAAAATCTTCCACTGTCAGCATGTCCTGCAAGGTCTGCATTGTGGCATCCAGCGTTTTCCGTACCTACCAGAAACAGGACAGCGTGGGTTTGACTGGGAAAAGGACCCATCTTGAGCCAGCCACTCAACAGGCAGCTCCTGAGCCAGCACTGGCTGCGGTCTGTGGGCACCTCCAGCCCTGCCACAGGAGGGGCTCCACACCTGAGCACACCAGGAAACCTCCAGAGGAACAAGGCTCAGCAGCTCTGCCCACAGACCTGACCCCTTACCTCTTCATTCTCTATCTTGAGGGTGGCCAGCCGAGATTGCAGCTGGTGGTACCGCATCAGCAGCTCGGTCTGCACAGGCTGCTGGGCGCTCACCTGGCACACCTGGGACAGGAGACATTCCACAGGTCATACACGGTCCAGACACGCATTTCCACACCCACGCAATTCCCTCCAGCCCCCACGAGCTCCTGGCAGCCTCCAGAGAGGTTGTGTTGCCGTGTGTCCCATCAGCAGTGCCCTGGAGCTGGGCCAGCACTGAGTGATTTGCACTCGGCCATCTCCCAATTACAGCAGGTTAATCACAGCTCCCCTGTGCAGATCTGTGGGGCAGAGAGAGCTGAACCGTGGGCTCCCTAATTGGGAGAGACACGGAGCAAGAGGCAGCCTGAAAGGAGGAGCCCTAACGAGCCAAGAGTCTCATTAGGAAAGGAAACACAAAGAGCAGTGAGTGAAGGCAGCCGAGAGGGGTAAGGAGTCAGGAACAATTCCATGTTCCTGATGGAACATGGTCATGGGGAGGGCCAGGCCGGGCCCCTCTGCAGCCCCACAGGTGAGCACGTTACCTCATCCCCCATGTGTGGCTGGAACTCGAACTTCAGCGGCGGGCAGAAGACCTGGTTGCACATGTCCATGATGGTGTGCTTGTCGCTCCGTGCGTCCAGGTTGTCCACAGCGTTCTCGATGATGTCCAGGCCCTCGTGGCGGGACGTTTCCAGGTTGTACTCAGCAGACAGGTACGTCCTGAAGGTCCGAGCAAGGCTGGCATGGAATCCCAGATCACAGCACTGAGAAACACAAAGGGGGGCCTGGTCACACAAACAGTCCCAAACCACTGCTCAAGGTTCTCAAGCGCAGATGGATGTTGAAGCAAGGCGTGGCAGTGGACACCGTGCCCTGCAGTGTGTGCACATCCTGCTCTGTCCCTGCACAGCTGCCTGCCTCCCACCATGGAGCAGCTCCTCATGCTGCTGATCACTCTCGTGTCTGTCTTGGGGAAAATGATAAAACTTGGAGTTAATTGCTGCCAAAATACTGTATTTTAGACAAAAAACTGGTTTTAAACATCGTCCTCACTATAGCTGAATTTGGCATGTCAAGTGCCATACCAGCACAGGGACTTGCTGCCCTGAAAGATCCATCAGAGCTGAGCAAGTCCAACCTGTGACCAATCCCCACCTTGTCACCCAGCCCAGGGCACTGAATGCCACATCTGGCTATTCCTTGAACGCCTCCAGGGATGGAAACTCCACCACCTCCCTGGGCAGCCCATTCCAGTGTCTGACAACCCTTTCCATGAAGAAACACCTCCTGAAATTCAGATTGATAAACGTGAAGTGAAATCCAAAATCTCAGTTGGTGCCACAAGCAGCTCCAAGCCAAGAAGGCGTCTCATGCTCGGAGCCGATGTGAGGAGACACAGCTCAGCTCAGATCACGTCACAGCAGGGCTGTGCTTGCTGCAGCCTCTGCTGGAACCAGCAGGAGCAAAACTACACTGGGCCAGCTCCCAGCCCTCGTCTCTAGAAACTCTGAAGCCCCATGTGCAATAATGAGGAATTTTGTAAAAATTATTGAATTGTCACAGCCTTCCATTTATCCTGCTTCTATTTAGTTTCTAATCACATTAATTGAGAGTATGGGCAGTTATGGACTGGCACAGACCTGCCTTGAAAAAATCAACAAGCAACACAAAAAAGATAAGGGGTGAATTTCCATTTGCTGTTTGGGGCAAAACATTGTTTTGCACTGCAAGTTTCTGCCATGAGAGAGTTTCAGCATGAACATCTGCACCACTCCAGGATGTACAGGAAGCCCAGAGGTGGGACAGTGCAGCCGAGGGGCTGCCACACAGACGGGCAGGGACCAGGGCTGGGACCCCAGGGGAGGACCAGCACTCCTGCCATGACCAGCTGAACATTGTACCCTGGGAATGCACTGTGCATTCCCCAGCATTTCACAGCCCTCACCCGTGTTCCCCCAGCCCCTGAAATCACAGCTACTTGGCTACAAAAAACCAGGAGGCAATATCTGCCACTGCTCAAGGGTGGGAATTCCCAAAGCACACAAAACTGAGCCACTACAAGGCAAAGCACTGAATGCCACAGAAGCCAAGGAGAGGGGCTCAGGGCATTGCCAGATGCTTTTAGGAGAAAATTCCATGTGAAATGTTTCCTTTCTTGTGTTGCTGGCCTCACACTGAAGCCGGCAGTGATTTGCCGTGCCCAGCAATCAGCTGCTCCTGAAAACCAGGGCAGGCACTTCCCGCACACACTGCAGCCCTTGAAGTCCCTGGTGATCAGCACCGCGCCGGCTGCTTCACACACGGGTGCCCAGAGAAGAAAAGACGAAGCAGGGACTTCCACGCAATTCCCAGAGGAACACACAATGGGGAGGGGAAAAGAAAAAGGAAGAAAAAAAAGACTTCAAACCGACGCTCCAAGCCCCAGAACAAATGGCATTTTCTCAGCCCTCTCATCCCTTTGATGGCAAATAAATTAGAACCACAAATAATAATCCCCAGCCCTTCTGCAGCGCCTTTCATCTGCCAAGCTCAGAGCTCCCCAAGCATTAATTCATCACGTCTGGTAACACCCTGCAAGGGGTGGAAATACCCCAGTGTTCAGCTTGAGAAACAAGCCAGCTCCTGGAGCTCAAGCAAGCACGTTTGGCCAGAACAGCACAGAAGCAGCCAAAGAGCTGTGTGCCTCCCAGCACCCACCCCAGAGCTGCAGCAGGGCACTCCTGGGCTGCGGGGAGAGGGAAACGCACACAGTGCTGTGGCTCCAGCAACTTCCAGCCCCTCTGTAATCTGAGAGGCTGAACCTGCACGTGAGAGCCTCATCTGAGCAAGTGGAACCCTGGAGTAACACCTGGGTGCCCTGCAAGCCTCCCCTTCACTTCCCAGGCAGAGCAGCAATGCCTCCAGAGGACCAGCACTGCCTGCAAATGAAGAGCCCAACTCATTTGCTCTGCTCCGTTCCCTCTTCTCTGCGTTTTTACTTTATCTGGTTTTTAAAAAATATTCTACATTATTTTTAATTAAATGCATAATATATAATAATTATATGACTATTTTAATTTCTGGCCTGCACTTTCTTGCCATTGCTGCAAATCCCAGAGCTGTACTGTGTGGTGAGTAAATCACAGAATCCCAGAATGGTTTGTGTTGGGAAAGACCTTAAAGATTATCCAATTTCAACTACCCTGCCATGAACAGGGACACCTTCCACTAGCCCAGGTTGCTCCAAGCCCTGTTCAACCAGGCCAGTAAAGCTAACTGAGGATTTTCAGCATAACTCTTTGAACTGCTGTTCTGGTTCCCTAATTTGACTCAGCTAATTTTTCCAGGGACCAAGCAATTTGATGGTTCCATGTAACATTGAATTTCCTCAGAGTTCCCCTCCTTTCCTGGCAAACACTAATCTGAAGGGAAGCAAGTTGCTGTTCCAGGACTCAGAGGAGGCTGCACACGTTTCAGCAGATTGGTTCGTATGGACACCGACTGTTCCATTTTCTCTACTGAATCCAGTGATATCTTTCATGTGACCACCTCAAACTGTCTTGCAGCCATTTCCCACAGAACTCCAGAGGGATGGATAAGGAGCTTTATCTCCTCATTGCATACGTGGCCAAAAAGATTAACTTGGTCACACAGTTAATGACAGAAATGAGCCAAGCCCAGGCATTTAAACTGATGCACGTGTCATCCAAGGAGGAGCCCCATGGTGCACTGCCAGACGAAGGCTGATTTGATCTGCCTCAATATTCTTCCTTTCCTTTCCAGGAGGAAACAACAAGGCCACTGGAGACAGAGGGGCAGCCGGTGCTGTGCCCCTTCACGCTCCTCTGCTGGGCTTTCCAGCGCTCCTTAAGCCGCAGCCCTGGAGATCTCCAACCCTCACAGAGCAGCTGGGCCCTCTGCCTCGCCAGGGCAGGAGGCCAGCACGGCTTTGTCACCAGCCACTGCTCTGCAGGGATGCCCAGGGAACAAGTGATGTCCAGGCTGTGCCTAAGAGATGGCACCGTGGCAGCTGGGATCTGGGGGAAACGCCGGTAAATTGGCTGCTGCAGCGTCCTGTTTGCATCTGTGTGAAATCAGCAGTCACACGTGGCTGTTTGTGCTGGAGATGGAGGGTATGTGAGCCCCTCGCCTCTCCACACCCCAGAGCCAGCCTGGTGCGTCCCTCACCGTTCCCTGGAGGGTGCAGGAGCCGGCAGGAGCCACGGGAGCACAGCCCTGGAGCTGCCCTGGGCTCTGCTCCCCCTGAGCCCCTTCCCATCCACCCCCTCCATGGACTCAGCTGCCCTGCACAGACCCCTCCAGCACCATGGGCACCCCATGACCTGGATCCCTTTCCTCTGGAGCTGCTGAAGCCCTTCTTGTCTCACCCTTGCAAAACACACCCAACTTGTAAAAAAGCCTGCCCAGATAAACTCCTCTCCCTTTGAGGACACATACATATATATATATATATATATATATATACACACATATATATAAAAATATATAGGACACCTGTGCTCAGCTCACACATCCAATATTTTGTTTCTCTGGTGAACAGAATTTATAATTGGGGAAATTTCTTTGCTCCATGTTAAAGATGCTTTAGCAAAAAGTCCCTGAAGGGATTCCTGGAGTGCAGGAGAAATGCCATCTGCTGACTCTAGTGGAAGTGTCAGTGAGGAAATAAAAGTTGGGAAGAATAATATAAAGAGACAGAACTAAAATGGAACTCAGCAGTTCTCTAGAAAATCAAAGTTCAAAAAACTCCAGAAAAGTAAGTCATTCTTGCTTAAAAAGTAGTTAAATGAAAGAGAGAATATACACCACAAAAGCAGAAAGCCTTCAGATAAATCAAGGTGTTCTCACGCCTTGCCATTCAAATGTCTCCACTATCAACTTACTTGTTTTTTAACACATCTTCAATAATAAAGAGAACAAAAGGGACATAATGAAGAGTATTTTATCATATATCAAAATCTTGAAGCCATCAGGGGTTTTGCATCAGACATTAATTAATTCTCAGAAGTGTAACTACATGCTAATGGGCTAGGAAAGGAGGTAAACACTCAAGCAGTTTTTTAAATGGTACATTTAGGTAATGATGGTAACTCAGTGCTTCAAGCTCAGCTACTTATGCATTCACTGAGGCAACTCCAGCAGGAAGAAACTGTACTGTGCAATCTACACGCTGTGGGATGCCTGTTAAAGGAAGAAGCAGAAATCCCTTCTCTGGGTAAATCCCTTGCTTGAATCATCTCAAAGCAGTTTGTAGGAGTCACCAGTGTTCAGTCCCTGTCCTTGCCATGACCCTGCCTCCAGCAGTTCCTGCCCTGAGGCTGTTCCCTTCGAGGAGCACCAGGACAGACCCCAAGGCACCCTCCCCAGCCAGGACAGCACTGCCACGGGTGCTGAATTGCCACCAGAGGCACCAGGCAGTAGAAAGAAAAAACCCCTCTGCTTCAGCACCAAAACCAAGGCTGTGTCTGACCTTAGGAAGGATTTCTGTCTCAGAGACTAACCAATGGGCCGAGAAACATCACTCTCACCTGGCTCACCCCAAGGCAAATCCAATTCACAGGACATCTTCAGCCCCAGTTAGGACTGTCCTAAAGCCCCCCAGACACCCCTTCCCCAGCACACAGGAGTGCAATTGAGAGCTCAGCCGGGCTGGATGGGCACAGGGGTGGGACTCACGTCGATGAGGTCGGAGACGTCGTGGATGTAGTATTTGCTGACGGCTGCGTTGGTGGCTGCCAGGTTCAGCAGGTAGTCATTCCTGGCTTTTGTACACTTCAGCTTGTTTTCAGAATACTTGGCTTGTCTCTGAAAAAGCAGAATGGAGTGTCAGAGCACAAACAGGATGGTACTGGCACCGTTTCTCCTGCCACAGAGCCCCACAGCACCCTGCAGCCTGGGTGTGATGAGGTAATTAGTGAAACTTGTATGTGGTATGAAAACAGGGACCTTGCCAGGGTGGAGGAGATCCCATCTGAACACCCCTCACACTGTCAGCCAGCCATGATGAGTGCATCCTGCTCAGAGATACTTGGAGCCCCTGAGCACAGCTGCTGCTGGGGATTTTGGCATCAGTCAAAACCAGAGGGCCAAATTTTCCCCCTGGAAATGCTGACATATGTTTGGACTTGCTCCAGATGTGTGCAGCTGTATGAAAGTGGAATCTGGCCCAGAGGCCAAGCTACACAATTCAGAACAGGACCCAGAATTCAAAACTGTAGGAAAGCAGATGTGCTCCAGACCTGGGACATCTGCTCAGGCAGATCCCTGCTCTGATGGCTAAATCAAAAGATTAACCCTTTCAAGAAGTTCACTGCTAGAAATGCCCCAGGACTGCATGAGCCAGTGAGCAGATGTGTCCTGGCTGGGGAAGCTATCTCCTTTTCTCCAAAATTAACACAAAAACTTGTGGAGATCCTGAGGCCAGGGGGATTTGCTGAGGCTGAGATGGCACAAAGGGTTTTGCCTAGCAAATCCATCTGAATCCTGCACTCTCACTCCCAGACAGTCTACAGAGGAAGAACACTGGTATTTTACAGATCCAACTATTTTTTTGCTAGCAGGAACAGACATGTCCCAGTCTCCTGGAGCAGGGTCTGGTGTCCAGACCAGCAGCACCACCATGCCAAGCCGAACACCCTGGTGCCTTCCCTCCTCAGCACAGCCTCTCAGGGGCCCCTGGCACAGCCAGGCCCTGGCACCCCATGGCCTGAGCTGCTGGTGGAGAAGCAGCTCCCACCACCCCTTCCTGTCCTGTCCTCCAGAAGCCATTGCCCCCAAGTCCCTCAGCTCTCCCTCCAGCCAGCCAGCCAGGAAGGTGCCACGTGGCTCCTGTGCAGGTCCATCACCCCGTGCAGGGCTGCACTGCCCATCCCTGTCATGCCACCCTGACTCTGAGTCAAACCTTCTCTAGAAGCTGGTCCTGGCTCCTCTCCACAGCCAGGAGCAGGGAAGACACTTGTGATGGCCTCCTTAGGTTGCTGTCCAGCAGAACACACACACGAGACACCGGCCTTCCCAAGCCCTTCCCAGAGATACAGGAATGGCCTCACAAAGATGAGGCTGAAGCCAACCCCCACTGCCTGCAGAGAGCCCCAGCCCCAGCCCAGCTCCCTCCTCCTTCCCTCTCACCCACCTTCTCCTTCATCTTCTCAATCTTCTTGACGGAGCTGCGCCGCTGAGGCCGGTCCTCATGTCGCAGCAGGTTCACACTGATGTCCCCTGACTTGTTGAACTGCTTTTCTTCCTGCTTCTCCGCCTCCTTCAGCTTGCTCTCGGCGCTGATGCTCTCTGCATGGTACATGTGGTAGGTCTTCATCACCTGCAGACACAGGAGGCCATGAGCCACCTTCCCATGATCACACAGGCACCAGAGCAGGACAAGCCAGCAGCCCTGGCCAGGGCAGAGGGGCTTGTCCTTCACATTCCAGATCCAGCAGGGGTGATGCTGATCCTGGAACACTCTACAGGCAAAATTCCACCACAACCTTCCCTTTCAGAAACAGAAGCCCAAAGGGCACACTGGATCACTTTAACGGAGCTGGCAAGAGGGACACATCTGCTCCTCTCTCTTTATGCCTTTAGTCACACTGTCCCCTTCTATCATCTCCCCCTGGGATGTGGATGGTTTATTTCACATTGCCTTGACACAGCCACAGTGCCCAACTGCTCAGTGCAATCAGCCTCAGCAGGGCTGGGACACTCTGGGACACTCTGGGATGAGCTGGGACACTCTGGGATGAGCTGGGACACTCTGGGATGAGCTGGGACACTCTGGAATGAGCTGGGACACTCTGGGACACTCTGGGATGAGCTGGGACACTCTGGGACACTCTGGGACACTCTGGGATGGGCTGGGATGGGCTGCCTGAGGCCCAAGGGTTAAAACAGAGCAGGAACCCGCACATGCAGGGATTTTTACACATGGCTTAGAGAAGAAAACACAGTTTTGCTCAGCTGTGGCTGTCAGTAGGACCCAGGAGTGTGACTTGGAGCAGGTCAGGCTGAGCCACATGATCCCTCCTCCTGCCAAGAACAACCCTCAGCTGAAGCAGGCTCCCAATGCTGCATCCCAGCACAAACCTCAAACCTCCCCTGCAGGGAGATCCCACTGCAGGCACAGGCAAGGGATAGTGAGCAAAGGCTCCTGCCTTGACCCTGAGCTGCTGCATTTCCAAACCCTGCAAATTCTTAACACAGATCCCAGCCACATATTTCAAACTGCCTTTTCTGCAGTGAATGTCACAGGACACACATAAACCAGACAATTCCTGGGATTTTCTTAAAGAGAGAGACCAGAGGGTTTCACGGAGTCCTCCTCATCCTCGCCATCTACATATTTTTGTGAAACACAGAGGGAAGTGAAAAAGCCAAGTGCTGTGTATCAGGGCTTCAGGCAGTGAGAGGAAAGGTTTCTGCAGCACTCACAGAGACCCTGACACAACGTGACAGAGAAGCCCAATGGGTAAGAGGGGTCCAAGCTGCAGGTTTTTTGTGAAATCCAAAGGTTATGGGACAGTTACCCAACCAAAATAGACACCTTAAACAGCTCACAGTGTTCCTCACCAGCTGCCCTGCCACACAGCTCACTATTGGAAATTCAGAGGATATTTCTGTTTAATATCTGCCTCAATTCTGGCCGGGGCCAACCTGCACTGCAGCAATCAGCCCCTGATCTGCAATTCCCTCGTGCCGTCTCGCTGCCTGCAATCAAACCACGCTGTCCCTGCCTTGCAATGCTGTGACACAAAGACAAACTGCCACAGCTGCGTCCCGGGGATCTTTCCTGCAAATCAGTTAATTAGCTGCAGCGAAGGAGGAAAAATATGTTCCAATGTTCATTAGTTATTTAACAACACGAGTTGTGTTTTCCATATTAATTACATGTTCTGGATAAAGGCTGTTGCCAAAATACTGGCCGTAAATGGCACTGCTGGCAGTCTCCAGCTACAAGGGCTTTGTTCTCCTCAACAGCTCATGCCCAAGGTTCTGACCCAGGGAGGAGCCAGAGCAGAAATGGGGTGACTGTGACAGGTACAGGCTCAGGCCCCCCCAGACTTCTGCCTTTAGCAGCTCCAAGTGGCACCTCTCTGCTGGAATCCACGAGGAGGGACCAAAGGAACGAAGCTGGTTTTAATTCACAGCTGAACTATTTCTGCACAAAACCATTCACAAGCATCTCCACTTCAGAATGAAAGTCATCTGCTTCCGTTTTGATTAAAATCAGTGTGGCTTTGGTTCTCTCCATGCAGAGTTTACAGGGTGACTTGCATCAGAACAGCAACAAGGCTGAGTTAAAATCAATGTGGTTGTTTTGGCTTAAGTTTGAGACAGAGAATGCCTGAGAAGCCTGTAAAAAATTGTAGTTTCCACCCAGTGCACAGAATTCCCCTCAGAGAGGCTTAAAAAGCAGCCTTGCCAGGGCAGGGATGAGCTGTGGGTAGAGGCCCTGTGCTGACAGCAGACAAGGGACATTTCTCAGGAAGCAGCAGCCTGGTGTCCTGAGAGCCAGGCCCTTTTCCCGTGTCTGTTTTTGTCAGCAGCCACAGCTGCCGTGCTGCCCATGGGCACCCAAGGTGCTGCAGAGAACTCACCAACAGCAGCTCAGTCCCAAAGGTGTCCCCAGCCACCCCAGCAGCCCTGAGCCAGGGGACAGCTGGGCCCCTTTCACCTGATGGCTCAAGGGCAGAACTCTGAGCAGCAGGAGCTGCTGGCACCCAGCAGATGTGAGGTGACCCTGACTGCCCCACAGGCTTTTTCTCCGTGCTGGTGAAGCCAGCGTGTCCCTTCCCTGCTCCTTCCTGCCTGGGTGACACAGCCAGTTTGTTATCTCAGCAGCAAGGCTGAACACAAACACACAGCTGCTCCAGTTTCACCATTCAAGCCCATTCTGCTCAGCACATGGAGCAAAGCAGTGAGTGGGAGAAATCTCAGCTCCTGTGAGGATGAGCAGAATCGCCCTCTGTGCTCCTCCCTGGCCACTGCTCGCACCTGGGACCCCAGTGTGTCCCTCGGGGACGGGCCTGTCACTGCCTGGGCTCAGAGCACACAGCTCCACAGCTCTCCAGGGCAGCCCAGCCCTTGTGAGTCTTCCCTTGCTTTGCATCTGTCATGCTGCTGCTGTAATTAATCTTAAATAGTCACCACCCCTAACACAGCTTGTGACATTCAGCTACCAACAACGCACTCCCAAATCTCACACAGGCTTTTTAATCTGATCTGCTGTCCACCCACACTGCAGGTCTCACAACAATCAAATCCTTCAACAGCCAATGTGGGAACAAACCTGTTAAGAGGAGATTTATGGCAGAAATTTCAAATACAATCATTCATGCTCTGTTGTTTAGGCCTGTTTTTCAAAGAGATGAAATGGAATGATTGTTTAGGAATAAACCTACTGCAGTATTATTTATGTACCAGTTACAGATACAGCCAAAGAAAGCAAATACATTATCTCAATTTTCCAACAAAAGGCAGACTTTATATGGTTTTGTTGCTCCTAAACCACAAATAAAATAATTTTTTTAAGAAAGCAATTGCTACAGGGCAAGAGGCAGGAGCAACACAAAGACTTTTACTACTCTGCTATGAGAACCTGCTTGAAGAGCCATGTCCTAACTAACAGCACATGATCTCGCTGGGAGGCACAGACAGCTCTGCAGCCCAAGAGCTCCTTGGGGCACAAGAGCAGAGTCTCTATGAGCCAGAAGCTTTCTGCATCCCCCAGAAGGGAAATGTTCATGTTCAGCCATCCCCCCGGGCTCACAGGAGCAGGGAGGTGTCCAACAAACAAGCACAGCCAGCTCAGAGCCACTGGAAATCACCAGCCCAGGGGCTGAGCAGGGCCAAAAGGCAACGTGGTGCTGGAGCTATGGCAGGTGAGAGCACTGCAGAGCCTGGGATCACCCTGGATCACACCTGAACATCCCCACCATTCCCAGCCCAGCTCAGGGAAAGCAGCTGAGCCAGCCCTTGGCCTCAGGCTCAGGGAAATCCAGCACTGCCACCAGGGAGAGACTCTCCCAGAGGATGTGAGGGGAAGGAATGGCCATGCAGCAGGATGGCCAGGGCAGAGCCTCCTCAGATGTGCTCTGCCAAAGGTCCCTGCTCCCCACGCTGCCGGCCGGGAATGGTGGCATCGGCTCTTCGCTCACCGTGTAGAGCTCATTGGTGACTTTCAGGAGCTCTTCATGCATCTGCAGGCCAATCTCCTTGCTCTGCAAGACAAAAACAAGAAGAGGTGAGACTGTTTTGCTCAAAACTCGCAGTTCTGAAATGAAAATACATTTCAGAGGAATCATAAATGTGAATACACAGTGCAGCAAAGTCTCATGCAGTTTCAGAACTGCTTCGTATTCATTTGAGGTTGGTGTTTGCCCATGGATCACCCAACCTCAGTTTCTGAGACCATAAGGAGGAATTTCACATAATTTAACTTATTTATCCTGCAAAACAGATGAATCTAAGATTAAAGGCAATACTGCTTTGCCCTGTGACTGGTAGAATTCATTCCCAGCCCACAGTCAACTCCCCGTTTGGGTAAAACATGCAACATTCTCCCCAGTTTGGGGACTGGCAGAGACTCACTTTGAGACTGGCAGGGTGTACACAGCCATTTGTGGGTTTGCAGTTCCCTAGACTGGCACTCTGCAGCCCCACAGCATCACCTGTCAATCTGTCTTGATCTAAACACTCTGCTGCTCTGTGATTAAACACATCTGCTGCTGGACCTGCCATTTCCAGCCAATGCTGGTATTTCAGAGCAAAGATTATCAGAGCTCCCCAGCACTGGCACCCCAGGTTTATGTTTCCCTTGGCCATGACCCAGCCTCCCAGCTTCTCCTCAGTAGCTCATTTTCACAATTCTGACCCGGGTGAACCAAAGCGTCTCTGAAAAAGGACACTACAAAATAGCTACACCACAGTTATATAATAAAGTTTCCAGTTTCACAACAGCAGCAGGCAAAGTTCAGCCAGCTGAGGAGACACTCACTGCCAGTGAGGAACTCCTGGCATTCTCCTGTCTGCTGAAATCCCATTATCAGCCTGTGTTTTCCCTTTCCTTGCCAGGCAGGACGGGGCAGATGCAGTCACAGCCTCCTAGAGCATGGACACAGCCCTTCATGCAGAGGCCACAGCATGGGGAGCTGCCCAGCACTGGAGCTTGGCTGCAGATCAAACCAACTCTACTGGAAGCCAGCAGCTGGAGGTGCTGGGATGTGCTCGCTCTGCTTTCCTGCCTCCCTGTAATTACACCACAAATCTCTCCGTGGAATCTTCTTGGCTAGAAAATACTTATTATAGCTTGAAGATGTGTTTAAACTAAGTTTAGACACCCCCCTCCTCCCTCCCCTAAACCAAACCAAAACAAAACTGAGCAGTTTCTTCCAGATTTCCTCAAATAACTCCAGGAGGTTTTGTGCACGTGGGCAGGGAAAACAACATTCCATCAGGCTGGGTATGAGAGAAGCCCTCAACATGGAAAGGTCCTCTAATTCCAGTCAATGGCACAACCTATGTGGAAAGTTTAATCTAGATTATTAGAAGCTAGACTTAAAGCAAAGCCTGATCAAGGAGTCTGAAGGGTGAAAGTCCCACCCAGCAACCACAGAGTGTCTGTGAGTCAGTGTCAGGGGACCCATCCCCTGGACAGTCCATCCCCAGAGCCCCGACTGATGCACACTGGTCCCACTCCCATGGATGATGCCAGTGACCAAAAGGTGCTCACTTGAGGCCCAGGGCCACCAGGAACCCTCATCTGGACTGGACCCCAGTCCCTGTCCCCTGCCCACCCACACTAATGGTCATCATTGCCATCACTGGTCATCAGGAATCTCACTGGGGCTTGCTAATTCACAGCAGAGCCATGATAGGTGTGCATCCCCCCAGACACAGCCCAAAGATATCTGGGGACCTTCTCAATCTCTACAACTCCCTGACAGGATGGTGCAGCCAGGGAATAAGGGACAGGAGAAGAGGAAACAGCCTCAAGTTGTGCCAGGGTGGTTTAGCTTGAATATTAGGAAAAATTTCTTCTTTGCTCCTGGAGGGATTTAAAAGCTGTGTGAATGTGGCACTTGGGGACATGGGTTAGTGGTGGCCTTGGCAGTGCTAGGGGAAGGGTTGGACTTGATGGTCTCAGAGAGCTTTTACAACCTGAACAATTCTGTGATTCTAATTTGAGTTATTACAGTCAAGGGTGTACAAACAGGGGGCTTGGAGCCCACATCCTGCAGGAGCCCAGTCTCACGTACCCCCCTGCCATCCCCACGAGTCACAGGCCACTCCCCAAATCAAGGCTTCCCAAGAGCCTGGGGAGGAGGACAGGACAGGCTGGTGGCAGAAGCCACAGCCCAGGCTGAGCTGCAGCTCCTGCTCTGCCCTGCATTTCCTGCACCATGCAGGGCAAGGCCACAAAGCTGTAATTTTCAAACCCAATTTTAGACTCCAAAACAGAGCAATACAAACTGGCTCAGTGTGTTGTTCCATGAGCTACACCTGCACAGGCAACCACAGGTGGGGAGCACAGATAAAGAGCCATTTGCTTACAGAAACCACAGCCCAACACATGGCCCCCTGCTGCAGGGAGCCAAAGGCTCTGCAGTGTGTTTGGAGTCTCCCAGCATCCCAGAGGGCAGCGAGTGCCCACAGTGAGGATGCTGAAGCCTCTTTCAAGCAGAGGCAAGCGAGCAGCTGAAGGATTTGCCTCTCCTCCCAACCTGCTGCCTTCCCTTTCTCCAATGGAGAAATTATATTTGTGTGCTTATAGGGGACAACACCAAAACATCATTCCTGTTCCCTGGGACAATCCACAAAACCCAAACTACAATTTATCTGTTTCCTTTATGCCTCACATTCCTCCCTAAAACTCGTAGTTGTTCACTGAAACACCAATGGCTTCAAGTTAGCAATTTATTAAAATTCCTGCCACTGCTGACAAAGTATGGGGAAGCAGCAGCAGGGATGACAGCAACAGAGAACACTTATTCTAGAGCAAAGACAAGAGCTCCCATCCAGACACCACTTCTTCATCCAACCTCCATCCAGGACAATGCAGGATGGGCTGTAATTAAATTCACTGTCACAGCACATTCCCACACTGGGGAATAACCCAGCACCCTCATTTTGGACATAGCAATGCTCTGTCTCAAATGTGTAATTTCCTGTATCCCATACCTGGAAGAAGCATCAAACTTCCTTCCCCACAGCACAAGGTGAGAGTGGAGCACGTACCTGCCTGGCAACGGGTCCCTCACGCTGGGTTTGAGGCTGCCAGGACACACTGTGAGGTTTCATGGTGTCAGACCTGCCCTGAGAGCAGAGAGAGCCAGATCCCTGCAGGGACTCATCCCAGCATCTCCACTTACTGCTGCCTATTAGCAACGGCAACACGCTCGCCTCCATCATCTCCTCCTGCCTCGGGAACGTGACTCACACTGCAAGCTCCAGGGAAATTTGCCCAATTGAATTTTCCTCTCCTGCTTCCTCAGAGAGGCACAGGCTGGTTTGGGTTGGAAGGGTTCCCAGCTGGACACGAGAGGAGGCGTTGGAGCTGCCGGCCAGCGGGGGAAAGGAACCAAGAGCAGTGCCCCATTCGGTGATGGGTGACCCCACTGCTGCCAGGCTCACCCAGGGAAGCCGAGGGAGCAGCCTGGCACCCCAGCTCAGCACCCCACATCTTTCCAGGCAGATCAGCACTTGCTGAGCCATTGCTCCTCCTGAACCCCGCGAGCCCTCGCTGCCGCTTCCCTGGGACTGTTTACATTTACATAATGAAGGCAGGAAACACAAAACCTCCCGGTTCCTTATGTCCCCGCAGCATGTCACAGCCCATTAATAAACTCTAGATGGGAAGAATTAGAAGTGACATTTCTGGAAAAAAACGTTACCCTAATTTACCATCAAAGAGCAATTTCCAGCACACCCAGCAGCTGAACCACGACTGTGGGTGCTTTAACCCTTCTGCTGCCAGGTTAGGTACCAGCAGCCTGGCCCCCCTGGAGGGGGCTTGGAGCACTTTACCCACCACGCTCAAAGCCAGGCTGGACACCACAGTGAAAGATCCTTTCTCTGAGCAGCCTCATACACTGCAAGGCTGGATCTTCAAAATCCATTTACCAGCATCCTCCTGTTTCCACACAGGTGCCCACTGAGCACTGGCTGTGAAGTGGGAAGTGCAGCCTCAGACCCCTTCAGACATGGCATGCCATAGGTTGAGAAAAATAAACACCCTGAATATGCCCCAAAGTGGCAGCCTCCCTGTCCACATAGAAGGCAAACATTGACACAAAGTAAGTTTTTTCCCTGATTTAGCTGAACATTATTTCCAAGGACAGGTCAGCCCAAGGAACAAACACAGTGGAATTACAGATGCCCACAAACTGTAAAGGTTTCTGTGGATGCAAAGCAGGTGCTGGCTCTCACAGCCTGCAGTCACACCAGCTCTCCTGGCAACAGATAGAGGAGGGAGAAACAAGGAGCAACCATTTCAATTTAAGTGTTGAGCCTTAGGTTGAAATTTAAGTTCAAAAATGAGGGGAGGTAAAAGAAAACCAAACACAAAGAAATAATTCTGCTGGATGGATGAAATACTTCACATCCCGTCCTGGCTGAGGACTGACATACAACGGGAGAACACTCAGAACACTGAATACATGTCCTTGTTTGTAAGCTGGCTGAGTTTGTCCTGTGCTTCCAAACCAGACACACTATCCACAGACATGAGCAGGAAAAGCAGAAGGATACATTAAATATAAATCTCAAAAACCAGTTCAGAGCAAAATGCAAACAGGAGGAACATTTTGAGATAGAACTGGACTAGCCAACATATACCAAATATCTCCATTTCTGCAGGACTGGAGAACAGGAAAAGGGATGGTATCCATATCAAATCAGCCAACACAAACCCGACCTTGCAGTTTAATTTCTAGGTCAGCTCTATAAACTAGAGGAAACTGGCCATAAAAATACCGCATGAAATTTATTCTGCAGTCAGGCTGAAATTTCAAGATAAGCCCTGATTATGAGCATTCTCCTGCTGGAGAGGCAGGTGCCCTGTGGCTCACCCTGCTTCCTCACTACAGTCCCCAGCTGGCCCTGATGAAAACAAAGCCACTGAGCCTACCCTCTGCTGGGACTCTGTGCTCTTACTACACTCCTCACCTTCAATGAACAGTCCTGGTCCACCTGACTGTGTGATTCTCAGAAGTCTCTGATGTTCCTTTTTAATTTGGTTATCATTAATAATTCTGTATCATTAGCAGATTTTGTCATCTTACTATTCAGGCTTTTTCCAAATAATTTATTAGGAAATGCATTGGAACTCTCCTTCCCTTTTTTCCTGTCTTTTAACTAATCATTAATCCACAAAACAACCCCTCTCTACTCTTCAACAGCTCTTCAAGAATTTCAGCTGAGGCTCCTTTCCAGCGAGGGCCCTGCACCAGGTCATGACATGAACTCGGGCTCCTGGAAATACCTGCACCAAATTTCTGAGGCGTGATTCTTCCCTTCAGGAGGCCACACTGACTCCTTTTGTAACTGCCTCCTAGCTGTCCTGCTCTTGAGCAACGTTCCACCCAACAAACTTGTTCTGACCTGTTCTCTGAAGTCCCCCAAAGAGTCTTCAAAAGAAGTCATCACATTTCTGCCTCTCATTTCTCTGGCACTGACACTTTGAGCACCAGGTCACACCTCACACTCTAGACCTGACAGGTCTAGATCTCAGTTTCTTTAAAACTCCAGGAAACACTGCCTGGGAAGAGTTTTAGTGAGGGTCCCTTGCAAGATCTGCTCTGCAACATTTACAGTTCTATTTTAGACTCGAATGCCAGGATGGACACTCATGAAGCAAGGCTGCCCTGGCTGTTACCTTTTTGAAGAGCCTGATGACATCCTCGCTGATCTGGGACAGCCGGACGATGACATTGTTCATGAAGATGTCGTTCAGGGTGGCGTGGTCTCGGCTCTCCCGCCGGGTCTGCGTCAGAACCAGGTACCAGCAGTTCACAGGGGAAAGGAGGTGCTGATCTTTCCTACAGAATTGTGGGGGAAAAAACGCAAAAAAGGTCAGGTGAACACATCAAAAAGGCACACATTTTCAAATGAATGCTGCCAGCACATTGCCTCCCTCCCCTGCACACGGTCACTGGATTTGGGGCATGATCTGTCCCAGCTGTACCAGCACTGCCACGCAGGGATGTCCAGTGGCACACAAGCACCCATACCACACCGGGCCCCCAGCCAGCCCCTGCCCAAATGGAGTGTTCTGGAAGATGGCACAGGAGAACAGACATCCCTGGAAAGGGAGAGAGTTTTGCTCATTCTTTCCACTCCCACTACAAACAGGGCTGTGACTCCACTGCAGAAGGGCCCTTTGCCACCCAATACACTCTGCTGGGTTTAGTCCACTAAAAAGCGCTCATGGAAGGGTTCTGCATCCAACATTACCAGTGCACAACATGAACACACTCAGGTATGCTGGAGGGGACAGCCTGAAGACTGCAGACACCTCTGCACACACACACAGACAGAAAACTGATGAGTGTGGAGCTGGAGCCACCGCGAGCCACGGCACCGCAGCGATTGCCAGAGCCAGGGCTGGGCACAGCCCGCTGCACGTGGCTGCATGGGGACAAAGGAGATGAAGGGACTGGGAATCTTGAGAGTGTCACAGCCTCACCAGAATAATGACACACATGAGCAGCTGGGGAAGTGGTGCAGATGAGCCTGGTAGGGGCAGGTACAGAGCAGTCTAGAAATAAAAAATGTATTAAGGGAGTCTCCAGGCATGGAACGGACAGCGAGGACCCAGCAGGAGCAAGCACTGAAATCAAAGTGACCCCATTAACACCAACACCAGCACTTGTGCCCAGGTCTTTTGGAACACTGGAAATCACTGTCACCTGTGGACACTGCACAGCAGCAGCTTCTAGAACTGCAAGCAATGGAGAGCCCTAATAATGCTGTGAGCTAATGGGTGAAGCCAGACACCCCTGAACCTTTGTGGGTTCCATCTCTGAACCAGAGCTCCTTACTGGCCAATTTCTTCAACTCCTTGGTGCACACTGCAGCATCCAGCACCACACAACCAACACACAACAGTCAGATGCCAAAAGGACAGAGAGGATCTGAACAGCAACTCAGCAGCAGCAGAGCCTGGCGTAAGACAGCAGTAAAGCCTCACACTGGAGAGACCGAGTAAACAGATTAAATGGGATTTAGTAATATGGAATAAATAGGATTTAGTAATGTAACAGCAGAAATCACTGCTCTTGCAGCTGAAACAGGAAAAAAAATCACCAGGGGTTAGAGGAAGAAATAGACTGTAAAGAGCCTGGGGCTGGTGAGGAGAAGGGCAGCAAGCAGGCAAAGCCCAGGCTCTGTGTGAAAGGCACTGAACAGCAGCTGCAGTCTTTGGCCACTGAACTGAACTGAACGACAGGAGCTTCATCTGGAACAAAGGGCACAATTCCAGCTGGGAGACTTTCACAGATACTGCTGGCAGAAGAGACAGGGACAAGCACTGGGGGCCGGGGAGGAGAAGGTGAAGAGCTCGGGCTGAGGTGCTGCAAGGAGAGCAGCCAGGACCAGCACCTGGTTCTGGGCCACCGGTGGTGCCACATGGCCCTGGGGCACAGCCTGTGCCAGGCACAGGGCACACATCCCAACGGGCACAGGGCACACATCCCAACGGGCACAGGGCACACATCCCAACGGGCACAGGGCACACATCCACTGGGCACAGGGCACACATCCACTGGGCACAGGGCACACATCCCAACAGGCACAGGGCACACATCCCAACAGACACAGGGCACACATCCACTGGGCACAGGGCACACATCCCAACAGACACAGGGCACACAACCCAACGGGCACAGGGCACACATCCACTGGGCACAGGGCACACATCCCAACAGACACAGGGCACACATCCCAACGGGCACAGGGCACACATCCACTGGGCACAGGGCACACATCCCAACAGACACAGGGCACACATCCCAACAGACACAGGGCACACATCCCAACAGGCACAGGGCACACATCCACTGGGCACAGGGCACACATCCCAACAGACACAGGGCACACAACCCAACAGGCACAGGGCACACATCCACTGGGCACAGGGCACACATCCCAACAGGCACAGGGCACACATCCCAACAGACACAGGGGACACATCCACTGGGCACAGGGCACACATCCCAACAGGCACAGGGCACACATCCACTGGGCACAGGGCACACATCCCAACAGACACAGGGCACACATCCCAACGGGCACAGGGCACACATCCCAACAGGCACAGGGCACACATCCCAACAGGCACAGGGCACACATCCACTGGGCACAGGGCACACATCCCAACGGGCACAGGGCACACATCCCAATGGGCACAGGGCACACATCCCAACAGGCACAGGGCACACATCCCAACAGACACAGGGGACACATCCCACTGGGCACAGGGCACACATCCACTGGGCACAGGGCACACATCCAATGGGCACAGGGCACACATCCAATGGGCACAGGGCACACATCCAATGGGCACAGGGCACACATCCACTGGGCACAGGGCACACATCCCAATGGGCACAGGGCACACATCCCAATGGGCACAGGGCACACATCCACTGGGCACAGGGCACACATCCCAACAGGCACAGGGCACACATCCACTGGGCACAGGGCACACATCCCAACAGGCACAGGGCACACATCCCAACAGGCACAGGGCACACATCCCACAGGGCACAGGGCACACAACCCAACAGACACAGGGCACACATCCACTGGGCACAGGGCACACATCCCAACAGGCACAGGGCACACATCCCAACAGGCACAGGGCACACATCCCAACGGGCACAGGGCACACATCCCAACAGACACAGGGCACACATCCCAACGGGCACAGGGCACACATCCCAACGGGCACAGGGCACACATCCACTGGGCACAGGGCACACATCCCAACGGGCACAGGGCACACATCCACTGGGCACAGGGCACACATCCCAACAGGCACAGGGCACACATCCCAACGGGCACAGGGCACACATCCCAACGGGCACAGGGCACACATCCCAACAGACACAGGGCACACATCCCAACGGGCACAGGGCACACATCCCAACGGGCACAGGGCACACATCCCAACGGGCACAGGGCACACATCCCAAAGGGCACAGGGCACACATCCCAACGGGCACAGGGCACACATCCCAACAGGCACAGGGCACACATCCACTGGGCACAGGGCACACATCCCAACAGACACAGGGCACACATCCCAACAGGCACAGGGCACACATCCCAACAGACACAGGGCACACATCCACTGGGCACAGGGCACACATCCCAACGGGCACAGGGCACACATCCACTGGGCACAGGGCACACATCCACTGGGCACAGGGCACACATCCCAACAGACACAGGGCACACATCCCAACGGGCACAGGGCACACATCCCAACGGGCACAGGGCACACATCCCAACAGACACAGGGCACACATCCACTGGGCACAGGGCACACATCCCAACGGGCACAGGGCACACATCCACTGGGCACAGGGCACACATCCACTGGGCACAGGGCACACATCCCAACAGACACAGGGCACACATCCCAACGGGCACAGGGCACACATCCCAACAGGCACAGGGCACACATCCCAACAGACACAGGGCACACATCCCAACAGGCACAGGGCACACATCCCAATGGGCACAGGGCACACATCCCAACGGGCACAGGGCACACATCCCAACAGGCACAGGGCACACATCCCAACAGACACAGGGCACACATCCCAACAGACACAGGGCACACATCCCAACAGGCACAGGGGACACATCCCACTGGGCACAGGGCACACATCCACTGGGCACAGGGCACACATCCCAACAGGCACAGGGCACACATCCCAACAGGCACAGGGCACACATCCACTGGGCACAGGGCACACATCCCAACGGGCACAGGGCACACATCCCAACAGACACAGGGCACACATCCCAACAGGCACAGGGCACACATCCACTGGGCACAGGGCACACATCCCAATGGGCACAGGGCACACATCCACTGGGCACAGGGCACACATCCCAACGAGCACAGGGCACACATCCCACTGGGCACAGGGCACACATCCCAACAGGCACAGGGCACACATCCACTGGGCACAGGGCACACATCCCAACGGGCACAGGGCACACATCCCAACGGGCACAGGGCACACATCCCAACAGGCACAGGGCACACATCCCAACAGGCACAGGGCACACATCCCAACAGGCACAGGGCACACATCCACTGGGCACAGGGCACACATCCCAACAGGCACAGGGCACACATCCCAACGGGCACAGGGCACACATCCCAACAGGCACAGGGCACACATCCCAACAGGCACAGGGCACACATCCCAACAGGCACAGGGCACACATCCCAACAGGCACAGGGCACACATCCACTGGGCACAGGGCACACATCCCAATGGGCACAGGGCACACATCCCAATGGGCACAGGGCACACATCCCAACAGGCACAGGGCACACATCCCAACAGGCACAGGGCACACATCCCAACAGGCACAGGGCACACATCCCAACAGGCACAGGGCACACATCCCAACGGGCACAGGGCACACATCCCAACGGGCACAGGGCACACATCCCAACGGGCACAGGGCACACATCCCAACGGGCACAGGGCACACATCCCAACGGGCACAGGGCACACATCCCAACGGGCACAGGGCACACATCCCAACGGGCACAGGGCACACATCCCAACGGGCACAGGGCACACATCCCAACAGACACAGGGCACACATCCCAACAGGCACAGGGCACACATCCCACAGGGCACAGCTCTGGCACCACTCGTGCTGCCCAGTGAGATCCCCTGACACTCCAGGAGAGCTGGCTGTGGCAAGGGACACAACAAGAGCAGCAGCTGCTGACACCCAGCAGGAGCAGCAAGCGTCACCCCGCAGAGCCCAGCCGGGCACCTCTGGGCTGGCACATGCACAGGGAGCAGGAGCAGCCCCCAGCTGCAATGGGCAGTGGCCTCCATGGAGCCAGCAGAATGGCACAAGCCATATCCTCACCACAGAGCAGTCACCTCCAAACTGAAACTCTGAGTCAAGTTTGGTTTTGTTTCTATTTTTTTCAGATATTTTCTGTTTTAGCCAAGCTCACAAGTGTGGTTAAACTGAAAAGAAGCTGCTTTTCAAAACACGTTTACATATTCATGGATTTCACAATTGCATCACTGGTTTGGTTCTCACACAATCCCAAGATTCAGTTCATATTTCCTACTTCAAAGCTTTGTTTCACAATATTTCCACTAAGGATCTGCCTCCCTCCAACACCGTACAGCTAAGCACAGAAAAACCACATACTTTATTGCAAATAAACTGCAGTAAACTCCATTTCCAGAAACTGCTTCCAAGCCTGAGCCTGCCAGTGAGCCTGCATGAAACATGCAGCACCTGGACAGCTGATGAATGGGCTACACACAGAAACCAGGGCTACAGACCAGGCCCACCACTATTTGCACAATCAAGTCATGGCTGAATTCAAGACCCTTCCAAAAATGAAGGGGTTTGACTCCTTCCTAGTCCCCAGTTCCTATTGTTATTGTGTTGCTCCAGAAGTGCGTGGTAGGTGTAATTCACACAGCACAGGTCAGCGATGCTGGGGTGGAAGTCTTGCAGAGAAAGATGTCCCGTTTCTTCCGTGAGCCCCACGCAGGGATGACACAGAGGAGATCACCGCTGACATGATGGACTTCACTCCACTGCACAGCTCCAAACCAACCTCCAGTGCTCACAGCAACCTCTGCCCATCATTCTTCTCCAGCCTGCCCCTGGGAACACCCACTTACTTGAACTGGTGCTCTCTGGAGCTGCGGATCTTGGAGGAGAAGCGCTCAGCCAGCTTCTCCAGGCTCCGGGAGTACTCCAGCTCGATCTCGGCCTTCCTGCGGAAGAACTCCTGCAGGTCCTGCAGCAGCTGCAGGCGCGACTCCGACTGCTGCTCCAGGCATTTGAACTGCTCCACCAGCTGCGTTCGGATTTCTGCAGGCACACAGCACAGGAGAAAAAACAAAAGACATCAGCTACAGACACTGGCCAGGAAGGTTGTCCTTCCTTGTCCCAGAGCAAACAGCACAGCTCTGCTGGAGCTCCCTCCAAGCCCTGGGGTGAATTCAGGGCTCAAAAAGGCTGAAGAATCTGCTTCCCAAAGGGAGCAGACAGTGCCATTGACCAGCCTCACATCAAACCTTATTATTTGTCAAAACAGTCTTACAACACCGAGACCAACCTCAGAGCTTTCAACTGCCTTTTGAAACCAGAAAACAGTACTTCTATCTATCTGGTACTACCTGAAATCACACCCTATTTTCATATAAACTAATGTATTATTTCTTGATAAATGCCCACATGGATACCTCTAGGATGGCCAGCAGTGACCTTAAGGAAGCTGGCACTGCCATGCACCCTTTTCTCACCCCATCCCCCTGCACTGTTGGCTTTACCTACAAATCCAACCCAGCTGTGCCTCAAAGGCTTATAAAGTCTTTCACACCCTCCAAATCCCAGCTCAAAAACACCAAAGGTTTCATCTGTTCCAGGTTTATTTGCTTTCCCCTAAGGACCTTCAGACCCCAGGACAGACACACTGTGCTCAGCAGTGCCTGGAGGTGCCTGTGGCGTGTGGGGATGGGCTCCTTGGGCAGCTGGTGTCTCCTACAGCACCTGGGTCCCCACTGCATCCTGCAGGGAACAGGCACTGCAGGAACAACAGACAGAGCTGCTCTCCAGTGCTCACCCTGCCTGGCACTGCTGGAACCCAGCACCTGGCAGCAAATCCCCCACACAGCTCTGACCCTGCACAGCTCTGACCCCACACAGCTCTGACCCCACACAGCTCTGACCCTGCACAGCTCTGACCCCACACAGCTCTGACACAGCTCTGACCCTGCACAGCTCTGGCACAGCTCTGACCCTGCACAGCTCTGACCCTGCACAGCTCTGACCCTGCACAGCTCTGACCCTGCACAGCTCTGACCCTGCACAGCTCTGACCCTGCACAGCTCTGACCCCACACAGCTCTGACACAGCTCTGACCCTGCACAGCTCTGACCCTGCACAGCTCTGACCCTGCACAGCTCTGACACAGCTCTGACCCAGCACTGACCCTGCACAGCTCTGACCCTGCACAGCTCTGACACAGCTCTGACCCTGCACAGCTCTGACCCTGCACAGCTCTGACCCCACACAGCTCTGACCCCGCACAGCTCTGACCCCGCACAGCTCTGACCCCGCACAGCTCTGACCCCGCACAGCTCTGACCCCGCACAGCTCTGACCCTGCACAGCTCTGACCCTGCACAGCTCTGACCCCGCACAGCTCTGACCCCGCACAGCTCTGACACAGCTCTGACCCCACACAGCTCTGACCCCACACAGCTCTGACCCCACACAGCTCTGATCCAGCTCTGACCCTGCACAGCTCTGACCCCGCACAGCTCTGACCCTGCACAGCTCTGACCCTGCACAGCTCTGACCCTGCACAGCTCTGACCCTGCACAGCTCTGACACAGCTCTGACCCTGCACAGCTCTGACCCTGCACAGCTCTGACCCTGCACAGCTCTGACCCCGCACAGCTCTGACCCTGCACAGCTCTGACCCCGCACAGCTCTGACACAGCTCTGACCCTGCACAGCTCTGACCCTGCACAGCTCTGACCCTGCACAGCTCTGACCCCGCACAGCTCTGACCCCGCACAGCTCTGACACAGCTCTGACCCTGCACAGCTCTGACCCCGCACAGCTCTGATCCAGCTCTGACCCTGCACAGCTCTGACCCTGCACAGCTCTGACCCCGCACAGCTCTGACACAGCTCTGACCCTGCACAGCTCTGACCCCACACAGCTCTGACACAGCTCTGACCCTGCACAGCTCTGACCCCACACAGCTCTGACACAGCTCTGACCCTGCACAGCTCTGACACAGCTCTGACCCTGCACAGCTCTGACCCTGCACAGCTCTGACCCTGCACAGCTCTGACCCTGCACAGCTCTGACCCCACACAGCTCTGACACAGCTCTGATCCAGCTCTGACCCCACACAGCTCTGACCCCACAGGACTGGCAGGCAGTGGGGACGGGAGCGCTGCTCACGGGCACAGCCAGGCACTTTCCCTGTGTGCAAGAGAAGAACACAGCACCTGTGGCACAGAAAGTGCTGGAAATGCAGCTCCCCAGCCCTGCCCATCCCCGGGCAGGGTTTCTGCAGCTCTGTCAAGTGCACTTGGCCAGGCTGCCTGTGCAGGAGCCTCTCGCTCTCCTTGGAGCAGCAGCTGAGCTCTGCCCAGAGGGACAGGGAGCCCCACAGGAGAGCAGAGCTGAAAGGAGAGGAAAAATGAGACTAGACAGTAGGAAAATCTATTCAAACTGAGAACAATTGGGCTGAGCTGGCTGCGGGGGGCAGCTGCATGGCAGAGGGACAGAGGAGCTGGAATGGCAGGGTCAGCTGATGGAACGGGTCCATGAGCTGGCTCCCTGTTCCCAGAGCCCTCGGGCAGAGGGGAGAGCTGCCCCCAGCTCCCCACCAGCACACAGCCCCTGGCAGAGGGCAGCTGGGCACAGCACAGGTGAGGCAGCTCCTGCCTGCATGTGCTCACCTTGAGAGCCTCCACTTTGTTCCCCTCATGACAATGCCCAGACCAGCCATGGCACTTGTGGCCTTTGCAGTCTTACCTACAGGAACAGCCTCTTTAATGTCCCTAACAGCTGTATAAACAATCTGTAACACACGAGATTCCTCTGCCTTTCCCTAAGGTTTGTAAGTAGGTCTATTTTTCTCACTTTGCTCACCTGACACTGGCAAGAAGCCGAGGCCCCTGGCAGAGGAGGAAGGTGAGGCAGAGCAGAGATGCTCAGCACAGCTGCTGCTTCTGCCCAGACAGGGCACTCTGGGCATCTGCTGCACACAGACATTCACACACTAGCCCTCACTCACAGCAAGCTGTGGAAATTCCAAAATGCAGGACAATCCCACTCCACAGAGAATGCTAGAGATACCTTTAAATGTTAAATTCTCTGCTAAAAGAATGCAGGAAAGGAAACTAAATTGCAAATGAGGTCTCACAACAACTAATATCAATGCCTCAGTCTTTACTCTCTCTGTTCCCGGTTTGCTGGAGTCCAGCTCTCTCTCTCCCTGGAACACTTTGACCTTTGTCAACAGAAGTTTTTCCTGTGCCTGTAACGTGTTGATTTGACACTTCTAAACTTCCTAGCAGGAGTTCAGCCAGGTCAGTGTCAGCCCAGCACGTGGAGGCACAGGACAGGCTCAGCAGCACAGGGAGCTGCCAGCCATGACCCTAAAGCCACCACACCAACAGTGACCTCAGGGGCTGCTGCTGCACGGGAAGGGTTTGTGTAGAAAACAAACTGAAAAGCTGCTGGCACCATCAGTGCCACGACAGATGTGGCAGCAGAGAGAAAGAAGGACATCACCCAGTGCTCCAAGGGTCCCTGGGAGTCAGCGCTCCTGGGGACAGCTCTGACAGCTCCTGCTTGCAGCCATGCTACATCCATCCTGTCCATCGTGGAGGGATCCACAGGCCTGCAATTCCTACCTTCAACTGCCAACTACAGTTTCCACGTTAGATAATCCTCTCTTCAGCACCCAACCCCAAAACTTTACCTTTGGCTCCTTAACCGGCATGAGCCACCACGGAAGCCAACCCCAGCAGAAGGACAGCCGGATATCCTGCAGAGTTCATGGGTAGGCAGCACACGTGAGTTCAGGGTGGGATGTCAGATAACCCCAGTTCTACACAGGCAAACACTGGTGAAAAGCAGGCAGTGGAAAACCCTGGATAATTAAGACCTGCAAAGGCTGGAGCCTGAAGTGACACGTGAGAGGCCATGAGAGCCAGGCAGGCTCCAGCACAGGGGAGCCTGGAGCCGTGAGGATTGGTGATGCTGCAGCCAGCAGAGCTGGCAGGGAGCCCTGCACAGCCCTGCCCCAGCAGCTGCAGACCGGAGCCAGGCCCTGCAAGCAAGCATCTCCTCCTCCTCCTCCTCCTCCTCCTCCTCCAGGAGAGGTGCTTTTGGCACAACACCCCTCCCCAGCCCCGCCAGGCCAGAGCCACGCTCTGGCTGCTCAGACAGGGACAGACAAAAGCAGAGGTTTCTCTAGCAACGGGCTGGGATGAAAGCTGTGGCGGGGAGCAGGACAAAGCCCTGCTGCCAAGTCCCCAGCACAGAGCTCCGGGTGCAGCCCACCCACCCCCCGGCTGGGCCGGGGTGGCTGCTCCACGATGCTGAATTATCTGAATTATCCATCCAGGAGAACAGTGTTGTCACGGATCCTCCCGCCGGGCAGCCTGAGACAGCCGCTCCTCTAACATATGCTTCACCCCACTGATTTGTGACAAGTGAGAAAATATGCTTGGCAACAAAAGCCATTATTTTCTCACAACTGGGATTAGACCCAATAGCTCATTGCAAATATAGCACAGCAAGCTGGACTCATGAAGGATCCAATTCTTATACAAATACAGAATACACTAACAAGGCCATTTGACTCTCAACTGTTTTTATATCCCCTTCAGAGTATCCATGTGCTGCCTTCCCTAAAAGTCCAGCCCTCTTCATAACAGAAAAACCTCAGATGTATTTTCTAGTGCTTTGTCATCCCATGTTTCACCAGCGCTCACCATTTCCCTTGGGAGAACTCTCAGGCACACACAGAGCTAAGCAACTCGAGCCTGGATCCATGATGAAATATCAGCCAGCTGTTCCTCCAGGAAAACCCCAGCTATGGCCAGGTGCTGGGACACAGCCCCGAGAGCAGCAGGAACCTCAGCGTGATGCCAAGGAGCCAGCTCAGTCCCCACAGACAGGACACTGCCAGGGCAGAGCTTTGGGAACCCACACTGCCAGGGCAGAGCTTTGGGAACCCACACTGCCAGGACAGTTTTGGGAGCCCACACTGCCAGGGCAGAGCTTTGGGAGCCCACACTGCCAGGGCAGAGCTTTGACAGCCCACACTGCCAGGGCAGAGCTTTGGGAGCTCACACTGCCAGGACAGTTTTGACAGCCCACACTGCCAGGGCAGAGCTTTGGGAACCCACACTGCCAGGGCAGAGCTTTGGGAGCCCACACTGCCAGGGCAGTTTTGGGAGCCCACACTGCCAGGGCAGAGCTTTGGGAGCCCACACTGCCAGGGCAGAGCTTTGGGAGCCCACACTGCCAGGGCAGAGCTTTGGGAGCCCACACTGCCAGGGCAGAGCTTTGGGAACCCACACTGCCAGGGCAGAGCTTTGGGAACCCACACTGGCAGGGCAGAGCTTTGGGAGCCCACACTGCCAGGGCAGAGCTTTGGGAGCCCACACTGCCAGGACAGTTTTGGGAACCCACACTGCCAGGGCAGAGCTTTGGGAACCCACACTGCCAGGGCAGTTTTGACAGCCCACACTGCCAGGGCAGTTTTGGGAGCCCACACTGCCAGGGCAGAGCTTTGGGAGCCCACACTGCCAGGGCAGTTTTGACAGCCCACACTGCCAGGGCAGTTTTGACAGCCCACACTGGCAGGGCAGAGCTTTGACAGCCCACACTGCCAGGACAGTTTTGACAGCCCATGTGTGCCCATGGGATGCTCCTGCTGCCAGCACCCCTGGCACTGTTCCCTGCACAGCGAGCTCCCCACGCCGACACGGGGCTGGGAGCAGCAGCCGAGGGGTGCTGGGGATGGGGCTGCCAGAGGACCATCCACCCTCCTGCTGAGGGCTGCATCCACGAGAGGCTTTGGCAGCTCCCAGCAGTGACACTGCTGAGCTTGGACAGCCAAGGAGCTGCAGGGCCCACGGTCTGGAGCAGCCACAGACAGAAATGCCAGGGGCACATCCATCCCGAGGGGACCTGCAGGGAAAGCAAACAGCCCAAAGCAAGCCAACAAGCTTCCCCTCTCCTTCCTTCCGTGTGGTTAGTAACATCACTGCAGAGACAAAGACACGAGATATGGCCCCTGGTAAAACAAAGAACAAGACAAGCCTTTTATCTGAAATAAGACATTCCTGGTTAAAAAAAAAAAATAAAAGAGAGAGAGAAAGGAAAACATTTCTCCAGTATGAAAACAACTCCCATGGTACTGGCATTTCTCAGGTTTTTTTCATGTGTGTCTGTAATCCCCAGCCCATGCCAGAGCAGCAGCACTCAGCCCCAGTTCTCCCTCATACCCACACCAAGCCCCCACAGTGCTGGGCTGTGAGGCAGCATCTTCATCTGCAGCTATTCAGAAGGAAAGTGAAAGTGTAAAAAAATTGTATCTTGAAGTGACTTCTTTTCCCCTGGGAAACCCCTGCCCTGGAACAGCCCCTCATTCAATGCAAAGGGCAAAGGAAGATGAGAACAGCTCCTCGCTGTCCAAGAACAAATACCACAGCTGATACGGCAACAATGAAACCTTGAAATGATTAATAATCTTAGCAAGCACAAGAACAAGGTGGCAGAAGCACAGCAACAGCAGATCCCACACGCTGCTCCCCACACGGGCCCCTTCCCTCTCCTGCCCTTGCACAGGATGCTGGCCACTGCTGCTGCCAAGGCAGTGCCATTTGTCATAAATTATGATACTCCAAACCCACAGGAGTTACTGACAGCACATTTCCCTTAAAAACTGTCTCTGAATGCAGATCTGAAAGCGGCCAGCCTGGCTCCTGAGGAGGCAACAGGGAACAACTGGTGTTTGAGTGAAGCAGAGCACTCAGTTCCCTTCCACAGGCAGCACTGCCTGTGCTCCTGGGACACAAGGAACCAAAAACCAACCAAAGGAATCCAAACAGTGTTTATTGTCAACTTCAGATGAGCCTCAAGGCCAAACTTCCCACAGATCAAGAGTGAGAACAGATATAATGGTGTGTTGCAATTATGTCCAATTTAAGAACAGAAACAGCACTTCAAACCACACATTGTGTGTGCCAGATGGGAAGAGAGAGCTGGCCAGACCAGGCAGCAATGCCAAGCACAGCTTCCCTGGCTCTGGGAAGAGCTGGCAGCTGCCTCTCCAGGTGCTCTCAGCATGCAACCCAATGCTACCCAGGGATGCCATGGTCCTTGCTCTCTGAGACTACGGGGAAAGCAAACCTGCTTGCAGAAGAAATCCCCACTTGGCATGGGAGCTGCTTTGTTTCACTCTGCACCGCTCACAGGAATGAGCCAGATTGACCCAAAGTGGTTCTTTTCCCTGCCCCTCTCTGTGAAGAGAGGCACGGGCAGAGCTGGAGCCTGGTAGCAGGTACTGACCCACATCCTTGTCAGATGCTGGAGACGGGGCTGGATCCTCACTGTGCAGCTGTGGCTGCACTAGACACTGGCACTAGACAAGCTTTGGGGGTTAAATTTAGGCAGCAGAAGTGCAGATTTTCATGTTTTCTCCTGCCTGGCACAGAGCCCAGCTGGCAGTGCCCACCCTGGATGTGTCTCCATGGCCCCTGCCTGCCGGGCTGGGGCACAGGAGCCGGGCAAGCACAGCACAGCTCCACACTGTGTCCTCCTCCAGGGAGCACAAGGCTCCAGGGCCACTCCAGCTCTTTGCTTTGCTCACTGCTTGCCTGCTCTGGCTGCAGGTTCAGGGCAGCAGAGAGAGCCATGGGCTGGCAGTGACACTGCACAGGGACACCCACACCAGCCCCAGAGCGCCTGCAGCATCCTCCTGCTCCTTTTCCCACAGCCCCCGGCTCCTCCCCGTTTCCTTGGGAACAGAGACTTGTCCACTTGTAATTCACAGCCTCGACCGGTCACATCTGCTGCCACTTTTGTCTGACCGCGGCAGCAGCGAGGGAGTAAATCTCATTTACTGTCCCTACCGTGTTGTCTGGGCTGTGCAGCCCTGCACTGATCATGCTGATCAATGGGAAGGAGAATTTACAGCACTGAAGGTGGAGCGAGACCCCAGAAAGGCTCATTAAAAAAGACTTTAAGGAGGCTGGGGTTGGTTTTGTTGTTTGGGGCTTGGATTTGAGTTCTTTTGTTTCTTTTGGGTTCTTTTGTGTTATATTAAAGCCAAACTTTAAAGAGGTCCACTCCAAACTTGCAGTATTCCAAAGATCCCTGGAAATCCTCTGCTTGCTGCCTGTGTCTTTTGGGGAATCCCCAGTGCCCCACAGCCAGCACTTCTGCCCAGGTGAGCTCTGAACCAAGAGGGAACAGGAAGAGAAGGGGGAACAGCTGCCTTTGCTGAGTTTGTGCATCCTCTGGTTTTGCCTGTTAGGAAAACAAAGGATGCAAAAAGAAAGAGCCAAACAGATCTCGTGTTTGTTCGTGATTTAAGAAGAGCAAAGGAAGCTTCACAAAAGCAGATGGTGGCTTTTTCCCCAGAGAAAACAGCTCTCTGAGTGCCCTCCTGCACAGCCGGCATGAGCTCCAGATCCCTCATCTGTCCACTCCAGCCTGAAAACAGCACATGGGAGGCTGGAGAAAGTCTTTCAGGAACTGAAAGCCCTGAAATGCTGAAACCGGAGCTCTGGGCTTGGGGCTATTAAGATGCAAAGGAGAACGTATTCAAACTGGAAAAGAAAGAACTGAACAAGAATGTGAAGCCTGCCCTGAGCCACTGAGATGGAATAAAGGAGAAGATCATTAAACGGTTCACTTCAGCACCTCACATTCCTTAATCCAGGCATGGAAAGATTTCACAGATCATTAAGAGAGCTGAGCTTTGCAGACAGTTCCTAGAGCCAGCCCGTGTATCTGTGCAAGTTCCCCAACCTCTGTACAGCCCTAACAGGATCAAATATAATACACACAAGTCAGATCAGATTACCCAGCAGTGCCTTCTGGCCCGAAAAATCTGTGCATTCATGGATCCACTGAACCAATTCTATTCCAGACTAATACTTTACATGCATTAAAAATATAGGATAATTCCTTTTAAGAACTTTTCATCCCACATCTCAAAGCATCCTACATCTTCAAGAAAGAGGGAAGGATTACAACTTAATTGTACAGATAGGATGAAACAAGTCTTTCCTCGGGCATTTCTGCCATTGCTGTTTCCCACTGTGCCTTTCTGTGGTGGAGATGGGCCTGAACTTCGTTTTGAGGCCAAACTGCTCTGAAGGGACACAGAAACTGCAAGAAAAACTAATTCCAAAGCAGCAGACTGAAACTCAGGAGCCTGTAGGAATCATCGAGTCCAACAGCAGCAGTTGCTCAATTTCTTTCATTTGTTTGATTTAATGTTCCTAAAAATATCATGGGCAACTGGCTCCCTGAAGCCTGTACCTGGCACAGCCAGCTTCACACTGTGCCTCTGACCAAAACCTCCTGAGCATTCCTGGAGCCTGATCAGGCTTCATTTGGAGCACGTCCTCACCACCCAGAAATGCCGCTCTTCCATGTCCTCTTGGGTAACTATCTCCACCCTGCTTTTTCAATTCCAGCACCAAGGACCAGGCCAAAGGCAAGTGAAGATGCTCTGCTCACTGTCTTCATCAGCACTGACCAGGAAAGCCTCAGCTGCTGCCAGGGAATCAATAGAGCTGCTTCCTTCAGAGCCTCTGCCTCAGAGATCAGCAAAACATCAGGCCAAGGCTGACACTGCTCTTCACTCCCCCTCCTTTCCCAGAAAAAGCACAATATTGGAATAGTGAGGGAAAGCTGTGCTGTGACCAATACAAGTACATCATCTGTCACTGGATCCAGCCAGCCTGAACTTGCAGGCAGGAAGCAAAAACGTAGGGAGGAATTCCACCTTGCCAAGAACCAGCACAACCTCCCCAAAGGCTGCAAACGCAGCCTCAGGCAGCACCAGCGGTCTTGGGGTGTTTCAGGGTGAGTAAAGAGGGTCTTGGGGTGTTTCAGGGTGAGAAAAGAGCTGCAGAACCTCGCTACTGCGGTGCAGAAGGGCCACGTGGATATTCAGAAGGTAACAAACATGCAATGGAAAACCCAATGGCTTTGGGGAGACTGTCTCCAAAGGGCTTTCCATACCAGACAGGATCCAGCCCAGTACTTCACAACCTCCCCATGAATTCATCATTTACTATAGACCTGGAGCAAGTTCCAGACTGCAGACAGCTTAGCTTGAGGCTAATAATATGTTCTACATTGGGATCACTGGGTTGTGCAGCTGCCACCCACAAAGCAGAGATTATCGCCCTCGCTTGCTTCATTTCTTCAGTGCGAAGTGATTCTGTTCCTGCCTTCTAAAGGGTAAATCAGCATAAAGAATATTGTCTGCTCTCACCATCTTCCCCAGTATCCCACTTATTAGTGGGTACAGAACCAGGTGGTTATAGATAAACAATACCAAAGAAAGCACAGAAACAGACTGGTGTAGTACAGGAGTGTTAAATTCCCACCCAGAAATAAGAAAGGGCATTAAAGGTACTTGGGCAGCTCCAGGGGAAGAGAGCCAGCAGACAAATGCAATCCATGTGCACATGGCATTTCCTGGAGCACTATCAGTACAGAAAGAGCTCCTGCAGCTACAGCTCTGGCTAAAACCAGCTGTCACTGAGGGCATCCATCACTTCCAGAAAATAATCCCTCAAATATTTCACTTGATTCCCTTGGTATGCAGAGCAGAGCTGCTGCAGCACTGTTCCTGCAGTACCCTCCTGCCATGCTTGCCTTGTGTCACACGTGTATGGAAGACAAGATAGAGATGTAAACATTCCAGCACTCTCTGACAAGGCACTGTTTTTTTTTTAAAAAACCCTCTTCCTCTTCTGCTCCCACTCTGATGTGCAGAGCTCTCCAATTCTCTGAATTCAGATCCCTTCATACAAGGCAAAAGTAAAGGGCTTGCAGCTTGGCTGAGATACCAGCCAGGTTAACAGCAGTCACTTAAAAAATGAAGTAATGCATTGGGGTGAGCAAATAAAGACAAGCATTTGTTTATTTATGTGAACTGCTACTGAGAGGCAGACCTAACCCTTGCTGAGATCTCCCCAGCAGGGTCAGCTGGCATGTGCCATGTCCTGACCCACCTGAGCCACCTCAGCTGCCCACGGTGCTGGGTGAGGAGGCACCGTGGGATGTCCTGGGGCAGCCTGGTGGGGTGTGGTAACCATGCTTGCACCCTGGGCTTTGGGCACATCTGTCTGTCCTGCACAGCACTGCTGCTGAGCACATCTGTCTGTCCTGCACAGCACTGCTGCTCTGAGCACATCTGTCTGTCCTGTACAGCAGTGCTGCTCCAAGCACATCTGTCTGTCCTGTACAGCACTGCTGCTCTGAGCACATCTGTCTGTCCTGCACAGCACTGCTGCTCTGAGCACATCTGTCTGTCCTGCACAGCACTGCTGCTGAGCACATCTGTCTGTCCTGCACAGCACTGCTGCTCTGAGCACATCTGTCTGTCCTGCACAGCACTGCTGCTCTGAGCACATCTGTCTGTCCTGCACAGCACTGCTGCTCTGAGCACATCTGTCTGTCCTGCACAGCACTGCTGCTCTGAGCACATCTGTCTGTCCTGCACAGCACTGCTGCTCTGAGCACATCTGTCTGTCCTGCACAGCACTGCTGCTCCGGGCACATCTGTCCTGTACAGCACTGCTGCTCTGAGCACATCTGTCTGTCCTGCACAGCACTGCTGCTCTGAGCACATCTGTCTGTCCTGCACAGCACTGCTGCCTCATTCCCCTGCATTCACCTGAGCCCGTGACACTGCACCTTGCACTCACAACACAGCAGAACTGGCAGCCCCATCACCTGCAGTGCCTTTATCCCAGCTGCTGGCTGTCAGGAGTGCCCAAAAGGCCACACCGATGGACAGGCCCATGGGCTACCGTGGGGACAGCACTGGCTGAGCTCAGCAAAGAGCCCAGTCCTTTGCATGCCACAGAGCTGGTGTCTGCCTCTCTCCTAGATCCTTCCTGAGCAGATTGCTAATTGCTCCTGATTTTTGCTCTTCTAAAATAAGCTCAGACCGCAATCTGCATAAACGCTGCAGAAAGAGTAATGAACTGCCCGCCCACCTGAAATTCAGACTTGAGCACAACACACAGGAGACAGAAGGATGGAATGAGCACCAGCAACCTTCACCACACCACTACAACCCCTTCTGAGGACAGGGAGAGCAGGGGGCACATGGGCACTGTTCCAAGCAAAGCCATGGATTTCTCTAAGGACTCAAAACAAAGACTAAATGGAAGCACAAGATGCACAGCATCGTTCTGGCAAGTGGGGACAGCAAAGGGGAGCATGTCAGTGGGCACAGCCCTGAAGGAGTGGGAGAGTGGAGAGGAATTAAAAATCAAACCTGGCAGCCTCTGGTTTCTACCATTCATTTAAAAAACATATGGCTGCAGATGTCCAAGGTGTAAAAGGAAGCAATTACACAAACAAACCTCCCCACAAATAAACATCTCATGACTTTATTACCAGATTAATTTTCAATAGCAAAAGCACATCAGAACATTATTTTGCCCTTAATCTTTCTGAATTGTCAGATGTGACCATGCCACTTCCATGCACACCCCCGACCTGCAGCATGCAGGCACCGCTCCCCTGCTTCTGTGTCTCCCAAAAACACCACACAGAGACAGTTAACACAGACTTTGTTTTAAAACTCTGCTAAATTCAGGGTTTGTTCACTGCTGTAAACTCCCCCTCCAGAGTGCTGGGAGTACAGATGCAAAAGCACCAGCAGTGCTTGTTCCAGTGTAGGTGAAGCGTCCGTACACCTGCAAAAGCTCCCCCCACCAAAGCACAGCTCTGAGTCACCATTCCTGGCTTTTTCTTCATCTAAGGGAAGACCTAAGAAAATCAACCATTTAACTCTAGACTAAGCATCTGGAGAGCACCTTGTAATTACCAGTTCTGGTTCTCTTCTCTCTGACAGCTTCTTAAAACACACGTGGATCCCAGTACATCCCAGAGCCTCTCAGCTCCCTTCTCCCCTGGTGGCCCCCCCAGCTGCAGCTGCTGCATCAGCTCTGGCATTTATAGCCCCTCTCTGCTGACTCACTACTGTTCCTGGCTTGTTTAGAAGCTGCTTTAACTACGTTTGCTTTTACCAGCAGCACATTTACCACTCTTGTCATTTTGACACTTTGCTCTTCCAAAACTGACACAGAGGAGATGTCCTCTGCCTCTGTGCAGATGGGTGGAGGTGTCCAGAACTTCCTTGCCTTCCACTTTCTTTCCTCATCCAGACTTCAGGAGTCCAGAGGAACAGAACCCAGCTAAATCTGATAGAAATACTATGAGTTTGGCAGGAGAGCTGAGGTAACAGGACAGCCAGCTCAGGATGTCTGATCTGAGCCAAGCTGCAGCTCCCTACACAGAGCAGCTTCTCCCCAGCCCTCTCCCCTGGGTATCATTCCATCTGGCCTTAGGATGTCCATCCACACCACGCTGACATTGCCAACACTAACTCCAGCTACTTGGAAAGAGATTAAAGCAAGCAATTAGTTACAAAGGGAGAGGAAGGATTTGCTGCAGACTGGTATAAAATACACTAAAACATAGAGGGTTTAGGCAGCAGCAGTGCCTTACACACACCATCATCTTTTACAGCATTATTGTTACCTACAAATCTCTATTCCATATAGAAGTTTTTTTACCCCAGCCCTCCCCAAATCCCCTTTTGAGATGCTGAGTTTCTCTGAGCCAGAATCTTGACCTTCCCTTGGCCCCAAGATCATCTTGAGGGGTCAATACCCACAGGCAATTTTAGCACATTTTAAAGACAGGGTTTGACATTGGAACAGACTCATAAAAACACATGGAGCTGATGCTCCCTGCAGTGACTGACAGGCTCTCAACCCCCTCCAACCCAGCACCACACCTGCAGTCCCCTCTGAGAACTATTCCCTTTCTCTACTTGATCTGCACCACCAGAAAAGGTGCTTCTCATGATTTGTCAGCCTAAGGGTGAAAAAGGAGAAAAATTACTTTCATAAGTGTTTTTCTATCACTCCTGCATGTAACAAAGCCCTCACTGACAGCTTGACAAAAATCTGGCAAAATGTTTTCCCACTGAATTAAAAAATTTTTTCAAGCACAAAGTTGTTACACAAGAACCTCACAGTAATCAAAATACACACTGAAATGACCTTAATAACAAGGACAAGTCAAGTTCAGCAAGAGGAGAACTTAATGCTCTCACTATTTGCTTTGTCCAAGCAGCCTGTGGGCTCAGCTACTTTATACATCATTTCCCAAGCCTAGATAATACATGTGCAGTATGTTACACATTGGGAGCCTTCCAAACACGAGTTCTCTCTTCTGCTCCAACCCTCCTGTGTTTTGAAGGCATCAGCCACAATCTCACCCTTTAAAATGACAGAAGATGCACAAGAGCTTCTCTGAGGGCAGCTGCCCACCACCAGGCTCCAGCTCACGCCTCTGTCCATGCCGGGGGCAGAGTTCCCTTTGTGCCCCCCTCTGGAATCCTTTATCCCAGGGAACAGCATCACAAAGGAGCTGCCCCCTTCTCAGGGGACCTCAGCAGCCCCTCAGAGGCACCTTTAACCGCAGCCTTTGAGACACCCATCACCAGCCGCTTGGATGAACTCTCTGAAGGGTCCCTTGGGCTCCTCCCGAGAGCCAGCCTTTCCTTCCTTTGCTCCACGTGTTATTCTCATTCTCTCCCACACATCAAAGTGCCCATTTACGTGATTCTGAGCTATGTTTAGCACCATCTCTTCACTCAGCTAGACCTGAACTGAAGCCTAACCCTCCCCACCGTAGAACGCCTCCTCTCGTCTCTCGAGCAAGATGAGCACACCAGGTGTGTGGGCACACAAAAGGCAGCCTGGAAAGGTGGGGATGGGTCTGTTCTCTCTCCCTGCACGGGGCAGGAGGCAGCCTCAGCACACTTGGGATTCAGCCCAGACCCCCTGTGCACAGCAGTGTATTTAGACACACTGGGAACACGTTTCCTCCCTGCTCCAAAACTGTCTCTGCCCATCTTGGCACAATCCAGACAAATTCACCCATGTGAACAGCTCGCCATCAATAGCACTTTATGGACTCAAATCCCCCCTGGAATTGCACTTACTGCTGCCAAGGGGTAAGCATGGCATAGTCCAAGGAATTCTTGCAGTCCCAATGTCATGAGCTCAGATCCCAAAGTGAAAGAAAACATTCACAATTTCTTTTGTTTAAAAGTATTCTTTACTATTGCACATCCATGCTTATCAAACAATTTATAAATCAAACGAAGTACCAAAGCACTTCTGGTAGAAGGTATTTTCCTTTTCTCTTAATGCTGTAAACAGATTCTTTTAGGTATAAAATTTCAAACAAATAAAGGTGGCAGCATGTTGTCACTGTTCCTTACACAAATTCCTAATTTTATGATTATATCCTGCCATCAGTTCCAGGAATAAACAAAAGTCTCCAATCCTACAATAACTGTATTCCTCCTTTAACACAAGCCTCTGGTGGAACAAGTCGCACTCTATCACACAAATTCAGAGTGTGTCCTCATTCCAATCTGACAGCACAAAGCTGAAGCAGTGATCAACTTAGGGGCTCACTTATTTAGCTGAAAATAATGCCCATGGAATGTGGAACAGCGTGTGAATGACGTGCAGCGGAACACAGAGCCAGCCCGAGCAGCATCCCAGCTTCAGATCTCCTGACAACACATTATTCCAGACTAATAGAACTGACACCCACCCCTCCCTGCACATCAAGTGTGTAACCAACCCCCTGCAAATGCTCCTCAATGGAGATTTCTTCTCAGTTACTAAAATTCTGACAACGCAAAATAATCCTGGAGCTCTACCTGCCACTAGTGTTTGTTTTCTGTGCAAGAGCCATTCCTTCTGTGAGACACTCCCAATGAGGGATGACTTGTGCTCACTGCAAGCAGCCAATATTGACTGGAACCACACTGGGTGTGGAGCTGTTCCTGCCGAGCAGCACCAGCTGATCAACACTTGTACCAATCTGCACAGGAGCAGCTTCAAGCTCATTTGAAAAACAGAAGAATTCATCTCCCTGAATTGAGAAAACAAGGTTTTAACCACTGAAGCATCACGAGCACCAACCCTATATATGCTTACTGTTCTCCTCCTCCAATGTGTGTATGACCACTGCAGCCCCATTCCTCTGACCTGAAGCCTGCCTTTTCCTGCCCTCCTCTAAGGATCACTCACTCCACATCTCTGTCTACCAAGGCACACTTATTTCATCACATCACATTTGGCTTTCAGAGCAGTATCTGTAACCCAGAGAACACAGTCAATACTTCCAGGCCACAAGTCCCACACAACACTCGGATTTTCATCTCCATTGCCTAGCCCAAAGTCAGAGACAGTAACATTTCACAGCACTGCACAGGTGTGTGACCTTCTGAACACACCCCAGATCTGACTGTGCCAAGAGC